>NC_089847.1:71952501-72257501 GCF_035609145.1 Eleutherodactylus coqui
TAGTTGCTGTCTCACAGGTAGTCAGGAACCGCTCTTCCTCCTCCATTCTTTGCACATGAGGGTTAAAGGTACCCCCATGTGGCTGGCACTCTCTCTCAGGAACCCAGAAGAAATGGAACTCAGATCTCCTTCCCGCTTTCACACACTCCTATTTATATTCTCACTCATACCACATGACAAGACAAACTGATACATTGCAAGTATCTCTCAGGCTCATGCAAACATTTAACTCTTCATTTACTGCAGCTGTGCAATACACATAACAGAATGACAAGACACCTTTTGCACAGCACAACTACTAAAGACATGACATGTATGACATTATGGAGGGGCCCAGGAATTGATGTACTGGGCCACTACACTGAAATCTGTTTTGGACTTTGTATTCTTTACATGAATAAACGTCTTTGAATTATATCCACTCTGCCTGAAGCTAGAGATTTTTTTGCTGTGGACTTGCTGGATTTGTCTTCCGAGACTTCTCCGTGCATGGGCAACTATGGTGGTGTGCGGAATTGGAGATGACTGAGCGAGTGTTGCGGCGGTTCTGGAATCATTTCCTTTCTAGTAGGCTAGTACTGGCCTTGTGTTTCTTGATCTTCTGGCTCTGGTGGGAGTGGTATTAGGTGAAACTTGCTTGGCCTGACCTGTGGGTGATTTGTCAGGACTATTTAACCTGGCCTTGTGCTTTGCTCAGTGCTGTTTAATTTCAGTCTTCCTCTGACTGTGATAGGAGCCAGAGCTACATGCTGAATCTCCTATTTGCCTGAGTCTTCTCAAAAGGTAAGTACTACAGTTATTATTCTTTTCATCTTGTTTTCTGTGGTCTTCCAGGTATGTGTTCAGGTTCACCATTGTCAGAGCGGGTTATCTGTGCATAAGCAGGTCCCTTCCCTGGGTAAGGGTCTTTAGGGACAATATTTTCCTTGTGGTGGTGTTCGCTATTGTTTACTACAGTTTGATGTGCAGTTGTGTAGTATTTGAGTTTTGCAGATCCAGCACATGCTCCTTGGACATTACAACTAGTTTATGTTTTGTAATTATGGAGTTTTTGCATCCCAAGTTCCATAAAAGTTGTAAAGCTGTGCAAAATGTAAATAAATATAAAGAAAAAAAGAAAGCAGTGATTTGGAAATCTCATATAACCATACTTTATTCACAATAGAACATAGAACACATATCAGAAGTTGAAAGTGAGACATTTTTCTATTTCATTTTCTAAACCTAATTTAAAAATGGATGGCAGCAACACATGGGACAGGGGTAACAAAAGACTGGAAAAGTAAGTGACACTAATGAAAAACGGCTGGAGGGTCAATCTTCTACTAAGTCACATGACTGTATAAGAAGAGCATATTATAGACCCAGAGTCTCTCAGAAGCGAAGATGCTCAGAGGTTCACCAATCTGTGAAACACTGCGTCTAAAATTTGTGGAACAATTTAAGAAAAATGTTCCTTGCTGTAAAAATGTGAATACTTTGAATTTCCAACCATCTAAGGTACATAATATCATCCAAAGATTAATATAATCTGGAGAAATGCATTAAAAACAGGCATGATTCTGTAATGCAAATCACTGCATGGACACAGGAATACTTCCAGAAATCATTGTCTGTGAACACAGTTTGCCGTTCAATTCACAAATTCAAGTTAAAGCTGTATCATGCAAAGAAGAAGCCATATATCAACACAATCCAGAAACGCCGGCATCTTCTCTGGGGCAAAGCTCATTTAAAATGGACTGGGGCAAAATGGAAAACTGTTCTGTGGTCAGATGAATCAAAATTTTAAATTCTTTTAGGAAACCACGGAGGCTGTGTCGAGTAGAGAGACCATCTACCCTGTTTCCCTGAAAATAAGACATACCCTGAAAATAAGACATAGCATGATTTTCCAGAATTTTTGAGGATGCAAAATGATTTTTCAGGCTTTTTGAGGATGCTTGAAATATAAGGCCTACTCCAAAATTAAGCCCTGCTAACAGTTAATTAAAAAGTCAATTTAAATAGTCTCCAGGCAGCTATACATGTAAAAAAAAGTTAAACCTTTTTGAACAAAAATGAATATAAGACCCTGTCCTATTTTCAGGGAAACACGGTAGCTTGTTTTCAGCACACAGTTCTAAAGTCTGCATCTCTGATGGCGTGGGGTTGAATTAGTGCCCATGACATGAGCAGTTTACACATTTTGAAAGGCACTACCAATGCTGAGCAGTATATAGAGGTTTTAGAATAACATGTGCTCCCATCCAAACAATGTCTCTTTCAGGGAAGACCTTGCATATTTCAGCAAGACAATGCTAAACTACATTCTGCATCCATCACAACAGCATAGCTTTGCAGAAGAAGAGTCCAGTTTCTGAACTGGCCGCCTGCAGTCCAGACCTTTTACCAATAGAAATCATTTGTCGCACTTTGAGACAAAAAATCCAGCAAAGACAACCCAGGGCTGTTGAACAGCTGAAATCCTGCATCAACAAGAAAGGAATAACATTTTTCTCCCAAGACTCCAGCAACATCACTATATATATATATATATATATTTCTAAATCATTGCATTTTATTTTTCTCAACATTAATTTAAATATTACATGACTGCACTACTTTTTTTGCAATTGGGGTTGTATTTTACGGCTTCTACCCACTAGCGATTTTTAACGCTGCAATATCACTGCGTTTTTTCCAATGGGACTTTCTATTGTTAAAGTCGCATCGTACAAAAATCGCAAAAGCACAGACTTGCGATTTTTGTGCAATGCGATTTTAACATTAAAAAGTTCCATTTTAAAAAACGCAGCGATCTGGCAGCGCTAAAAAAACGCTGGTGAGTAGAAGCCCTGAGGCCTTAGTCAGATGGGCGTTTTTTTCGCGCGATTTGCGCATGCGTCCGGCAATTTTTTAAAAACCATTGAGCGCTTTTTATGCGCTCGTTCGATAAATTGTAGAACAGAAATCGCAGATCGCACCTATCTGCGATCTGCGATTCCTGTTCTCTTCTCTATATGCGCTCAATGGGGCCGGCGGCAGCAGCGCCGACCCCATTGAGAACATATAGAAGACAAATCATTCTTCTCTGCCACAGCTGTAACAGCTGTGGCAGAGAAGAACGATGTTTGCCCATTGAATTCAATGGAGCCGGCAATACAGCCAATCTGATTGGTCCTGCTGAGCCAATGAGAGGCAGCAGTCACTCACCCATTCATAAATTCATGAATGGGTGTGTGAGTGAGAGCTGCCTCTGATTGGTCAGGCTGTGACCAATTAGAGGCAGCTCATTCAGCAGGCGGGGATTTTATAGCCCTGGCTGCTGAATACTATAGAGAAGCAGTTCAGGAGAACTGCCGGCGGCCGCCGCTGCACTCCGGCTGCAGCGGAAAGGTGAGTATACATTTTTTTTTTTTTTTTTTTTTTACACATTTCTGGATGAATTGCAGAGAAGGGCTTATATATTTAAGCCCTTCCCGATAAGTCATCCCGCGCTCGCCCGCAGCGTATTGCTTTCAATGGAGCCGGCTGTATTGCCGGCTCCATTGAATTCAATGCGCTGGACAGCTCCAGCCCGTTTCTAAAGAAACGCGGCTAGGAGCAGATTTTTCGTGCAATTTTTTTTTTTTCTTTTTGGCCCCGGTCACGCGGTTTGCGGATGCGCATCCGTCATGCGATCCGCAAATCGCGCGAAAAAACGCCCGTGTGACTAAGGCCTTAGACTGCACTTTTTCTAAGTCTCCTCACTCACCTCTCAGGTGTCTTCTCACACCCTTTCTGGGTGCTCTAATTGGGAAGAGACGATGCCCCCCCCCCCCCCGACCCACTCACCCCCTAGGTGTCTCCACACACTTTTTGGGTGCTCTCCTTAAGGATAGACAACACCCTTCTTGACCCTTCTGCACGCTATGTTTCTCTGATAGTAGTATATATCCATGTAGTCCTTTTGGGATATCAGGCATCTTTTGTTTATAGAGTGATAGACTGGCTAAAATGGAACCTGCAAGTGTCCTAACTAGATAAGTCATTAAAATCCAAATATGGGTGACTAAATGGGAAGAGTGGTAGTTCACAGAGCACCCTGTGCTGACACCAATATGGCTACATGGAGTTTATAACCTAGAAATGTGCGCAGATGTTGCTGAATACTTTCCATCAGAAAATGTTTGGGAGAGGATTGAGGAATTCTTTTGTAAAATACAGTACACTCCCTCATGTCCCCCTTGTGACGCTTTAGAATAGGCCCCATCTCTGTTTCCTTCCTATACCGTAAGTCATTTTTTGCATTTCTTTCTTCTACATTTCAGTTTTGGGCCTTGTTACATAGATATTTACACATATGGACGATGATGGTATGCAGGTATGATAAGGTATCACTTTATGAAATGCTCAATATATGCTACCAACACAAAGTATGTGTTCAATTAACAATATAGGCATTTATCTCATTAGTATGCAGATTTGACATCTGTTCTGTAATGCAAATGTAGGCGCTTTATTGTTATTTAACTCTCCGGATCATGGTAATTCCGAGTTAAGGCAGGCTCACACGAGCGTAATTTAACAGTGAATTATGAGCGCAATGTACACGCACATAATATGCAGTAAATGGAATTAATGAAAGTACATTGATCCATTCATATTTCCATATATACACTGCGTATGATACACGTGTAAGAAAATAGCAGGATGTCCTATTTTACCAAGTATTATGTGCAATAGAGCCCTATTGTTTCTATGTGCAGGAATTAAATGCTGTACATACTCCGGCATTTATACGCATCATTGCCAAGCGATAGCTGGAAATTTTAAGAAAGTCAGACAGCGCATGACAGCGTGTGGGAGATGCGCTGTTGTTTGCAATTAAAAAGTGCTCCCATACTCGGCAATACACTGGCTCACACAGCGTTATAAACTCAGCCATTCATTGAATGACAGCTCAGTACTGCCTGTGATTGGTCACAGCACTCAGCCAATCACAGGCAACGCTTGGCCATTCATTGAATTCAATTAATGGCTTAGTGCTGCCTGTGATTGGCTTAGTGCTGTGACCAATCACAGGCAGTACTGAGCTGTCATTCAATGAATGGCTGAGTGCTACCTGTGATTAGGTGAGCGCTCAGCCAATCAGATATAGCCCTTTCAGCAGGCGGGGATTTTAAATCCAAGCCGGCTGAAACAGATTAAGAGCAGTGCAGGGAGAAGACAGGCCGGACGCGCCTGAGCCCTGGCAGCTGAGGAGAGGTAATATATATTTTTTAACACATTCTATGGATGACTTTAAAGGAAGGGCTTATATTTAAAGCCCTTCCCTGAAAATTTCTGCAGGGCTTGCCGGCAGCCCATTGCTTTCAATGAGACTGCAGAAGCGCTGGTCCCATTAAAAGCAATGGGAGAACATCGCGATCCTCTGCCACAGCTGTGGCAGGGGATTCTTTACTCCCTGCGGGGAGTCCCCTTGTCACTAAACACTGTGACAGTGCTGTCACAGTGTTCAGTGACAAGGGGACTCCCCACGGGGAATATTTACACGCACCACGGACCTATGGTGCACACATGTCCTATCTTTTACAGGTGCGTGCGTTTGCACGTGTGTAAAACATGGACATGTGAACACATCATAGGGAACCAATGGTTCTAATAGACGTGTGTTTTTTTGCGTACAATTGTACGCACATAAACATGCTCGTCTGAATCCACCCTTAAAGATTCTGCACATAAACGATATAGCTACATTCTTTAGGATCCAAAATAGATAATAAAATGATAGTAAAGTACAAAGAACCACAATTCTAGTGAACTAAGTCATTATTACTAGTATATGCTTTTGAGTCCTAAAAATTGTACCCACGTGGTGTGTTTACTGCCCTATTTTTCTTTGTTCAGCTATCAAAATGATTTTTGCTGCAGTTTTTTTCCCGTGATATATAGGGCTATTTTTTATGGTTTTTTTTCACTAACTTTTCAGGGGTTAAAAGCTAAAAAAAATTATTGTAAAAAATTTATAGTTGTTGATTTTCAAAATTAGTATATCTACTAAAATAAAGTATGGGAATGGGTTCCTCATTATGTTTCAGACATTTTGTTATATAATTTGTATAGTTTTAGACTACAGGGCGCATATGGCGATGGTTTTGGTTGGCTGTGAGTCATTATCATATATAGATTTTATTTTTATTCTGTAATTTTTTTACATTTATTTTTGTAATTTTTTAACATTTGTGTCCCCCATGATGTCATATTAGACCTCTGGGGGACAGTCACATGGGCTTTTTTTGTATCACACTTTACCCCTGTAACTGTGGCTCCTATGGATGCCTCAACTACAGTGGAAAAGTAAATAAATACATTTATTCCTGTGCCATATATGCTATCGGCCGGGATTAAAGCTCAGAACCAAACACTGTAAATTCATGGTTCATTGTCCTTAAGGCGTAAAAAGGGAATTGAAAACCTAGTCTGCTTCTACAGGCATGATGGGATAGAGCAAGAGGATTGAGCAGATTGATATATAGTTTTATGAAAAAGATTCAGAATAACTTGTCTTTCGTTAAAATAACTGTCAATCACTGAAAAATATATATAATTAAGGGCCACTCCAGTGATTTTTTAAAATTCATTCATTCTGTAGCTATCCCTCTACGTATATAAATAAGTTAGCTAGTGTTACCTTAGTTATTTAGTTATTTCTTCCTGTCTGAGATTCATGTCCTCTTTTTTTTCTCAGATTGTCATATGATATCAGTTCCAGACAGTTCAGATTTACTATGGGGGCTATGTATTCATTTTCTAATCTGTTTCTTAGTTTGTATGATACTATTACATGGATCTACCACAGAAGCTTTACCATAGAGCACAGAATACTGTCACGCCTGTCACAGTTACTGAGGATGATAATACAGCTCCTGTCACACAGTTAGAATAGAGGAGGTCACTGCTCATCCTCCTGAGTGTATATGTATGGGCTGTAGCTTATTTAGGTGTATATACAAGGTAATGATAAGTTACCGTTCCCCTTTCAAAAAGGGTATAACCTTAACTAATACAGTGCTTAGGCTCCACACGTCGTACAGCACTGTGTTTTACTATACGGTCGGGTGAGCCGAGCATCAAGATGTTGCCACCATAGGGAAGTTGCTGGAATACACATAGAGTGTGACAGTCAATCAGGTGAGGGGGGCAAGGATGGAAAAATGTGTTTTTGCTGGAATGTCTCTTTAAGTTATTTATCTCCTCCTACTCTGTGACATGCTGTCTGCATGTTGGAATTCATTTTCAATGTGACAGGTTCCCTTTAATGTATAGTATAGGTCAAGTGTACCCACATATTCTTGGTAATGGTCCATTTACCTGGGTCTGCAGTCAGGTGACAGTTCCAGCTAAACACCAACAGTATGGTGTCAATTTTTTTTTATGTTTCGCAAACTTTTTAGATTAATTTACAAAACGTATATATTTTTTGGGTCGGTAAAAAATCTGACCATGCTCCTAAATTAATCCTTTTCCTTCTGCAATCTGTAGATATATGTTCTAATTGCTGATATACTATGCAGCCGGGGCATACGAGTATATCTACAGTCCATACTTTAATGGAAAATCGCGCTACACAGCACTCTGCCATTAATAAAATTAGGTTGAGACTTGGACAGCCTACCTCTCGTAAGGTGACAGGAAGCTGAAATGATCAGCTCTATGTCATAAAAAATGCTAAACACAGTGCTCAAAGTGTCCCCAATGTGCCATTGCCATTGAAACGTCTGACCACATGATAAGGAGCATACCGGGGGTACATGACATGGATGAATGTTACGTGGGCATCACTTATATTCCCTCGGATTATACTTTTCTTGTGTAAAATCACCTTAAAGGAAATGTGTCTTTAGAAATATACTTATTACATAAATCACATTTTTATGTTAAACAAGTTTTTAAAGAATTTTTGGTGATTTTAATTTTTTCAAATTTCAGTCACAATTCATATTTTTAAAAAAAATCTTAAAATCCTGCAAAACTTTGAAGTACCCATCTCATTATCATCACATGCAAGATTAGGGCCCTTTTACACAGGCTATTAATCTTTCAGATTTCCACGATCCAGTGAGAATTTGAACGATTATCGTTCAGTGTAAATGCATGTACCAACTAAACATTGTATGCTAATTTGTTCACTTATCGTTTAGCGTTCAGTTTATGCAGGTATAAAAACTGAATGACAATCAGCTCATGTAAACAGGCACTCGTTCATCTCTGAATAACTACCTGTTTACTGTGAATTGAGGTGAGCCGGACGCAACGATCCCCAGCTCGCTCTGCCTTGATTCACTAAGCAATGATCATTCCTGTGTAAAAGCATAGCAAATGATGGTCATTGGGACGACTGTCAGGCGCTCTGTGCCCAACATGTCTCCCCATATAAAAGTGGATAGTATATAAAAGAAGATGGAGCAACCCAAGTAAGAATAAAAGATGTATGGACTATATCCTGTGTGAGGGTGTTTAGATTGGGTCTTTAGAAGAAGAGAGTTCTCTGTGCAGCACGTGCAACCAGTCCCATCCGTCCGTCTCAACCTCTAGGATAGACTTATAGACAATAGATACCAAAACAGTTAAAAGCTGGATATAAATCACAACCTGGGGACATGTATGAGTACGATGATGATGATTTATCCATTCAGTCGTTGCTGACTTCAGTCGTTGGTCATTTTGTGAATCAGCATATGCCATCCTTCCCTGTCTTTGGCCGCTTCCTTCAGATTTTCCACAGTAACATTCGTGTCAAACCTGATTGCGTCTAGGCAGTGTGTTCTTTGGCATCCTCTTCTCCTGGACCCACTGACAGTGCCGAGCATTAATGTTGTTTAAAGAGAATTAGCTAGTATGACATGACCAAAGTATGCAAGCCATTGCTTGGTGATTTTGCTTTCTAGTGATACTTTTGGTCTAATATGGTCAAGGATCGCCTTATTTGTGACCATCTCTGTCCATGGTATGCGCAATTCAGAGGCTTCAATCCTTCTTCTGTCTACTTTCTTGAGTGTACAGCTTTCGCATGCATATGTATTTATTGGGAAAATGATTTCATTGATTATTCAGATCTTTGTTGTAATTCTGATGTCTTTGCTGCTCTATATCTTCGCCATTCCTTGCATTGCACTATGGCCAAGGCTGATTCTTCATTTGATTTCAGGCCGCAATTCGCCACTGAAGTCAATCTTGGATCCAAGGAAAGTGAAATTTTGGACTGGTTTAGTTTCTTAATTGATGATTGCTATGCGTGCTACAACATTGCTTGCTGCTGTCAGCATTTAATATTGAGATACAGTCCCATGTGTTCACTTTCTTCTTTGACTCTTCGAATTAGGTATTCAAAGTCATTTTCATTTTGAGTAAGTGGAATTGTGTCGTCAGCAGCCCTATTTACTTTGTAATGGTGGCATGTATTTCCTCTGCCCATGTTCATAACCTTACATTTATCAGTGTTAAACCTCATTTGCCACTTTTCTGCCCAAGTTCCCAACTTATCCAGATCTATTTACAATAGCATTATGTACTCTCTTATGTTAATTACTTAGCATAGTTTTGTATCCTCTCAAAAATTAATATTTTACTGTGCCATCCTTCTACTAGGTCATTAATAAATATATTAAAAATAATAGAACTCATTTGGTATCTCACAAGTAATGGTGACTGAACCAGAGTATGTACTATTAAAAAAACACCCTCTGCTTTCTATCATTGAGCCAGTTACTTACCCACTTACACACATTCTCACCCAGGCCAAGCATTCTCATTTTATATAACAACCTTTTATGTAGTACAGTATCAACTGCTTCGGAAAAATCAAGATATACAAGATCCAATGATTCTCCCTGATCCAGTCTAAAACTTACCTCCTCGTAGTGTTACAGTACTAGTGGGGTGCATAGGTACGCATGATGCGAGGCTCCCTGACTCTCACCCACGCCAATGTCCCTTCCTGGAGATAGCCCCAAAGGTGGACATGTCCAGGCCGCCAACTCTGACCCTACGCTGCCTAGTGGCAGGACAGGAAGGAACCGCTGTACTTATGCAGGTGACTACTCACTAGTACTGACAGGCGGAGGGATAAACAGCTTCAAAAGGGATTTACGAAACACCCTATGTACCCTCCAAGAACCTGGTAAATCCAACTCATAGGCAAGAGGATTAATGACTCGCGTTATGGCAAAGGGACCGATAAAACGCGGCGCAAGATTTTTTCCGAGGGGAGCCTCAATTTTAAATTCCTCGTGGACAAATAGACCTTCTGCCCGACCTCAAATGGCTCCAAACAGTGGACTTTTTACAACTACGTAGTTGCATACGACCACTTGCTTCCTCCAGGTTCTTGTGTACACCATTCTAGACATCCTGTCTCACTAGTAACCACATCAATCGCGGGACAAACTGTAGGAACTGGAATGGAAGTCAGGAACCGAGGATGCCTACTGAACATACAGAAGAAAGGTGACACCCCCGTCGCCGAACTTATACGATTATTTATGGCAAATTCGGCCAAGGGTAAAAACTCTACCCACCGACTGATCCTCTCGCCCCCAAAAAGACGCAAGTATTGTACTAGGTCTTGATTTTTACGTTCCGTTTGCCCATTCGTCTGCGGATGAAACGCTGATGAGAAAGACAGAGATGTTTCCAAGTTTTTACAGAAGGCCCTCCAAAATTGGGCCACGAATTTCACCCCCCGATCCAAAACTATATTGACCAGTATTCCATGCAACCTTATAATCTCCTTAATGAAAATCCTCACTAATTCAGCGGCAGACGGTAATTTTTTCAGAGCAACAAAATGGGCCTTTTTCGAGAACCTGTCAATAACTACCAAAATGGTGGAACAACCTTGTGACAGAGGCAGGTCAGTGACAAAATCCATGGACACGTGCGACCATGACCTACCAGGTACTGGCAACGGCCTTAACGGTCCCTCAGGGCTCTTACGGCGACTCTTGCCACGTGCACAAGCTGAACACCGATTTACGAACTCCCGGACCTGCCCTGTGCCTTGCCGGGCCACCAGTAGAATCGGGAACATAGCCCAAGAGTCCCCTGGAACCCCGGATGCCCTGCTCATCGTGCAGTTTAAACAGCGGCTGTTCAGTAGCGAACAGCCGCTGTGTTATCTCATTGGCGGTGGGCTGGGGAGCGAGAGGAGAGAAATCTCCTGCGTTTCGCCGCCCCCCTGCTGGCCGCTCCGCGACCCAGCCAGCTCTGCTAGCTCCCGTGTAGGAGCACGGGAGCATGGAGACACAGGGACGAGTGTCGGGCATCATTTGCCTGACACTCGTCCTCTGTAAATGGCCCTTAGCTAGTCTGTAGTTTTCACTTTTTGAACTCTTTTTAAATATTGGCATCACATTAGCTATGCTCCAATCCAGTGAAGCAGAGCAAATCACTATGCAGTCCTTAAATATAAGAAACAATGATCTATGACACTACTTAATGCCCTAAGAACCTAGGGGTGTATGCTATTGGGACCCATTGATTTGTCTATTTTAATCTTTTTAAGATGGCTCTGCACTTCTTCCTGGTTTAAACTGGTAACATTTAATGGAGAGTTTATTTTATCACTCTGCATCTCGTCTGACATTTCATTTTCCTCTGTAAATACACTGGAGAAAAAACTATTTAATAGATTTGCTTTTTCCTCAGCACCCTTTACAATTTTTCCAACATTATTTATTGAAGGGCGAGCACTTTGAATAGTAATTAGAGATGAGCGAGCGTACTCGGAAAAGCACTACTCGCTCGAGTAATTTGCTTTATCCGAGTATCGCTGTGCTCGTCCCTGAAGATTCGGGTGCCGGCACGGAGTGGGGAGCTGCAGGGGAGAGCGGGGAGGAACGGAGGTAAGATCTTTCTCTCCCTCTCTCCCGCCCGCTCTCCCCTGCTCCCCGCTGTGACTCACCTGTCAGCCGCAGCGGCACCCGAATCTTCAGGGACAAGCACAGCGATACTCGGATAAAGCAAATTACTCGAGCGAGTAGTGCTTTTCCGAGTACGCTCGCTCATCTCTAATAGTAATCTTTTTTATTATTTATATAATTGTTTTACTCTCTGTGGCAAGGAGTATCTTTATCTGTGCCGTTTCTGCTTTTATCTGATTTTACATTATTTATTTTTTTCCTTATAGGTTTTTAGTACTTCTTCACTGCCTTCTTGTTTTAGTAGTTTAAGTGCTTTCTTTTTGTCATTTATTGCCCCCTTTAAATCTTTATTGACTCATACTGGTTTTCGTCTATTTCTAATTCCTTTATTCCTGTAAGGTATGAGCTACTCACAGTAAACATTTAATATGTTTTTAAATATTTCCAATTTATTGTCTGTACTTTTAGTTTTGAAGACATTGTCCCAGTCAATAAGGTTAAGGGCATCTCTAAGCCAATCAAACTTTGCTTGCTTAAGGCTGGGCTCACATGGGCGTATGTTTACCGCGTAATACATGGGCTCTGTATGCCTGTGTGATAAGTGGAAACACGCAGACAATCAATTGCATTGCCTTACTCAGTTCCAATCACATGAGCGTGTCGGAATTGCGTAATATGCAAGCGCAAAAAGGAACACATCATGTTCTGTTTTGCTGCATATGTACAGGAGATAGAGCCCGTTGTTCTCTATGGATGCGCATATACACGCGCCCATACACAATTACATTTTATGCTTACGGACATGTGAATCTGGCCTAAAGTTTAGTACTTTTGGAGCTCCACTCTTAAACTCCCTATTGAAAAACAAGTGGAAATGTATTATATTATGGTGACTATTTCCTGGGTGCCCCCCAACCTGTACCCTTGTTGTTCTGTCAGGTCTGGTTAATGCTAACTCCAAAATGTCCATCCCTCTAGTCGGGTCCTGTACAAGTTGTTTAAGGTAAGGTATCTATCTTTACATATTGACAGAAACTTGTTACCTTTATGAGATTCGAAGGTT
Organism: Eleutherodactylus coqui; assembly: GCF_035609145.1. Taxonomy (NCBI): domain Eukaryota; kingdom Metazoa; phylum Chordata; class Amphibia; order Anura; family Eleutherodactylidae; genus Eleutherodactylus; species Eleutherodactylus coqui. The sequence goes on from NC_089847.1 coordinate 71,965,450, forward strand.
TCAGCTTCCCAGTTTATATCTGGATAGTTAAAGTCACCCATAATAATTACCTCATTGTGATTTGTTGCTTCATTTGCAGTAGTGATAGATTTTCAGTAGCTTCTGTTATATTTGGTGGCCTATATAAAATAGATTTTAGCATTGTTTTTCCCTCCATGTATCTTCTCTACCCATAGAGACTCCACATGTTAATCTAGATCACATATATCTTCCGTAGTGTCTGCTTTAAACAGGATTTTACAAAAGACGAACCCCTCCCCCTGTCTGGTTTTTAGGATCCCTTCTGAGCAGACTGTAACCCTGTGAGTTTACCATCTAGTCACAGGTATTGGTTATTTTTTATATTAATTGTATCCCTAATAACTGTTCTGCCAGTTCAAACTGTGTTAATCCCTCCTACCACTCCACTCCTATTTTCATGACTTTATCGCAGGTCACTGTCTATACTATGTTCCCCTCTATCTCTCTGGTTGCGCTCCCCCCAGTCCCTAGTTTAAACACTCTTCCAACCAACTAGCCATCTTCTTCCCCAGCTGCACCCTCCCCACTGAGATGCAGCCCATCCCTACAGGAGAACCTGTAGCCAACAGTAAAGTCAGCCCAGCTCTTCATGAACCCAAAGCCCTCCTTCCTATACCAACTCTGGAGCCGTTTGTTTACCTCCATAATCTCCTGCTACTTTTTTTTAGTGTGATACAGATAGTATTTCAGAAAATACTAATTTGCAGGTCCTTACCTTAAACTTCCTAGTTCCCTGGAATCATTTTTAAGGCCCTCCACCCACCTATAACTTTGTCATTGGTGCCAATGTGTACAATGACTGCTGGGTCCTCATCAACCCCTCACAGTAATCTGTCAACCCGATCTGAGATGTGTTGAACTTGAACGCCAGGAAGACAACAACCCTTTTTACAATCTGGTCTATGTGGCAGATTGTCCTGTCTGTCCCTCTAGTAATTGAGTCTCCCACGACCAGGACCTGTCTAGCCTGCCCTGTGCCCCTATTTCCCTTTTTACTGGAGCAGACAATCTACTAATATTAGAGGACAAGAAGCCAACGCAACCTGGGATTCCCAGCCGGTTACTCACACTGCTACTTGCTACGCTGCAAGCTGGCTGGCAGCTGGGATCTGACGGGAGCAGGTTACATTCAGCTAAGAAAGGCCATTGACAATGCCTTGATTGTGTAAAGCTGTTATATCAGCTACAGTTGGTTACTTCGAAGAGTCAAAATTCTATATTTAATTTGGTGAAACATATACCATGCATGCTATTTAGAAAACATAAATGTTTGCTTAAAATGCAGTCTTTTTACACAGTTTTTCGTGTTTATTTCTCAAAAACATAAAACGTACATGAAAGTGCCAGTGTGGATGGCACCTTAGATGTTTGTTTTTTTTCATTTCTGCTTTAAAATTTCCATTATAAAATAAGTTTTTTCAAATACCATGGCTACAATGAACCTTCAAAAAAAAAAAAAAAAGATGTGATAATTAATATTTAAAGGGGTTGTCCCGCGAAAGCAAGTGGGGTTCAGCACTTCTGTATGGCCATATTAATGCACTTTGTAATGTACATCGTGCATTAATTATGAGCCATACAGAAGTTATTCACTTACCTGTTCCGTTGCTAGCGTCCTCGTCTCCATGGAGTCGTCTAATTTCAGCGTCTAATCGCCCGATTAGACGCGCTTGCGCAGTCCGGTCTTCTCCCTTCTGAATGGGGCCGCTCGTGCCGGAGAGCTGCTCCTCGTAGCTCCGCCCCGTCACGTGTGCCGATTCCAGCCAATCAGGAGGCTGGAATCGGCAATGGAACGCACAGAGCCCACGGTGCACCATGGGAGAAGACCTGCGGTTCACCGTGGGTGAAGATCCCGGCGGCCATCTTCGCAAGGTAAGTAAGAAGTCACCGGAGCGCGGGGATTCGGGTAAGTACTATCCGTTTTTTTTTTTAAACCCCTGCATCGGGTTTGTCTCGCGCCGAACGGGGGGGCTATTGAAAAAAAAAAAAACCCGTTTCGGCGCGGGACAACCCCTTTAACAATATATGCTAGATATGTTTACAGAAGTATCTAGACACTCAGGCTGTGCAGAAAAGGTGCATTTGATTTTCTAATCTTTGTCTCGTGTTCATTCTAATTTTCATTTTTCACACTGTGCTTTATCCTTCAACCTGCTTTCTTGTGTATATTGACATTGCCCTTTAGTAACATGTGCACTCCAATAGAATTCATGGGAATCTAGCATTCCTGTAAGAGATGTGCTTGACTCATCCGCAGACAGCAACCTATAGTCTGGAAAGGGGCACCTGTTGATGAGTCTGTAGGTCAACTTGGGGAATTCAGTGCTGCCATTTCACATTAGAACTCTTCTATTGTATTCAAATTTAACATATATTATCTTAAAATTGAAAAAGAAATGCCCCAATGCCAAGTACTTCCATAGAAAGGAATATATTCAAGGGGGAATACACTACAACCACAAGTCAAATGCTAATAAAAACCGTTGATGTCATCCTCTAAAATTAGTCCACGCAGCAGCTCTGAAACTGAGCCTCATAAAAAAATCACCATGAATATAAGCATTAACCCCTTCAGCAGCTGAGAACAAACTTGTAATGTAGTACATATGGAAAGTTGATAAAGGGAGTGTAATGGTGGGAAACATTTTGTAATCTGTTCCATCGTCACAAATAAATGTGGGACATTTATTTGATCTTTTGATCTGTTTAGCTGAAGCTCTACAATTTTGAGAGAGCCAGGCAAAGCAGTACCAAGATACTTCCAATAAAAGGTCTACAAAAGTCATCAACAGTTAAAGGGAGTGTGTCAAGTACATAACTGCTGTTCATATGGCCTATCATAGGACAAGGTGCCATGCTTGATACCTCTATGAGTTTTGGTGGATTTTGTGCCATTCTTCTATTCAGAGGAAATGCCTGCCTGACTGCAAAATCTCTTGACAATATCAGCTATTTGTTGGCTGTTGACCAACATATTCTGAAAGGGATTGTGCCTGATGGATAAGACCTTGGTATTATAGATGGCACATGGTAGGTGGGGGGCGCTATTACAAATTTTGCACTGGGGCCCAGTAGCTGTTACACTTATGTGACCACATATTTTTCTCTAAATAAATAAATACAGCACTTGTATTATATACCTTGTAAAGATGTTCATACACACTAAATAAAAGTCAACAAAAGCCATCAATAATGGCAGGAGTGGGCAGCTGTGTTAATGTGTTTGGGGGCACCCTGACCCTTCCCCTATAGAAAAGAAGGACATTTTAAATGTATTTGTACCTGCATGAGATAAGCTGTCACCAAAGGTGTCTGGCAATGATTTATTCCTCTCTCCCATCTCCACACTTGGCCAAATTGAGCTTGTATGTGAGTTGCTTGGGAGAAACAGTGATTGGTTGAACAAGTATTCAGCTGTTGTAAGTTCATAGACAGCGAAAGACACAATTTTTAAAGGTCCCTTGGAATTTACAAGATTAGTATTTGAAGAGATTCGGCCTTATATGACTGCACTCTATCCTTTCAGAAAAGACACGGGCCTCCAGCTAGTCATATACATGATATACTGTATTTATCTGCAGATCATTGGCACATCCAGCTATACAGTAGTAGTAGCATTTGCTGTTAATTAGAGATGAGCGAGCACCAAAATGCTCGGGTGCTCGTTACTCGAGACGAACTTTTCGCGATGCTCGAGGGTTCGTTTCGAGTAACGAACCCCATTGAAGTCAATGGGCGACCCGAGCATTTTTGTATATCGCCGATGCTCGCTAAGGTTTTCGTTTGTGAAAATCTGGGCAATTCAAGAAAGTGATGGGAACGACACAGCAACAGATAGGGCAGGCGAGGGGCTACATGTTGGGCTGCATCTCAAGTTCCCAGGTCCCACTATTAAGCCACAATAGCGGCAAGAGTGGGCCCCCCCCTCCCAAAAACTTTTACTTCTGAAAAGCCCTCATTAGCAATGCATACCTTAGCTAAGCACCACACTACCTCCAACAAAGCACAATCACTGCCTGCATGACACTCCGCTGCCACTTCTCCTGGGTTACATGCTGCCCAACCCCCCCCCCCCACGACCCAGTGTCCACAGCGCACACCAAACTGGCCCTGCCCAGCCTTCAGCTGCCCTCATGCCACGCCACCCTCATGTCTATTTATAAGTGCGTCTGCCAGAGGAACCGCAGGCACACACTGCAGAGGGTTGGCACGGCTAGGCAGCGACCCTCTTTAAAAGGGGCGGGGCGATAGTCCACAATGCTGTACAGAAGCAATGAGAAATCCAATCCTGTGCCACCTCCATCTGGAGCTGCACACGTGGGCATAGCAATGGGGAACCTATGTGCCACACACTATTCATTCTGTCAAGGTGTCTGCATGCCCCAGTCAGACCGCGTTTTTTTATAAATAGTCACAGGCAGGTACAACTCCGCAATGGGAATTCCGTGTGCACCCACAGCATGGGTGGCTCCCTGGAACCCGCCGGCTGTACATAAATGTATCCCATTGCAGTGCCCTGGACAGCAGAGCTAACGTCAGATTAAATGCAGGTGGGCTTCGGCCCACACTGCATGCCCCAACCTGACCGGGGTTTTTAATTCATAGACACAGGCAGGTACAACTCCCTATTGTGAAGTCCCTGTGGACCGACAGCATGGGTGGGTGCCAGGAAGCCACCGGTGGTACATAAATATATCTCATTGCATTGCCCATCACAGCTGAGGTAATGTCATGTTTAATGCAGGTGGGCTTCGGCCCACACTGCATGCCCCAGTCAGACTGGGGTTCTTTAGAAGTGGACACATGCTGTTACAACTCCCTGTGGACCCACAGCATGGGTGGCTCCCTGGAACCCACCGGCGGTACATAAATATATCCCATTGCAGTGCCCAACACAGCTGATGCAACGTCAGCTGTAATGCAGGTGGGCTAAAAATTCATTTGATTACACTGTAGGCGAGGGCCCCCAAAAATTGGTGTACCAACAGTACTAATGTACCTGAGAAAAATTGCCCATGCCCAACCAAGAGGGCAGGTGAAACCCATTAATCGCTTTGGTTAATGTGGCTTAATTGGTAACTAGGCCTGTAGGCAGCCCAGTTAAAATAAAAATTGGTTGAGGTGAAAGTTTCAACGCTTTAATGAGCATTGAAACGTATAAAAATTGTTTAGAAAAATTATATGACTGAGCCTTGTGGGCCTAAGAAAAATTGCCCGTTCGGCGTGATTATGTGAGGTTTCAGGAGGAGGAGCAGGAGGAGGAGGAGGAATATTATACACAGATTGATGAAGCAAAAAGGTCCCCGTTTTTGATGGGGATAGAGAACGATGCTTCCATCCGCAGGTGCAGCCTACGTATTGCTTCGGTATCGCTGCTGTCCGCTGGTGGAGAAGAGAAGTCTGGGGAAATCCAGGCTTTGTTCATCTTGATGAGTGTAAGCCTGTCGGCACTGTCGGTTGACAGGCGGGTACGCTTATCTGTGATGATTCCCCCAGCCGCACTAAACACCCTCTCTGACAAGACGCTAGCCGCAGGACAAGCAAGCACCTCCAAGGCATACAACGCGAGTTCAGGCCACGTGTCCAGCTTCGACACCCAGTAGTTGTAGGGGGCAGAGGTGTCACGGAGGACGGTCGTGCGATCGGCTACGTACTCCCTCACCATCCTTTTACAGTGCTCCCGCCGACTCAGCCTTGACTGGGGAGCGGTGACACAGTCTTGCTGGGGAGCCAGAAAGCTGTCAAGGGCCTTGGACAGTGTTCCCCTGCCTGTGCTGTACATGCTGCCTGATCTCCGCGCCTCCCCTGCTACCTGGCCCTCGGAACTGCGCCTTCAGCCACTAGCGCTGTCGGATGGGAATTTTACCATCAGTTTGTCCGCCAGGGTCCTGTGGTATAGCATCACTCTCGAACCCCTTTCCTCTTCGGGTATGAGAGTGGAAAGGTTCTCCTTATACCGTGGGTCAAGCAGTGTGTACACCCAGTAATCCGTAGTGGCCAGAATGCGTGTAACGCGAGGGTCACGAGAAAGGCATCCTAACATGAAGTCAGCCATGTGTGCCAGGGTACCTGTACGCAACACATGGCTGTCCTCACTAGGAAGATCACTTTCAGGATCCTCCTCCTCCTCCTCCTCAGGCCATACACGCTGAAAGGATGACAGGCAAGCAGCATGTGTACCCTCAGCAGTGGGCCAAGCTGTCTCTTCCCCCTCCTCCTCATCTTCCTCCTCCTCCTCCTCCTCCTCCTCCCCGCGCTGAGATATAGACAGGAGGGTGCTCTGACTATCCAGCGACATACTGTCTTCCCCCGACTCTGTTTCCGAGCGCAAAGCGTCTGCCTTTATGCTTTGCAGGGAACTTCTCAAGAGGCATAGCAGAGGAATGCTGACGCTAATGATTGCAGCATCGCCGCTCACCACCTGGGTAGACTCCTCAAAGTTTCCAAGGACCTGGCAGATGTCTGCCAACCAGGCCCACTCTTCTGAAAAGAATTGAGGAGGCTGACTCCCACTGCGCCGCCCATGTTGGAGTTGGTATTCCACTATAGCTCTATGCTGCTCATAGAGCCTGGCCAACATGTGGAGCGTAGAGTTCCACCGTGTGGGCACGTCGCACAGCAGTCGGTGCACTGGCAGATTAAACCGATGTTGCAGGGTGCGCAGGGTGGCAGCGTCCGTGTGGGACTTGCGGAAATGTGCGCAGAGCCGGCGCACCTTTCCGAGCCGGTCTGACAAGCGTGGGTAGCTTTTCAGAAAGCGCTGAACCACCAAATTAAAGACGTGGGCCAGGCATGGCACGTGCGTGAGGCTGCCGAGCTTCAGAGCCGCCACCAGGTTACGGCCGTTGTCACACACGACCATGCCCGGTTGGAGGCTCAGCGGCGCAAGCCAGCGGTTGGTCTGCTCTGTCAGACCCTGCAGCAGTTTGTGGGCCGTGTGCCTCTTCTCTCCTAAGCTGAGTAGTTTCAGCACGGCCTGCTGACGCTTGCCCACCGCTGTGCTGCCGCGCGACACCGACTGCTGGCGACGTGCTGCTGCTGACACATCTTGATTGCGAGACAGAGGTTGTGTTGGAGGAGGAGGGTGCTTTAGTGGAGGAAGCATACACCGCCGCAGATACCAGCACCGAGCTGGGGCCCGCAATTCTGGGGGTGGGTAGGACGTGAGCGGTCCCAGGCTCTGACTCTGTCCCAGCCTCCACTAAATTCACCCAATGTGCCGTCAGGGGATATAGTGGCCCTGCCCGCCTGTGCTTGTCCACGTGTCCGTTGTTAAGTGGACCTTGGCAGTAACCGCGTTGGTGAGGGCGCATACAATGTTGCGGGAGACGTGGTCGTGCAGGGCTGGGACGGCACATCGGGAAAAGTAGTGGCGACTGGGAACTGAGTAGTGCGGGGCCGCCGCCGCCATCATAGCTTTGAAGGACTCCGTTTCCACAACCCTATACGGCAGCATCTCCAGGCTGATAAATTTGGCTATGTGCACGTTTAACGCTTGAGCGCGCGGGTGCGTGGCGGCGTACTTGCGCTTGCGCTCAAACACTTGCGCTAGCGACGGCTGGACGCTGCGCTGACAGACATTGCTGGATGGGGCCGAGGACAGCGGAGGTGAGGGTGTGGGTGAAGGCCAGGAGACGGTAGTGCCTGTGTCCTCAGAGCGGGGTTGGATCTCAGTGGCAGGTTGGGGCACAGGGGGAGAGGCAGCGGTGCAAACCGGAGGCGGCGAACGGCCTTCGTCCCACCTTGTGGGGTGCTTGGCCATCATATGTCTGCGCATGCTGGTGGTGGCTCCCCGGCTGATCTTGGCGCGACAAAGGTTGCACACCACTGTTCGTCGGTCGTCTGCACTCTCAGTGAAAAACTGCCAGACCTTTGAGCACTTCGGCCTCTGCAGGGTGGCATGACACGATGGGGCGCTTTGGGAAACAGTTGGTGGATTATTCGGTCTGGCCCTGCCTCTACCCCTGGACACCGCACTGCCTCTTGCAACCTGCCCTGCTGCTGCCCTTGCCTCCCCCTCTGAAGACCTGTCCTCAGTAGGCTTAGCAAACCAGGTGGGGTCAGTCACCTCATTGTCCTGCTGCTCTTCCTCCGAATCCTCTGTGCGCTCCTCCCTCGGACTTACTGCCCTTACTACTACCTCACTGATAGACAACTGTGTCTCAACGTCATCGTCCTCCTCACCCACTGAAAGGTCTTGAGACAGTTGCCGGAAGTCCCCAGCCTCATCCCCCAGACCCCAGGAACTTTCCAATGGTTGGGCATCAGTCACGATAAACTCCTCAGGTGGGAGAGGAACCACTGCTGCCCAATCTGAGCAGGGGCCCGAGAACAGTTCCTGGGAGTCTGCCCGCTCCTCAGAATGTGTCATTTTCATGGAGTGAGGAGGCTGGGAGGAAGGAGGAGCAGCAGCCAGAGGATTCTGAGTTGCAGCAGTGGACGGCGCAGAACTGTGGGTGGACGATAGATTGCTGGAAGCACTTTCTGCCATCCACGACAGGACCTGCTCACACTGCTCATTTTCTAATAAAGGTCTACCGCGTGGACCCATTAATTGTGCGATGAATGTGGGGACAGCAGAAACGTGCCTCTCTCCTAATCCCGCAGCAGTCGGCTGCGATACACCTGGATCAGGAGCTCGGCCTGTGCCCACACCCTGACTTGGGCCTCCGCATCCTCGGCCGCGTCCACGTCCTCTAGGCCTACCCGTACCCCTCAGCATGCTGTATTACCAGTAATGCAGAAACAGAACGCTGTAATTAAATGTGCCGCTTATTGGCCTGTGGTTGGAGGCTGACTTCGCTTACGGAATGCCAGGAAATAATTTTGCGCAAGCCTGCTGTAACACTTAGCTGGCTGCGTATGAATTTGGAGAACTACTACACCCAGCACAGACCCAGAACACTGAGGACAGTCACAGGCAGCCCAGATAGATTTTTTTCCCAAAATTGTTTTGCAAAGGCCCACTGCCTATATTCAATCAATATGTCTTCTGTCCCTGCCTAAGCGCTTCTGGCCCTGGAGTATTACTGCAGGGCGCAATGCTCTGCACGGCCGATATACCAAAAAAAAAAAAAGCGCAACACTGCAAAAAGCAGCCTCCACAGTACTGCACACGGTTAGATGTGGCCCTAAGAAGGACCGTTGGGGTTCTTGAAGCCTAAAATACTCCTAACACTCTCCCTATAGCAGCTCCAACAAGATAGCACTTTCCCTCCTCTATGTCAGAACGCATCTGTGGTGAGCCGCGGGAGGGGCCGATTTTTATACTCGGGTGACACCTGATCTCGCCAGCCACTCACTGCAGGGGGGTGGTATAGGGCTTGAACGTTGCAGGGGGAAGTTGTAATGCCTTCCCTGTCTTTCAATTGGCCAGAAAAGCGCGCTAACGTCTCAGAGATGAAAGTGAAAGTAACTCGAACATCGCGTGGTACTCGTTACGAGTAACGAGCATCTCGAACACGCTAATACTCGAACGAGTATCAAGCTCGGACGAGTACGTTCGCTCATCTCTACTGTTAATCTTATGTGTATGCCCACTACAAGCATCAGATTGTAAGCAAATCTCATCAAACCTAAGGTAACTTGACACGGGACAACTGTTGCGTGCGTAATCGGTCGGCGTCCTAGCAAATATCGCTTTTACACAGGATAGTCATTCTGTGAACAGGGGCAGAGCGGGACAGAGGTTTTTAGTTCTGCTAAAACAAGTGACTCTCACAAACGAGTGATTTCTTGTTCAGTGCCCTGTTGGCTGCCGCTTGTACACAAGATGACTATCGCCTAAATTCAGCGATTATTCAGGTGATAATCTCCACTTGTATAGGTATTTTTAGCTGCGTCTTTGTTACGGCACTCTGCCCCCCGAGCGCCAAGTGGGATGCCCTGATCTTCCCGCACCCCACTGTCCCTGCCTACTTGCCTCGGCCCTAGCTAACCCCAGGCGGACAACTGGACGGCGGTCCCTGCCCTGGCTAGGGACCTGGCGGCTGACAAGCAGGAAACTACCTAATGGGGGGAACAGAGTGCCGACAGAGGAGGCAGATGAATCAGACCAACAAAACTTACAAGGCTGGAGATGGAACTCACAGGCAAACTGGCAGGGTGCTGGATAGCAACTAGTGCTGACTGGGCCAGACTAGATTAGAGGCAAACAGAACCAACAAAAACAGACTGAGTAATAGGGGACCAGAGGGAGCTGACCGACAACTAGGGACTGGCTGAGGCGAACCGCAGACAGACTGGCTAGGTGCATGCAGAACCAATAACTGGCAGTGAGCTCAGTTCACTGCCAGTCTTTTAACCACAAGGTTCCGCCCAGGGGCGGAGAGTGGGAGGAGGCAACTCCACCCACTGCTGTATAAGAAGCACAGAGGAGTGCGGGCGGCACCCTACGGGCGGGCACGCCCACGCCGCCGCCCACTGGCCAACCCAAGCTGCTGGGATGACCTCGACACAGGGCTCCAGGGTGCTGGAGCCGACGCCAGAGCGACGCGCGCCGACTGCGGGACCCCATGCCGCACTGTATGGTAACATTACCCCCCCTCTGACGGGGGACCTCTGGGCCCCCGGAAACTCGACCAGGCTTATCCAGGCAAAGGCTGTGAAAACGCTGTACCAACCCGAGAATGTGACCCTCCTGAGCGGACACCATGGACTGATCCTCAGGTCCATGACTTCGGTAGTCTGTGGCTGCCCCATTTCCTTCAGGGCCAACCGTTGACATATTGTCATGTTTCAGGTCGTCTTCCGAGTCAATGTCCAACCATTTGCCACTGTCTTTTGACCCATCCTCGCTACCAATGACGCTGCCTTCAAAATCGGAGGCATCTCTAACTTTAAAATCACTGTCATCTGAGCTATCATACTCCAAAAAACTCTTCCGGGCCCCCAAATATTGTACGGTTCCTGGACCCCGGCAAGAATCCAGGACCTCCTGGGCCTTGTGTTCAACTTCATCACAGACCAGGGTGGGCGGCGGGGGACCGGAGGTGGGCATCACCGAAGAGACAACAGGTTTCGACAAAGACTTATGGCACCCCGTGCGACCCCTCCTTTTGCGATTTCCAGAGGACCGGTACCCCTTCTGTCCCACCCTGTACGGCTCAAATACCGACCGACTCTCCTCACAATGCAACTGCATACGAGACCCAACCCCTTTCTTCCGTCCCCCCTGCAGCGCACCGGCGGCGACATCAGCAGCAGGACGGGCGGATGGGGTGTGAGGGTAAGTGATACCTCGGGGACTGAGAGCGGTATCGACTGAGCAGGGAGGAGGGGGAGCGCGATGGCTATGGCAGGACGGCCCCCACTGGGTTAGCTCCCCAGTGGCCCAATCGAATTGGGGGTTGTGCAACGCCAGCCACGGCATCCCTAGTACCATGTCTACCGACATTTTCTCCATCACCAGGAATGATAGACCTTCCGAATGGCGACCCCCCACCATGAGTTGTAACACTGGGGTCCTCCATCGTACCAAGCCCGAAGCAAGAGGAGTAGCATCAATGCTAGCAAAACGAATTGGCGTCTTCAGCGCCACAAATTCAGCCCTCAGGGGCTCAACGAGACGCATGCTTATCAGGTTAGCAGCTGCTCCGGAATCAATAAACGCCTGCCCTAGGCGGGAGAAGTTCCGGAATCTAACCTGGCAGGGTATCAGAAGTCTAGGACGTACCTGAGGTCCTAGGCGACCCTCCCTGCAATCGCCTAGGACTGGAAGTCTTTCTGCCGATTCAGACTGTGGACGCTGAGGCCTCCCGGGGCAAGTTATCACCCGATGTCCAGCTTTCCCGCAGTAGAGACAGAGATGATGTAATAACCGAATCCGGCGTCGCTCCTTGGGGTCCAGCGGGTCCAGTTCCATAGGTTCGGGAACAGAGACTGGTACGGACGGGGAGGGAACAGGACAAATGACCTCCCTGACTCTATGGGTCGGTCTATCTTGCTTCCCAGCCCTGAGCCTCCTATCTGCCTTCACTGCTAACTCCATAGCCTCCTTTAAGGACCCGGGAACGGGACGGGAGATCAACAGTTCTTTGACCGCGTCCGAGAGACCTTGCATAAAAACGTCTTTCAGGGCGCTATCGTTCCATGCAGTATCGCCCGCATAGCGTCTGAAATTGGAGCAATAATCCTCCACACAAAGCGACCCCTGGTGCAGCGCCAGCAACCGCGAAACCGCCAACCCCACTCGGTCCGGTTCATCGAAGATACCCCCGAATTCCTGAAAAAAGGAGTCCACCGACTGTAGGGAGGGGGAACCCTTGGGAATGGAAAAGGCCCAGGTCTGGGCAGAGCCCCGCAGCAGGGACATTATAAGCCCGACCCTCTGGACCTCCGAGCCGGAAGAATGGGGACGCATCCGAAAAAACAGGCGACACGCCTGTTGAAAAACAAAAAACTTGTTCCTCTCCCCAGAGAACACCTCAGGAAGAGGGCACTTGGGTTCGGGACAGGTAAAGGCGTTCTGCCCCTGCGACAACGCCCACTGCTCCTGGGCCACCATGCGAGCTGACAAATCCCGGATCACCGGCACCAGGTCTTGCAGCTGGTTTGCAAGGGCGCTGATCGCCGCCATGAAAAGAAAAACAATATTTTAAGGGCCAGTTATTATGTTACGGCACTCTGCCCCCCGAGCGCCAAGTGGGATGCCCTGATCTTCCCGCACCCCACTGTCCCTGCCTACTTGCCTCGGCCCTGGCTAACCCCAGGCGGACAACTGGACGGCGGTCCCTGCCCTGGCTAGGGACCTGGCGGCTGACAAGCAGGAAACTACCTAATGGGGGGAACAGAGTGCCGACAGAGGAGGCAGATGAATCAGACCAACAAAACTTACAAGGCTGGAGATGGAACTCACAGGCAAACTGGCAGGGTGCTGGATAGCAACTAGTGCTGACTGGGCCAGACTAGATTAGAGGCAAACAGAACCAACAAAAACAGACTGAGTAATAGGGGACCAGAGGGAGCTGACCGACAACTAGGGACTGGCTGAGGCGAACCGCAGACAGACTGGCTAGGTGCATGCAGAACCAATAACTGGCAGTGAGCTCAGTTCACTGCCAGTCTTTTAACCACAAGGTTCCGCCCAGGGGCGGAGAGTGGGAGGAGGCAACTCCACCCACTGCTGTATAAGAAGCACAGAGGAGTGCGGGCGGCACCCTACGGGCGGGCACGCCCACGCCGCCGCCCACTGGCCAACCCAAGCTGCTGGGATGACCTCGACACAGGGCTCCAGGGTGCTGGAGCCGACGCCAGAGTGACGCTCGCCGACCGCGGGACCCCATGCCGCACTGTATGGTAACAGTCTTCCAACAGTCTGTGTATGGCCAGCTGTTATTGACCAGTTTAGATTAATAGATCACCAAATGCTAGCACTGTCCTTTCTTACCAACATCAAATACAACTATAGTGTGAGATTTGATATCAGCCAGCTAAATTATTGCAGTATAAGCATCCAGATAATACCGGGGTAGAGTCCACTGTGGGTGTTTACTGATGGATTAAAAAAGCAAGATAATATAAATACTAGTTGCTAATGCTAGAAACCATTACATTATTTTTCAGTACATAGGTGTTTAGGACAAAAGGATAAAAAATGACGTGGTTTATTCAGTTTTTTTCTTGAGTCTCAAATATGTGAACTATGGCCAGATAGTGTGTAAAGGTTATATCACAAGAATATAGCTTATCTTTCTGGGACTCTAGATAGAATTTTAACTTAAACTGTAATCAAATCTTTAATATTTTCTATTAGAGAAGGAGATTCTTCCTCCATGCATGACTGACACAGGGGCGTAATACACAAAGATGCATGTTTTTTTCTTACAAAACACCTATTCTCTGCACTTCAATGTAGCCATTCTTGGGAGAACATCAGCAACCTAAAAACAAACAAGGCTACAGTCATGAGGCGAAATCAGAAAATAAGGAAAAAGACAGGTACCACCTGTCTTATCCCAAACCAGCAACTACTAATCCAACATTGGCGCTAGTGTCTTTGGGATCATCATACTAAGAAGTTCCTATGTCCATTTACCATATCAGGAAGCAGGAGAAGCTGTAGATGTGACCACAGACTCACCACTAGAATGACAGCCTCGTTAAAACTAGCTATGCTCTCTTCTAAAGCACACCACTGTAAATCCTTCCACTTCCGGCCTACTTAACCTCTGTCTTTACTCTCACAGTGTTACTTTGTTTTTTTGTTCTACATACATAACCTAATTGGCCACCCTGGACACAATTCACCTACCTTCCCAAGATTCTCTAATAGAATATCACCCTAATCTAATTACTCATCCAAGCATAGTATTGTCTGCACATGTTGAAAATTTATTCTGTTATCCATCTACAACTGTGCACTCTACTTGTCTATGGTTGATTATCATTTGAACGAGCGAGTGACAGCACCCCTAGCTCATACGCTTGTGCAGTTTGTTTAGATAGGCAGATAAATGGTTGGCTCGTTCAAACGAGAATCATTCAGAATCGTTCAGTCTTTCAGGTTCGCTGTATAAGCGAATGAGAGGAACTGAACAATCACTGTTTAAACTGAAGGATAGGTGAATGAGCCAGCAATAATTTTTATGCCTGCATGAAATGTATGACGAACGAAAAGTGAACAATTATCGTTCAGCACTTGGTCGTTGGCTCGCGTTTATACCGAATGATATAATTGACTTTGACTCATTTGAATGATTTTTTGAACGAGAATGAATAGGACAGTGCCTCGGAATAATAACCAATACAAATAAGTATTAATCAGATTTAAAGAGGACTCACCTAGTGTTGACAGCTGAGCCCAGGTATAGGCGAGCTGTCAAACATGTAGTGCCCATACACCAGTGATAATACTTTGGAGACCTAGGATATCCACAAACTAGAAAAGCATCCAGGAAAATCCAAAATCCAAAAAGGGGTGGTTCAGAATGACAGTCACATCGCACTCAGGTCTGTGCCACAAATGCAGTTGGTTAGTTTAACAAAAATAAGAATAACACTTACTGAGAGGAGAGGTCTAATATAGACCCTCCCAAAGAAGAATCCAGAGATAGGAAACCGGAATGATGATAATTCAAACAGTATGGAAGCAGGAAGTATTTGATAATAATATAGCATCCAGTAAGACAAGCACGGGAAACTACAACAGCATGCAACGCGTTTCAGGACTAGCTCCCTTTTTCAAGCATAGTGGTACATATCTAATCAACTACAGACAGGATCATAATGGACCTTCTAATAGCCCAGTGTTCCCTTACACAGACTTGCACTAATCGGGGTGATGGTGATTATTCAATTGGTCATTGGCTCGTGTTTAGACTGAACGATTGTCATCCACTTTCGCTCTTTTGAACGATAGTCGTTCTGTCTAAAAGGGCCTTATATTTTGTGTAACCTAAGGCTTCTGATCACTACCTTCAGGGACCATTCAGTTAGAAGAATTGCCCTGTAAATGTTACAGATACTGTAAAAAAAAAAGTTTTGTACAGTGTTAGCCAGTACAGCAAAATGTGATTGTTCCCAGCAAGATTACATAGATACTATGCATTAACACTGCATGCAATAGTGACAAATGTACTTTTGGATGAAACCTTTTAAGATACTTTGATTATTTCATTTTGCTAAAGAGTGAATGCTCAGGGGCGGAAATTGCGCAGCAGGATTTCCCACAGAATTTCCACCTGTGCACGCTGCCATAGAATTGCATTAGTTTCTGCAATCCTATGCAGATGGCCGCGATTTGACCGCGTTAAAAGTCGCATGTTAAACAAATCCTGGCATGACATATTCCTGTGCTAGGCTCCCACAGAAACGTTGCCGCTGACGCGCTGTCTCTGCTCTGCGCATAGCACATAGCAGAGCTGAGGAGGTGAGCTTGGGTCACTGCTAGGGCACGGGTCGCATCCCACTGCGAGAATTCTCGCAGCGAGATCTGATCCGGCTGTCTGAGCCCAAACTGGTAGAAATGTTGTTATCCAGTAGTTAGACTGATCACAATATGAATTCTCTACATTGAATGTGTGTAACCTGGCAGAGACAAAACACTCTAATTCTTATGCAGGGGATTTGGGGAATGTGTAATCACAACAACATAGTTTAACTTTGAGACTGGTTTACAATAGCGGTGTTACTCGGGATCAGCTGAGACTGGTAAATTTAGAAAAGCTAATTTTAATCTAATAAGGTCATCTCTGAGGCATGAAGACTGCATTGGAAGTCTTTACTGGAAAATCACAGAAGAAATACATCTCTGCTGCTAGAGAAAGTATTCTTATATAACTCCGGCAATGTCGGGTCTGTATAATATGATTCTTTTACTTAGGCACCTTAGGTTTCTGTGAGTTATTAAAGGAGGATTGCTGTGATACATTGTATACCTTGTTTACGGCATTGTTTTTCATGTCTCATGATTTTTAACCTTATATGTTTTAAAATTTTTTTTTTTAAATCCAGATATTCGAATCATTTTTCATTGTTCTTTGCATTGTAATTTTGTAGATCAGTTTGTGTTACATTCAGTTTTGGTCCTTTAGAGCGAGGTGGGAAATGTTTCTTAAATATGCTTATATACTTGGACTGTAATACCTACAGTGAAGCTTCTGTGTAATAAAACACTGAGAAGGAGATATGGTTTCAAGATAAACCTAGGGGACTTGTGCAAGACCTTGGGTCCATAAGTGTCAAGATGTTTCTTTTTAATTCTTTGATAGAAAGGGGACTGCTATATTTTTTAAAGGTTTGTTGGCCCAAATTGCAAATAGTTCTGTATGTTTTACATTTCCACTTACGTACAGTGCAAATTAATATATGGTAGTCCCCTCAGAAAGAAACATTCAAAAGCCCTACCCCTGACATTCCCGAGACAACTCACTAGAGATGAGCGAACGTACTCGGATAGGCACTACTCGTCCGAGTAATGTGCCTTATCCGAGTACCGCTGTACTCGTGCTCAAAGATTCGGGGCGCTCCGCTGCTGACAGGTGAGTCGGAGTGGGGAGCGGGGCAGAGCGGCCGGGAGAGAAGGGGAGAAAGATCTCCCCTTCGTTCCTCCCCGCTCTCCCCTGCAGCTCCCCGCTCCGCAGCGCGTCCCGAATCTTTGAGCACGAGCACAGCGGTACTCGGATAAGGCACATTACTCGGACGAGTAGTGCCTATCCGAGTACGTTCGCTCATCTCTACAACTCACCATTTGAAATTTACAAATTATAAACCTGAAATTGGACATGTTTAACCCCTTAAGGACCAGGCTGTTTTGTACCTTAAAGGGGTTGTCCCGCGCCGAAACTGTTTTTTGTTTTTTTTTCAAACCCCCCCCCCCCCCTTCCCCGTTCGGCGCGAGACAACCCCGATGCAGGGGTTAAAAAAGAACACCGGACAGCGCTTACCTGAATCCCCGCGCTCCGGTGACTTCTTACTTACCTGCTGAAGATGGCCGCCGGCATCTTCTCCCTCGGTGGACCGCAGGGCTTCTGTGCGGTCCATTGCCGATTCCAGCCTCCTGATTGGCTGGAATCGGCACGTGACGGGGCGGAGCTACACGGAGCCCCATTGAGAAAAGCAGAAGACCCGGACTGCGCAAGCGCGTCTAATTTGGCCATTAGACGGCGAAAATTAGACGGCAACCATGGAGACGAGGACGCCAGCAACGGAACAGGTAAGTGAATAACTTTTGATAACTTCTGTATGGCTCATAATTAATGCACAATGTACATTACAAAGTGCATTAATATGGCCATACAGAAGTGTATAGACCCACTTGCTGCCGCGGGACAACCCCTTTAAGGACCAGACACTTTTTAGGGATTTTACCCATGTGGCCGTTTTACTTCCATATTTTGTTTTCTTTAACTATCAAAATTATTTTTGCTGCGTTTTTTTTCCGTGACATATAGGGCGATTTTTTTTTTTTTATATATATATATCTTGTTCACTAATTTTTTTTTTCCATTTTTTTAGTTTTGTTGGGAGTAAAATGCTAAAAAAAAGATTTTTTTTAACATTAAGGCCTTAGTCACACGGGCATTTTTCCCGCGATTTGCACATCCGCAAATCGTGTGACCGGGGCCGAAAAATCGCCCGAAAAAAACTGCTCCTAGCCGTGTTTCATTAGAAACGGGCCGGAGCTGTCCAGCGCATTGAATTCAATGGAGCCGGCAATACAGCCAGCTCCATTGAAAGCAATGGGCTGCGGGCGATCTCACAATGAATTTTCGGGAAGGGCTTAAAAATATAAGCCCTTCCCGGAAATTCATCCAGAAATGTGTAAAAAAAAAAAAAAAAAAAAAATATATACTCACCTGGTCCCGGCAGACGGAGTTCAGCCGCGGCTGCCGGCAGTTCTCCTGAACTGCTCTGAGTAGTATTCAGCAGCAGGGGCTTTAAAATCCCTGCCTGCTGAATGAGCTGCCTCTGATTGGTCACAGCCTCACCAATCAGAGGCAGCTCTCACTCACACCCATTCATAAATGGGTGAGTGAGTGCTGCCTCTGATTGGCTCAGCGCATGTCATTCAGCTGAGAGCTGCTCCTGATTGGTCCCTGCTCTGAGCCAATCAGAGGCAGCACTCACTCACCCATTCATGAATTCATGAATGGGTGTGAGTGAGAGCTGCCTCTGATTGGTGAGGCTGTGACCAATCAGAGGCAGCTCATTCAGCAGGCGGGGATTTTAAAGCCCCGGCTGCTGAATACTACTCAGAGCAGTTCAGGAGACCTGCCGGCCGCCGCGGCTGAACTCCGTCTGCCGGGACCAGGTGAGTATATATATTTTTTTTATTTTTACACATTTCTGGATGAATTTCCGAGAAGGGCTTATATTTTTAAACCCTTCCAAAAATTCATTGTGCGATCGCCGGCAGCCCATTGCTTTCAATGGAGCCGGCTGTATTGCCGGCTCCATTGAATTCAATGGGCAAACATCATTCTTCTCTGCCACAGCTGTTACAGCTGTGGCAGAGGAGAATGATTTGTCTAGTATATGTTCTCAATGGGGTCGGCGCTGCTGCCGCCGGCCCCACTGAGCGCATATAGAGAAGAGAACAGGAATCGCAGATCGCAGATAGGTGCGATCTGCGATTTCTGTTCTATAATTTATCGGACGAGCGCATAAAAAGCACTCATGTGTCTGATACCATTGCAAAGCAATGGTTTTATAAAATCGCCGGACGCATGCGCATGCGCAAATCGCGGGAAAAAACGCACGTCTGACTGAGCCCTTATAGTTATTTTTTAAATTTAGTATATTTACGCTAAAATAAAGTATGGGAACGGGTTCCTCTATTTGTTTCGGACATTTTCATATATAGTATGTATGGTTTTGATTTACAGGGCGCATACGGCGACAGTTTTTGTGGGCGTCAGCTTTGAGTTATTTTCTTTCTTATGTTTATATTGTTGTTTTATTCTGTAATTTACTATCTGTGTCCCCCATGACGTCATGTAAGACCTCTGGGGGACATTCACTTTTTTAAAATGTCTTTTTATTTGACACTTTCCCACTGTAGCTGGGGCATCCATAGTTACAGAGGAAAGCAACCCCTGCAGTGACATTAGTCACTGGCAGAGCTGGCCAGGGTCTAGTATGACCCTCCAGCTCTGCTGTAGCAGGGAACCCCAGTGGTCACATGAGCTTTCCCCTCGGAGGCGTATAACTAAATTCCACCCCACCTCCACACCATTCGCAACCTGGTTGTTTGGATTAACTCATTCACAGTCATTGGTTATTTGGGTTGGCTGATTCACTGTGATTGGTTATTTGGGTTGGCTGATTCACTGTGATTGGTTGTTTAGGTTGGCTTGAGTAGAGGTGGTGTAGAATAGGGATATATGCCCCCCGGAGTGGAAGACTCCCTTTCACTTTCAGTACACAGTGCCTAATGAGTGCTGTGTACTCTGCAAAGGAAAAGGCAGAAAGGGTTAAAAACCGCTCCTGCCTTCTCCTCCTTGTTATCAGCTGTTAATAACAGCTGATAACTGGGGATGAGCGAGTATACTCGGTAAAGCACTACTCGCTCGAGTATCTCCCTGCTCGTCCCGGAAGATTCGGGGGCCGGTGCGGGGCGGGGAGCTGCCGGGGAGAGCGGGGTGGAATGGAGGGGAGATCTGTCTCTCCCTCTCTCCCACCCGCTCTCCCCCGCTCCCCGCTGCGACTCACCTGTCAGCTGCAGCGGCTCCTGAATCTTCAGGGACGAGCAGGGAAATACTCGGCTAAAGCACATTACTCAAGCGAGTAGTGCTTTAGCGAGTATACTCGCTCATTCCTACTGATAACTCGTCCTGCCTCTCATTGATTGCAGAGACGGGAGGCTTAAAGCGCAGCCATAATTTTACTATCAGAGGGGTTTTAAGCCCATGACCAGGCGCCATATATTTACAGTGCCTGGTCCTTAAGGGGTTAATGAAAAAGGGAATAGTGTGATGCAGAATAAAAATTATTTTACTCCCTATAGATACTAACAGAAAGTCCATTCATGTGAATACAGTATTTATCAGGGAACAACACACGGAGGCATCACACTCCCCTTTTTTACTGGGCTTGTACTTCACTGGCCCACATGGCTAGGCCACTATTTTCTTTAAAATGTCAGGTATTTGTCTGCCATTCTTTGTTTTCTCCCTGTAATGTTTTCTGGAACTATACCCTTCACTACTCCTGCTATCACAATTTTCCTTGCCCGCGCCATTTTACTGCTTTGTTTTCTTTTTTTGATCCACATCATATGGCTGGATACCATTGAAGATGTGGATGCTGAGTGTATTGCATTTATTTCTAGTCTATATATATAAAGCTGAAAGCCCTCACTGACTCACTGACTGACTCACTCACTGACTGACTGACTGACTGACTCGCCAAAAGTTCTCCAACTTCCCGATGTCGTAGAAACATGAAATTTGGCGCAAGCATAGATTATCTCCAAAATAGGAAAAGAAATTGGGTCCCAACTCGATTATTCAATTCTAGCGCAAAAGAATTGGCGTCAAAATTTTACGTGCATAATCTAAATCTCTCACTTCCCAATGTCATAGAAACGTGAAATTTGGCAGGAGCATTGATTATGTCATAAAAAGGAAAAGCTAATGGGTCCCAACTCGATTATTCAATTCTATGCGCAAAAGAATTAGCGTCCAAATTTTACGTGCGGAATATAATTTTCTCACTTTCCGGTGTCATAGAAATTTGAAATTTGGCACGAGCATTGATTATTTCATAAATAGGAAAAGCGAATGGGTCCCAACTCGATTATTCAATTCTAGCGCAAAAGAATTGGCGTCTAAATTTTACGTGGGGAATGTAATTTTCTCACTTTCCGGTGTCATAGAAACGGGAAATTTGGAACAAGCATTGATTATGTCATAAGTAGGAAAAGCTAATGGGTCCCAACTCGATTATTCAATTCTATGCGCAAAAGAATTAGCGTCCAAATTTTACGTGCGGAATGTAATTTCTTCACTTTCCGGTGTCATAGAAACAGGAAATTTGGCATGAGCATTGATTATGTCATAAATAGTAAAAGCTAATGGATCCCAACTCTATTATTCAATTATATGCGCAAAAGAATTAGCGTCCAAATTTTACGTACGGAATCTAATTTTCTCACATTCCGGTGTCATAGAAACGGGAAATTTGGCACGAGCATTGATTATGCCATAAATAGGAAAAGCTAATGGGTCCCAACTCGATTATTCAATTCTATGCGCCAAAGAATTAGCGTCCAAATTTTACGTGCGGAATGTAATTTTCTCACTTTCCGGTGTCATAGAAACGGGAAATTTGGCACGAGCATTGATTATGTCATAAATAGGAAACGATAATGGGTCCCAACTCCATTATTCAATTCTATGCGCAAAAGAATTAGCGTCCAAATTTTACGTGCGGAATGTAATTTTCTCACTTTCCGGTGTCATAGAAAGGGGAAATTAGGCACGAGCATTGATTGTCATAAATAGGAAAAGTTAATAGGTCCCAATTCCATTATTCAATTCTAGCGCAAAAGAATTGGCGTCGAAATTTTACGTGCGGAATGTAATTTTTTCACTTTCCGGTGTCATAGAAACGGGAAATTTGGCACGAGCATTGATTATGTCATAAATAGGAAAAGCTAATGGGTCCCAACTCGATTATTCAATTCTATGCGCAAAAGAATTAGCGTCCAAATTTTACGTGCAGAATGTAATTTTTTCACTTTTCGGTGTCATAGAAACAGGAAATTTGGCATGAGCATTGATTATGTCATAAATAGTAAAAGCTAATGGGTCCCAACTCCATTATTCAATTCTATGCGCAAAAGAATTAGCGTCCAAATTTTACATGCGGAATATAATTTTCTCACTTTCCGGTGTCATAGAAATTTGAAATTTGGCACGAGCATTGATTATTTCATAAATAGGAAAAGCGAATGGGTCCCAACTCGATTATTCAATTCTAGCGCAAAAGAATTGGCGTCTAAATTTTACGTGGGGAATGTAATTTTCTCACTTTCCGGTGTCATAGAAACGGGAAATTTGGAACAAGCATTGATTATGTCATAAGTAGGAAAAGCTAATGGGTCCCAACTCGATTATTCAATTCTATGCGCAAAAGAATTAGCGTCCAAATTTTACGTGCGGAATGTAATTTCTTCACTTTCCGGTGTCATAGAAACAGGAAATTTGGCATGAGCATTGATTATGTCATAAATAGTAAAAGCTAATGGATCCCAACTCTATTATTCAATTATATGCGCAAAAGAATTAGCGTCCAAATTTTACGTACGGAATCTAATTTTCTCACATTCCGGTGTCATAGAAACGGGAAATTTGGCACGAGCATTGATTATGCCATAAATAGGAAACGATAATGGGTCCCAACTCCATTATTCAATTCTATGCGCAAAAGAATTAGCGTCCAAATTTTACGTGCGGAATGTAATTTTCTCACTTTCCGGTGTCATAGAAAGGGGAATTTAGGCACGAGCATTGATTGTCATAAATAGGAAAAGTTAATAGGTCCCAACTCCATTATTCAATTCTAGCGCAAAAGAATTGGCGTCGAAATTTTACGTGCGGAATGTAATTTTTTCACTTTCCGGTGTCATAGAAACGGGAAATTTGGCACGAGCATTGATTATGTCATAAATAGGAAAAGCTAATGGGTCCCAACTCGATTATTCAATTCTATGCGCAAAAGAATTAGCGTCCAAATCTTACGTGCAGAATGTAATTTTTTCACTTTTCGGTGTCATAGAAACAGGAAATTTGGCATGAGCATTGATTATGTCATAAATAGTAAAAGCTAATGGGTCCCAACTCCATTATTCAATTCTATGCGCAAAAGAATTAGCGTCCAAATTTTACGTACGGAATGTAATTTTCTCACTTTCCGGTGTCATAGAAACGGGAAATTTGGCACGAGCATTGATTATGTCATAAATAGGGAAAGCTAATGGGTCCCAACTGCATTATTCAATTCTATGCGCAAAAGAATTAGCGTCCAAATTTTACGTACATAATCCAAATCTCTCACTTCCCAATGTCATAGAAACATGAAATTTGGCACAAGCATTGATTGTGTCATAAATATGAAAAGTTAATAGGTCCCAAATCGATTATTCAATTCTAAGCGCAAAAGAATTAGTGTCCAAATTTTATGTATGTAATCTAATTCTCTCACTTCCTGATGTCATTTTATATGAAGGAAACGTCGCATGGTTACCTCCACGTGGTGTTTCCTGGGTAACGCAGAGAACTATGCAAAATGGTGAACATATGTTTTTCCTCAGTATCTCTAAAGTAACCACGACTTCATAAGACTTTCCGTGTGAACACCAGATAAACACCAGTACCAAATTAACTCGGGCGAAGTCGGGTATATCAGCTAGTCTATATATATATAAAGCTGAAAGCCCTCACTGACTCACTGACTGACTCGCCAAAAGTTCTCCAACTTCCCGGTGTCGTAGAAACATGAAATTTGGCGCAAGCATAGATTATCTCCAAAATAGGAAAAGTAATTGGGTCCCAACTCGATTATTCAATTCTAGCGCAAAAGAATTGGCGTCGAAATTTAACGTACATAATCTAAATCTCTCACTTCCCAATGTCATAGAAACCTAAAATTTGGCACGCGCATTGAATATGTCATAAATAGGAAAAGGTAATAGGTCCCAACTCGATTATTCAATCTATGCACAAAAGAATTAGCGTCCAAGTTTTATGTACGGAATGTAATTTTCTCACTTTACGGTGTCATAGACATGTGAAATTTGGCACGAGCATTGATTATGTCATAAGTAGGAAAAGCTAATGGGTCCCAACTCGATTTTTTAATTCTATGCGCAAAAGAATTAGCGTCCAAATTTTACGTACGGAATGTAATTTTCTCACTTTCCGGTGTCATAGAAACGTGAAATTTGGCACGAGCATTGATTATGTCATAAATAGGAAAAGCTATTGGGTCCCAACTCGATTATTCAATTCTATGCGCAAAAGAATTATCGTCCAAATTTTACGTACGGAATGTATTTTTCTCACTTTCCGGTGTCATAGAAACATGAATTTTGGCACGAGCATTGATTATGTCATAAATAGGAAAAGCTAATGGGTCCCAACTCCATTATTCAGTTCTATGCGTAAAGAATTAGCGTCCAAGTTTTACATACGGAATGTAATTTTCTCTCTTTCCGGTGTCATAGAAACGTGAACTTTGGCACGAGCATTGATTATGTCATAAATAGGAAAAGCTAATGGGTCCCAACTCGATTCAATTCTATGCGCAAAAAAATTAGCATCCAAATTTTACGTACGGAATCTATTTCTCTCACTTCCTGATGTCATTTTATATAAAGGAGATGTCCCATGGTTACTTCCCCGTGGTGTTTCCTGGGTAACGCAGAGAACTATGCAAAATGGTGAACATATGCTTTTCCGGTATCTCTAAAGTAACCACGACTTCATAAGATTTTCCGTGTGAACACCAGATAAACATCAGTACCAAATTAACTCGGGCGAAGTCGGGTATATCAGCTAGTAGTATATAATTCTTTGCTTTTTGCCTCCATGCTGGCCTTGTGTGTGCTTCTCAAAATTTTTACTTTGATCTTGTGGTTTTGATTGTTGTTTTCAATCTTTTTAGCTAGCCAAAACATGCAATAAAATGTAAAAAAATAATAATCATGGTAATAACAGAATGATTGAGACCTCAATCCGAATGTGAAACGTGTAGTCTTGCCAACCAATTTCGTTCATTAATAGCTATAGCCTGTGGAATCCATCCTTTGGGGTATTGAATGTTTCAATGCAACACCATATATAGCGATCATATTCCTGTACATCCTCTCTGAAAGCATGAGTGTACTAACTATAGAGTGAAGAAGTAGCTATGTTTCTTAGTAACATAGAGATCTGCTGCGACTTGTCTTGATTGCTTTTGTATTGGAGTTTTTACGGTGAATTTCTTGCTGACTATGCATTTGACAGTTTCACAAAACTTTACTTGGGAAACAAACTTGTTTCTGGGATGTTTCTGACCTTTTCAAATGTATGAGGTGCATCAGTATATACAGAACCTATTCTGTACCAAATTAGTTGACTACTGACAGCCAGGCTCCTGCTATAATTGCCAGATATGGAGAAACCTCATATCCTGTCTATTTAACCCCTAAAGGCCCATTTAGACAGGACGAATGTCTGGCAAACGATGCCTGACACTCGTCCCCGCATACACTCACTTCCGTGAGCTAGCTATTAGCGCTGGCTCACTTACAGAGCGGCCAGCAAGGGGGCGAGGAGGCTGCAGGAGATTTTACTCCTTGCTCTCCCCTGCTCCTCTCCATTGACTTAACATAGCGGCCTTTCAATACTGAACGGCTCCTATTTACACTGAATAATCATCGTTCAGCTCATCGTCTATTGTTATGTGAAATCTACTCCAGCCGCCCTGCTTTGAGCCAGCGATACCAGCTCCCGTACAACAGCACGAGAGCGAGTATGTGAGGGTACGAGTGTCAGACATTTATCCCATCTAAATAGGCCTTTATTTGCCACAATAGCAGCTATAATGTTTAAGCAGATGATCCCACAGTGTGATTGTAAGGTAACAATAGCTTTCTATGGCAGCTGGAAGCCTGACGAAGGCCTTCATGTCTACCATGTAAATGCCTATTAGGCCCTCCTCCGGCAGAGTCCAATAGGCTACTGTCATAGGCTTAATAGAATGCACTACATTAGTAATGCTGTGTACTATCCTAGCGATTGAACTATCGCAACTTTAGGGCTGGGCTCAGACGGGGCGGATTCCCATCGGAAATCTCGCGGTTTGGCCGCAGCAAAAACCGCAAGATTGCCGCCGGGAGAACTGCCGCGGAAAAACCCGCGGCAGCTTTGGAGCGACCTGCCGCTCGCTCTTGCGCTGGGCCGGCACTCCCATAGAGGAGAGCGCGGCCGCAGCGGAAAAGAAAAAATAAATAGACATGCTGCATATTTGAAACCCGCGGCTGCGGCCGCGGTTCCCGCCTGACGTACCGCAGTGGATTGGCCGTCCCGTGTGGACGAGATTTCTGAGAAATCTCGTTCACATGGCTGGCTAATTCCAAGATTAGCGGCCGCAGGCGGATTTGCCGCGGCGAAAATCCACGCGGAATTTCCTCGGCAAATCCGCCCTGTGTGAACCCAGCCTAAGTCTTCCCGAGGGACTAAAAAACAGCGCAAAAAAGTTCAATAAACTTTATTTCAAAAAACAATCTAATTTAAAAAAATATGCATTTTCCCCACAAAAGCTCTTTTTAAATGGATGTAGGACCAAACATTTTTTTTTTTTTTAAAGCAACGCTTAATAGGTATCACATTCATAGTGATCCAGCCAATGAAACTATTTTGGTATTCAAGGGCTTGTTTTTTGAATGGTAAGTTGTAATTTTTGGGGGGACCATGTCGGGGGACATACAACTTTTTGATGTCGACGTAATGTTTTCATTATTTACAGATTTAATTAACATTTAGATTATTTGCTTATGTTTAGGTTTTTATTAATCTATAGAAATTGCAATTATGCTTATGTTTAGACGTGGGCGTTTACTAATGGCCATTCCACTTTTTTTCTAGGCAACCAGATAAAATAGTGATTGTATGGACTCGCAGGAACAGAAGAGTCTGCTCCAAGGTATCTATATCTGCTAGTCGTTAACATTCTTTCTCTGTTGTCTTCTCTATCTAAAATCCTGAGGATTTTGTTCCCTGGAATATAAAGTTCTTTGTTATCTTGCCCAATGAGGATCTTATACTTTTGGAAGTTTTTTTCAGAATCTGCGTGGTTTCTTCTATTGTCTTTTCACTTATTTTACACTATTATGTAATATGTACTCTGTATGACCTGTACTCTTCCTGTTTTACTACCATTAATGACTCCATTGTTTTTCATAATGGTAATTGACTTATTTTACCATATTTTTAATTCTTTCTTGGGGGTGGCAAATAGTCCCTACTATTTTACTATTGTATACCCTCCTCATGATATTATAGTCACTGATTACTAAATCAATGGCAGTCAGCATGTAAGGGTGCTTTTACATGTATCAGAATATTCTGCTAGACAATGACACCTTACAAAAAAAATCTGCAACAAAATCCACATATCTAACATGCAAATGTTGATACATATTTGAAAAAGGCTTAATTCTGCCTGCAATTCTGCATTAAAGTCTGCATTTAGATCTGCAGATTTCAACAGCAGAATATTCTGCAGAGTCTTGCAAAATATTCCAGCTCATTTGAAGGCCTCTTATAGCTATTTTCAATCAGAATTTTGCACTTTTCTTACAAAGAAAATTGCATGATTTTCCAGTGTCCTCCCATTGAAGTCTTATCAATGATTCATTCGCTGATACATTCCATCACAGCTGATGAAAAGAAGATTTCCTGAATTTTTCAGTTTCAGGAGTGTTCCGATCTTAGCTTTTGTATATGAAAAGGAGTTCTGCTTAGTGAGCTGCATAACATGCACATCTGAGTAATGATGTGATCATTTAAATAGCAAAGGTTATACCTGTCTGTCCATTTAATATATGAATCTCATCTAAAAAAAGATATAGCTACATTTTCTGTCTTACAGAATGAACAGAATGATATCTAGATAATATACTGGTTGATAATCACAAAAACTTCAACAAACAATCGCTCAAGGGAAAGAAAAAGACATGAAATTCTAACTACACACAGCTTCTTAAAAAAGGTTTTATTTTCCATTTACCAGTATTTTAGAGCATACCTAGTCATGCAAACAGCTCTATGATCAGACTCTTAGGCCTATTTCCCACGGCCGGATTTCGGCCGCGTTAAATGCAACGGAAATCCGAATTTCACTGCAGCTATTAGGTTCTATTGAACCTAATGGCTCAATGTACATGCTGTGGAATTGTAGTCAATGGAAGCCGCCCGTCACGCTATACTTCCGCTGTAGCACATTGTTCATTAGTACGGAATAAAAATTGACTCCCTAAAAATATTCCCCACACACACACACTCCGCGCCCTTTTCGGCGTTTCCCAAATCTTAGATAAAAGTAATAATGTGAACTGTGTGTTATTTCCGAAGACAGGGGTCATTACGGAGGTTGGTTGGGATGGGTACATGGGGCAATAAAACCGTGTATACCTCCTCCTGTCATGCTTTTTGGGGGTATTTCGTGACCTCAGTAGCGGGTATGGGGTGTAAAAAGTGGCGTTCCGTGAGTCTCCGTAAGCTTGATGAGGTGCGGCGGTCTCGCACAGAAGACACTCAACAAGGTGCTCCTGGAACTGCAGGAAGGCGAGCGTTCCCTGGGCTTCTTGTAAATTGCGTATTACAGGTAGCGGTCTGAATAACGCCGGGCTCACGCAGCCGTAGGTGGAATCCGCTTGCGGAGGCCCGCAGCGGATCCCGGCTGTGCGCCCGGCTGTGACCCTGCGTACGGCCACGTAATGTACTGCGCATAACTGCCTACTCACACAGGCGGTCATTCGCAGTACTTTTTTTTTGTTTGCATTTCCCGCACCGTCGCTTAGCGATGACGCAGGTACCCGCAGCCCGTATACAATGTAGTTGGGTATGGGCTGCGGGTATATCCGCGACCATGGAGCACAATGGGTTCTATGTTGCGGATATCCGCGGTAAAATAGAACATGCTGCGTTGTCTTTTCTGCGAGTGGATTACGCAATTCCGACCCGCTAATGTGAGCGGAATTGTGTAATCCAATACGATTGATCTGCGTATTACCGCGGATCAGACACATGCGGAATCCGTAATTCCTATCCGGTCATGTGAGACCGGCCAAAGGTAGATCGCTACCTTTTTATCACGTGACCGGGGACCGCTCAACGAGGCCACCCGTCACTGCTCCAGGCTCTCGGCGACCGTTGGTCACTGGGAGCAAGGAGATTTTAAATTTCCTGTGCTCCCTGACTCCTGCGCATGTGTCCGCTGTTTTGCCGGCGGTCGCATGTGCAGGATCCGGGAAAGTTCACAGAGGAAGATCGCGTCGGGGTGCAAATACGGAGGCCTCTGGTAAAAAGTTTCATCTCCTCTCACCGATCGCATCGGTGAGGGGAGATGAAGCTTCACCTTTTTTTTACTTTTACGTGATCGCCATTATCCATTGGATAACGGCAAACATGTGATCAGGAACCCCCCGTGAAATCTCAAGACTCTCGGCTAAGTTTTGTAGCCAGGACCAGGGAGATTTTAAATTATCATGGGAATCCACGGCTTTTGCGCATGCGTCCGCCATTTTGGCGACGGGCGCATGCGCAGAAGCTGGGGTAAGGTCCGCGGATAAATCTGCAGGCCTTAGGTACGTCATTTCATCCTCCCTCACGGATATGATCCGTGGGGGGAGATGAAACGCAAGATTTTTTAACTTTTTAAAACTTTTTTTTTACTTTACATGATCACTGTCATCCATTGGATGACCATGATCATGCCCCTGATGACATCCCTCTGCTCCGGGCTACACATGGCAGCCAGGAGCAGAGGGATTTTAAATTTCCCGGGGCTCGAGCCCATCTGCACGCGCGCGATGTCAGTCATCGGGCGCGCATGCGCAGACGGGGATTCGGGTCCCGGGACATCGGGGAGGACTTAGGTGAGTATTTTCACCTCCCCTCATGGATCTGATCCATGAGGGGAGGTGAAACTGACTTTTTTTTAAACTTTTTTTTAACTTTTTCGCGATCGCCGCTATCCAATGGATAGCGGCGATCCCATGCCCGTGGACCACTCACAGCGGTCCCCAGTAACACCTCCTGGTTTCCGGCTACCTTCAGGAGCCGGGAGCCAGGAGATTTCAAATTTGCCGGGGGCTCCCGGGCTTCTGCGCATGCGCCTGACGTCATCGTCTGGCGCACATGCGCAGAAGACCGCCACCGGGTCCGGGAGGACCCGATCTTCGTGGGACACCGCGGACAAGCCACGTGAGTATTTTCAGCTGCCCTGATGGATCCGATCCATCAGGGCAGCTGAATCTTTACTTTTTTACACATTTTTGTTTACTTTTTTGCGATCAGCGCTAGCGCTGATCGCAATGCCGGGGGGGGGGGGGGGGGGACTGCCCGCATCCTGGGATAACAGCTCCATGCTGTTGGCTACCTGCTGGCACCGACAGCATGGAGCTGTCACGTCCGCAGGCAAGTGGGCATTAATCCAAAGAGGATGCATAAAACTACGTCCTCTAGGATTAAAGCCCACTTGCTGAGGACATAGTTTCCCGATGGGGCAGTCGTTAAGGGGTAAGGTCAGAGGACATGCCCGCTTGACCAAATAACAGTATGCAAGGCTGAAAAAAGACAAATTTCCATCCAGTTCAGCCTATTTCCACCCCGCCTTGTTGATCCAGAGCAAGGCAAAAAAAACCCTAATGAGGCAGCCGCTAATTTACCTCAGTTGACAGTCAGAATAATCCCTGGATTAACATTTGAAAGTTCCTACCTGACTCCAAGACCTGAATGAAAAACCCTTTTGGTTATTTAATGTCTAAATCCTGCAATGTCGTAGTTCTCCAAAAAGACTTTTGGTCCCTTCTTAAACTCCTCCATTGATTTTGCTATTACCATGTCTTCAGGGAGAGAGTTCCATAATCTCACAGCTCTTACAGTAAAGAACACCCTTCTGTGTTGGTGATGAAACCTTCTTTCCTCTAGACGCAGAGGATGTCCTCTTGTTACTGTCATAGTCCTGGGTATAAACAGATCATGGGACAGATCCTTGTATTATTCCCTATTGTATTTGTACATAGTTATTTGGTCGTCCCTTAACTGCTTTTTTTCCATGGTGAATAATTCGTCTTTGGGTATTCTAGTCCTTCAATTCCATTTATTCATTTTGCTGCCTTTCTTTGAACCCTCTCATGCATTGCACTGTCTTTCCTGAGCACTGGTGTCCAGAACTGTATACAGTATTCCATGTGAGGCCTGACAAGTGCCTTATATACTAGAAGAATAATGTTTTCGTCCCTCGCCCCTATACCTCTTTTATTGCACCCCAAAACTTTATTTGACTTTGCAGCAGCTGACTGGTTTTGATCCAGTTAGGTCTACAGTTAACTAGTACCCCCAGGTCTTTTTTCCATAGCACTTTTCCCTAGCAGTACTCCATTTAGTATATATTGGTGACATCCATTTCTCCTGCCCATGTACATAACCTTACATTTATCAATGTTGAACTTCATTTTCCATTTTTCTACTCAAGCCCCCAACTTATCTAGGTCCATTTGTAGCCGTACCTTGTCCTCCGTTGTGTTAATTACCTTGTATAATTTCATATTGTCTGCAAATATCGATATTTTACTGTGTAGTCCCTCTATCAGGTCATTAATAAATATATTGAACAGAATGGGGCCTAATACTGAACCCTCTGGCACCCCACTAGCAACGGTGGCCCAATCAGAGTACGGACCATTCATTATCACCCTCTGCTTTCTATCTCCAAGCCAGTTTTTTACCCAGCTACACATGTTTTTGCCCAGTCACATTTTATATATCAACCTATTATGCGGCACAGTGTCAAATGCGTTAGAAAAATCTAGATATACAAGATCAATAGACTCTCCCAGGTCCAGCCTAGAACATAGTTCGTTGTAGAAGCTGATCAAGTTGGTTTGACATGATCAACCCCTCATGAACCCATGCTGATAAGGAGTTATACTGTTGTTTTCCTTGAAGTATTCCAGGATGGCATCTCTCAGAAACGCCTGAAATATTTTTCCAATTACTGAAGTGAGACTTACTGGCCTGTAGTTACCAGGCTTTCTTCTTGACACTTTTTTGTATATTGGAACCACATTGGCAGTGCGCCAACCCAGTGGTATAATCATGTCACTTAGTTCGCTTAGGACACTTGGATGTATTCCATCTGGGCTTAGCAATTTGTCAATTTTAATCTTTTTCAGCTGACTCTGCATGTCTTCCTGCATTAGGCAGGTGATATTTAGTGGGGGGTTAATTTTATCCCCCTACATCTTGTGTGACACTGCATATTCTCTCATGAATATACTTAAAAAAAAAACTATTTAATAGATTTATCTCCCCCCCCCCCCCATCATCTTCTATGATTTCTCCTGCATTATTTGTTAAAGGGGCAGTGCTTTCAGTGCAGATTCTTTTACTATTTATGCAACTGAAAAATATTTAAGGTTTTTTTTTGCTCTCTTTGGCAATCAGTCTCTCTGCCTCCTCCTTGGCAGCTTTTATCTTTTCCTTACAGATTTTTTTTTTTTTTTCCCTGTATGTTTTTAGCGCTTCTACACTGCCTTCTTGTTTTCTCTTTTTCACTTCTGCTTCTCTTATTGCCCCCCCTCCCCCTTACAGTCTTGTTGAGTCACATTGGTTTCCATCAATTTGTAGTTCTTTTATTCTTGAAGGGTATAAACTGCTCGCATGAGGTATTTAGGATACTTTTAAACCTCTCCAAATTGACGTCTCTTCTGTTATTTCTGAGGACATTGTCCCATTTAATGTTTCAGAGAGTAATTTTGAACTGATCAAATTATGCTTTACTAAAGTTCTGTGTTTTTGTTGCTCCCTGATAAGGCTTCCTATTGAATGACAACTTAAAATTAATTATATTATAAGTGTCTCAATCTGCACCCCCTTGATTCTGTCTGGTCTGTTGGTTAATAATAAGTCCCTCCCTCTAGTTGGCTCCCGTAGAAGTTGGGTAAGGTAGTTATCTTTAATTGTTCCTAAGAACTTATCGCTCTTGTGAGATTCTCAGGTTTCATCTTCCCATATTATATCTGGATAATTAAAATCTCCCATAATCACTTCTGTTGTTTTAATGGCCTATAGAACACTCCTATCAAGATTCTTAGTCTTTCCTCCCTGTATTTTCACCCATAGAGATTCCATGTTTTTGTGTCCTATGCCTAAATCTTCTTGTAGGCCCTGCATTAAGTAGGATTTTACATACAAACATACCCTCCAACCCCCCCCCCATCTGGTTCCCACAGTTTCTTCTGCAGAGATCGTAACTCTTTAAGTTCATCACCTAATCACATTTTTCATCAAGCTATGGAAATTTTGTATTGATGCCAGCTCATCCCAAACTTGAAAAAAAAATTAAAAAACAATACTTTTATCAATAAGAAATGTTATGTTAAAATGTAGTGGCAAATAACCACAGCATCAAGAGACTTCTGCTGACATGTTTCTGGCGCACTCTAGTGCCCTACATCATAGCTGAATGAAGCAGCGCTTTCTGCCTCTACCACATATGTATTTGAATAACTAGTGAGCAGCTAATCAACTACAGGCATCATCTTAAAGAGCAGGAAGAGCTGAGCTAAGGTGACCAGATTTTCCCAGGGTCAATATGTGTGGTCAGAGGTTGGGTTTATCATATATTATTTTACCTCTGTTGTTATAAAAAGTACAGGGCTGGTTAAAAAAAAAAGACAGGGAGCAAATTCTGCAGCATTTCTGCATCCAAAAAACAGCTGCATATCTGCACCTGGCTAGGCCGCTAGGAACCTGTTGCTGAGAGCGCTGACAGCGGGAAGCCCTCGGAGGAGGTGAGGGTGAGCACCGCTGCGTATCTATAGCTGCATTCTGCAGCATTTCCACCATGTGTAAACACACCCTAAGTCAGCTTGAGGTACGCTGCCATGTGCAGAGTGACCTCAGTAGTAATAATCCTCCCCTATCCCAGCCCGAGCAATAACAGTGACCCCCACAGTTGTCCCAGTAGTATTAGTTCTCCCCAATACCAGCTCGAGCAATAATAGTGACCCCCACAGTATCGCCAGCAATAATAGTGACACTCCTACAGTATCTCTAGCAATAATAGTGACCACCCCACAGTATCCCCAGCGATAGTAGTGACACATCACAGTAGCCCCAGAAATAATAGTGACTCATCACAGAAGCCCCAGCAGTAATAGTAACCACCGCCCACAGCATCCCCAGCAATTATAGTGACCCTCCACTGTATCCCCAGCAATAATACTGCCCCCACAGTACCCCAGTAGTATTAGCGCTCCCCTATCCCAGCCCGAGCAATAACAGTGACCCCCACAGTAGTCCCAGTAGTATTAGTTCTCCCCTATACCAGCCTCAGCAATAATAGGGACCCCCAACAGTATCCCCAGCAACAATAGTGACATCCCACAGTATCCCCAGCAATAATAGTGACCTCCATAGTATCCCCAGCAATAATAGTGACACCCCACAGTATCCCCAGAAATAATAGTGACTCATCACAGAAGCCCCAGCAGTAATAGTAACCACCCCCCACAGCATCCCCAGCAATAATAGTGACCCTCCACTGTATCCCCAGCAATAATGCTGCCCCCCCCCCCCCACAGTGGCCCCAGCAATAATTGTGACCCCCCCCCACAGTATTCCCAGCAATAGTAGTGACCCCCACAGAAGCCCCAGCAATAATAGTGCCCCCCAATATCACCAACAATATTAGTGACCCCCCCACAGAAGCCCCAGCAATAATAGTGACACCTTACAGCACATGTGTCAAACACAAGGCCCGCGAGCCGAATCCGGCCTGTTGCCTCGTGTTATGTGGCCCACTGCAGCGATTACCAGCTGGGGTGCCGCAGCTCCCCGCTGGTAATCGCGCTGTTGCCACTGATCCCGGCGCACAATGACGTCAGTGTGCAGCCAGGATCCTCCTCCCCGAGTCCCCTGCTCATTAGTTCCGCAGGTAAGGACTCTGGGAGGGAGCGTGCTGGGCTGCACACTGCGCCGGGCTCAGGGCAAGCAGAGAGGGAGCGATGCTGACAGGCAGGAGAAGGTAAGTATATGGGGTGGGGGCTGCCTATTACTGGGGTGGGGACTGCCTATTACTGGGGGTGGGGACTGCCTATTACTGGGGGGCACTGCCTATTACTGGGGGGGGGCTGCCCATTACTGGGGGGGGGCTGCCTATTACTGGGGGGACTGCCTATTACTGGGGCTGCTTATTACTGGGGGGTGCTTATTACTGGGGGAGGGGCTGCTTATTACTGGGGGAGGGGCTGCTTATTACTGGGGGAGGGGCTGCTTATTACTGGGGTGGGGGCTGGTTATTACTGGGGGTAGGGGGACTGGTTATTACTGGGGGTAGGGGGGCTGGTTATTACTGGGGGTAGGGGGGCTGGTTATTACTGGGGGAGGGGGCTGGTTATTACTGGGGGGATGGTTATTACTGGGGGAGGGGTGGTTATTACTGGGGGAGGGGGCTGCTTATTACTGGGGGAGGGGGCTGCTTATTACTGGGGGGGAGGCTGCTTATGATTATTACTGAGGTGGGGGCTTATTATTATTACTGAGGTGGGGGCTTATTACTGAGGGGGGGAGCTTATTACTGGGGGGGGGACTTATAATTACAACGTTGCTATGGGGGTTAATATTACTAATTGGGCCACTGTGGGGTCGTTATTTTTACTGGGGCCACTATCAGGGTCACTATTAGGGCTCGTTCACACAGATGTAATTGTATTTCGGTCGCACAAATATGCTACGTATTTGCGCAATCGAAAATCGCTTATGCCTGTATATTTGCGTACGTAAAAAGGAATGCAGATGGGCCTATTGAAATGGTGCGCTAATATGCAGTGAATACACAGGTGTCCTGCACATTCACCATGTATTTGCACGGCCCATTCACTTTAATGGCCTATCGTGGTGCGTAGTACGCAACAAAATAGGTCATGCTGTATGAAAATATACATCATGTGAATGAACTCACTGAAATCAATGGCTTCTATTCACTGCATATTATGTACACAAATACACTTGTGTGAACAACCCCTAACTATACCGTCTTAGGCCCCCTGAACACAGGCAGAAATTCCGCGGCGGGATTTCCCGCAGAATTTCAGCCCGTGGAAGCTGCCATAGGATTGCATTAGAAAACACAATCCTATGCAGACGTCCGTGATTTGTCTGCGCAAAATCTCGCACAGAAAACAAATCGCGGCATGCTCTATTTCTGTGCGGGGCTCATCACAGAGCCGGAGCCGCAGGAGCAGGTAAGTGCCGCGCTGGTTCCTGTAGGGGCTCGGGTCCCGCTGTGAGAATTCTGCAGGCGGCCTTACAATCGGCCCTTTGAAGGTCACCATAAGCCTGATGTGGCCCTCAGTGAAAATGAGTTTGACACCCCTGCCTTACAGTATCCCCAGCAATAATAGTGATCCCCACAGTATCCCCAGCAATAATAGTGATCCCCACAGTATCCCCAGCAATAATAGTGATCCCCACAGTATCCCCAGCAATAATAGTGATCCCCACAGTATCCCCAGCAATAATAGTGATCCCCACAGTATCCCCAGCAATAGTAGTGACCCCCACAGAAGCCCCAGCAATAATAGTGACCACCAAAGAAACGCCAGCAATAGTAGTGCCCCCCACAGAAGCCCCAGCAATATTAGTGACCACCACAGTATCCCCAGCAATATTAGTGACCCCCACAGTATCCCCAGCAATATTGGTGACCCCCACAGTATTCCTAGCAATAATAGTGAACCCCACAGAAGCTCCAGCAATAATAGTGACCACCAAAGAAACCCCAGCAATAGTAGTGCCCTCCACAGAAGCCCCAGCAATAGCTGGGACCCCCACAGTATCCCCAGCAATATTAGTGACCCCCACAATATTCCTAGCAATAGTAGTAACCCCCACAGATGCCATATAGTATTAGCGCGCCACCTAAACCCACTATACTTACCTCTTCCTGGTCTTCACAGCGCTGACGCTCCACTTAGCTTCTGCCGGTGGGCGGAAGTGTGTGCGCCCGCAGCAGTGCCTTCTCTCTTCTCCTCTCCTCTTGCTGAACCAAAGAGGACAGGTCAGGGGAGGAGGGGATGATGATCCCAAATGCACACACTGCTGTCAGTGTGTGCATCTGGCCCACGGCGCTGCAGACGGATTACCTGCTGGGGAGCTGCAGCACCCCGGCTGGTAATCGTTAGAATGGTGACCTGACGTCCCGAAAGTGGGACAAATGGCTGTTCCGCTGAGGTCCCGGCAGAAAGTGGGACACAGGGTCCCAAAGTGGGACTGTCCTGCCTAAATCGGGACACCTGGTCACCTTAGCTGAGCAGATGGATATATAGTTTTATCAGGAAAGATTCAGTATAACTTGTATTTTATTCATTTATATCTCTGCTCATTCTGAGTACAATGAGCGGTCCTATCAGTGACTGACAGCCTTCCCTGTACGTACAGTTATACACAGCTGTCAATCACTGATAGGACCACCCATTGGACTGTTCAAATGAGAATGAGCAGAGATATAATTGAATAAAATACAAGTTATACTGAGTCTTTCCCCATAAAACTATCAATATCAGTCTGCTCGGCTCCTCCTTCTCTACAACATGATGCCTGCAGTTTGGACAGTGTGTTCCAGCTGACAGATTCCCTTTAAGCTTCTCCCCTTTTTTCCTTACACTTTGTTTCCCATCATCCTTCCATTTAGCCCTTACTTTTGTTAGTGTGACAGCCAACATTGTCAAAATATAAACATGCATTCAATACTATTTTATCCAGGCTCATAGTTGGCAGCCGGGGATCAAGGACCCTTTCCGTGGATCAGTTGTCTGGGCAGTTCCTGAAAATGTGGATATTACAGCAACACTATATAGAGTAAGTGATTTGGACAATAAAAGGAAATCATGTATAAGAATTCTTAAGGCTACATTAAGTTTCATGCTTAGAAATGCAATGACCACATGCCAGAGAGGGCCTGGTCACATTACATTTGACTATCCTGTTGGAATGTCTGTTGTAGACTTTGTGTACATTGCACCCAAGCCTACTGTGAAGTGTACAGTATATACTTCAATTTGCAGAGGTAGTTGCGCTTATTCATTTTTGCATTTTTTGCTTTCTCTGAGGGATTCTGATATTTTTAACAGCAATAATAGCACAATCTGCAGTGATATTTTTGCTGTCAACAATGCTGCACATCTGGCGTGCCACATTATAACTCTATGGGATTAGCTGAAACTCATTTGAAAATGGATTACTCATGAACAGAAGTCATGACGAAAGTATGACCAGAGCCTTAACATCTCATACATTAAGTTATGTCTATGTGGTGTTAAGATTACACTTCAAGTCAGCAGAGAAAACCTTTGTGCAGACATCAAGCGAGTAAGAGTGCTTTTACACGGAACGTTATATCATTAAATTGTTCATTCACTAAATCATTCAGTCCTTCACATTCACTTGACCAGTGAATAAGAATGACTAAATGATCGGTATGTAAACTAAACAATTAGCGAAAGAGCCAACGATGATTTTCATGTTTGCATGAAATGAATGATGAAGATAAGCGAACGACTTATCGTTTGATCATTGGCTGCATTTACACTGAACGATCATTCAAATTCAAACGATCCAGCGAGTTTTTGAAGGATAACTGTTCTGTGTAAATGCACCCTAAGGAATGCTGGGAAATTTAAGTTCTGAGGCAGAAGAGCTATGAAAACTATGAATTAACTGATATTTTTAAGCCAAAGTACAGCCAGTAACCAAGGATCAGAGAGTGGGTTTACTATGGTTTGAAAACTAGCAAAGAGGGTGAAGAAGACAGACATTGGCCCTTAGGATATAGTAATATTATATTACACTGCGTAGTTTGAAAATCGCTGAGGGTTATATCCCTGAGGATCCCTTGCCTAAAAGTGGATAATTAAACAGAAAGATTTTGGAACAGGTAATGAATGACCTTTGAATCCCATTTTTCTTTGCAGGATCCACGCTCCGATCACTTTGAGGAGAAAGAATGGACATTTCAAGTTGAGGGGGTAAGTGTGACCCCTGAGCCTGGTGGGGTAATACATGGGGGTGCCCAAAAGAAACAAGAATCTTGTGGTGGGCGGGGCCTTACTAGTTCAGGTTTCTGTTGCCAGGTGAATGTCTGCAGAATCCTTCTGTGGCTGTATGCCAACTGACATTAAGGAAGGTTGCTTTAGTGATTCTTTCTTCAATGATTACTCCATATTTCACATATCTTGTGATGGCTGATTCATATGAACATTGTGCAGGTTTGAAATTTTGTTTCCTTTTCCACTGCTCAAAGCACTCATTAACCCCTTAATGACACGGCCCCTTATTTTTTTTCCATTTTCGTTTTTTCCTCCACCCTTTAAATCATAACTCCTTTATTTATCCATTGATGTTGCTGTGTGAGGGCTTGTTTTTTGCGGGACAAGTTGTAGTTTTCAATGGTGCTATTTAAAGTATAACATAATTTTCTTGAAAAACTTTTAAAAAATTCTAAGTGGAGTAAAATTTAAAAAAAAAACGACATTCCTCCATCTTTCAGTGTGTTTTGTTTCTATGGCGCACAAACTGCACCAAAAACAACATGATAACTTTACTCTATGGGTCAGTACAATTGCTAGGATACCAAACTTGTATAGTTTTTTTTTTTTTCTGTACTACTTTTTTTCAAAGACTTTTAACTTTTTCAATTATTTTCTGCAGTCATCTTGTGCATGCAATAACTTTTTTATTTTTCCGTCGACTTATTTGTGCTAGGGCTCATTTTTTGTGGGATGTCCTGTAATTTCCGTTAGTACCAATTTAGAATACATACAGCTTTTTGATCGCTTTTTTATTGCGTTTTTTCTAGGAGACAGGGTGACTGAAAAAGCGCATTTCAGGCGTTCTTTTTTTTCCCGGAAAACGTTCACCTTGCGGGGTAAATAATGCGCTACTTTGATAGATCAGACTTTTACGGATGCGGCGATACCAAATATGTATTTTTATTTTATGATTTAGATTTTTAAATTATAGATATGGCAAAAGGGGTGGTGATTTTAAACTTTTATTACTTTTTTTTTTTAACAATTAAAAAAACTTTATTGATCTTTTTTTTTACTCTACTTTTAAGTCCCCCTGGGGGACTACGACATGCTATGCTTTGATCACTCCTACAGTATGATGTAATATAATGTCATACTGCTTTTTGACAGGCAGCCTATTAAGCCACCTGATGGGGATGGCTTGATAGGCAGTCTCCCAAGGCAGCCCTGGGGTCTTTTAGAAGGCCCCCGGCTGCCATGACACCTGCACGGCTTCCCCGATCTCACCGCGGGAGCCGTATGGGACCCCCAAACATCATTCAGGGGATTTAAATGCCACTGTCAGAATTTAAAGGGTTAATAGCCGCGATCGTCCGCACGGCCGATTGCAGCCAGCTATTGCCCGCGGGTGTCAGCTATAATAAACAGCTGACACCCCGCGACCTCTCTTCATACATACCCCGACGCTCCAGGACGTAAATGTATGTCCTGGAGCGGGAAGGGGTTAAGAAAAGTCTCATAGTTTTCATACTTGAGATTAAGATACGCATTACAATCTTTAGACATCCATAAACCAACATTCCCCAAGACGGCCTTCATTTATTTCTCACTTCCTGCGGGTACCTTCTACGAGAACTCATTCTCTCAGATAGCACAAACTAAGTCAGCCCATATGACGCTTTGGGAGCTTGACCCCAAGCAACAATGCAGCTTAGAAGAATGAAACCGGGCTCTTGCCTGGACTAAAAAGATATCGCACGGTATCACCCACTGGGAATCCTCCCAGAAGATATTCCTTCAATGGTACCTGACCCCAGCAAGACTATCTAGGATGAATGAGGAAATTCCGGAGTCTTGTTGGAGAGAATGTGGTGCGAAAGGGACCTACTTTCATATGTGGTGGTTATGGCCGGTTGTACGGTCCTTTTGGAACACAGTATTTGATTTTATTTATTCGGTCACACACCAGTATGTGCCCCCGGACCCGGCACTGGCCTCTGTTTCTTGAATACCAATAATACACAATACACCCCAAATACACAATCCCTGCCATAATTCTTTTTACTGTAACGCCTGACACATAAGCAACCCGTACAGGACAGTGTTATATCTGGAAATGGAATTGTACCTCTGTTGGTTTGTTTGTTATAGTATAATTTTTTTTCACTTTACTTTTCTTTTCTTTATTTCTCTTATCTGTATGTATTAAAAATACTGTCAATATAAATACAATTATTTAAAAAAGAAAAGTCTCATAGTGTGAGATCGGATGAATTTGAATGGTGATGTGAGAGTCTCATGCCATTTTTTTCTTAAATTTGCTAAACACTCAGTACCATGTGGGCTATAGGGTGACTTGTTCTTCCATCATGACAACGCTCCTGCCCACACAGCGCTGAGTGTTAAGAAATATTTGACGATAAACGGCATGGCACTCTTACCTCACCCTCCATATTCACCTGATCTCGTTCCATGGAACTCTTGTTTACGAGTGCTTTGAGCAGTGGAAAAGGAAACAAAATTTCTCAGCTGCACGTTGTTTGTACAAATCAGCCATCACAAAACAGGCAGAAAACTAAATAAAAGCTACTGGAGTCGAACCATCCTTCGCCAACGTCAGCTGGCATGTCAACACAGAAGGGTTCTGTAGACATTCACCTAGAAACAGAAGCCTGTACTAGTAACGCCCCGCCCGCCAGAAGAAGATTCGCGTTTCTTTTGGGCACCTCCTCGTATATTAATTCCTATTTCTCATGTCTCCATTTCTCTTTGCATGCTCATGTCATCATTGTCAGTAATATCCTCATTAGTAATGCTCCCTAATCCCTTATGGTTGTGTAACTTGGATATACAGCAATGTAATTACAACTAGGGGCAGACTTTATAATCATACTGCCCGAGGCAGAGAAAGAAGCCATAACGGAAGCATGTGACATTAACACGGTGTGCCTGGGAGAAATATTGCTGCTTTATTCATATTAAACCGCAATATTCAGATTTTACAAGGCAATTTAGTAATTTGTTTTCTCAGGTGTCTGCCCTATCCCACCTCATAACTGCAGTAATGATACACTCCATAGTACTGTATGAGGTGGCAGAAAATAGCTTTCACATTAATTAAAACAAGTCCATGACTCCTACTCCATCCATGTGTTTGAGTGGTCGCTATGTAATTCTTTATTTGCTTCTGGCTTTCCCTGGCAAAATCAATTGAGTCCGAAGCATTCTGAAATTAAAGTAACGGCAGTCACACAGGCACTACTTCACTCGTCGCAATGAGGCTGTCATAAGTAGCTGAGCGCGTGAACTTAGCTATCTATGACAGTCCCATTAACATAAATGGAACTCCTAATTACTGATTTGTGGTCTTCTCACAGTAGTGGTTTA
Source organism: Eleutherodactylus coqui (assembly GCF_035609145.1). NCBI lineage: Eukaryota > Metazoa > Chordata > Amphibia > Anura > Eleutherodactylidae > Eleutherodactylus > Eleutherodactylus coqui. The sequence continues at coordinate 72,008,105 of NC_089847.1, forward strand.
GAGTTCTCTGGTGTGTTATTAATTGAGAAATACTCCGATATGTCCGTTGTAGAGATGAGCGAGCACCAAAATGCGCGTGTGCTCGTTACTCGAGACGAACTTTTCGCGATGCTCGAGGGTTCGTTTCGAGTAACGAACCCCATTGAAGTCAATGGGCGACCCGAGCATTTTTGTATATCGCCGATGCTCGCTAAGGTTTTCATTTGTGAAAATCTGGGAAATTCAAGAAAGTGATGGGAACGACACAGAAACGGATAGGGCAGGCGAGGGGCTACATGTTGGGCTGCATCTCAAGTTCCCAGGTCCCAATATTAAGCCACAATAGCGGCAAGACTGGGCCCCCCCCCAACAATTTTTACTTCTGAAAAACCCTCATTAGCAGGGCATACCTTAGCTAAGCACCCCGCTACCTCCAACAAAGCACAATCACTGCCTGCATGACACTCTGCTGCCACTTCTCCTGGGTAACATGCTGCCCAACCCCCCCGCACGACCCAGTGTCCACAGCGCACACCAAAGTGTCCCTGCGCAGCCTTCAGCTGCACTCATGCCACATGCTGGCCTCATAGCCACACCACCCTCATGTCTATTTATAAGTGCGTCTGCCATGAGGAGGAACCGCAGGCACACACTGCAGAGGGTTAGCCGGGCAGGCAGCGACCCTATTTTAAAGGGGCGGGGCAATAGCCCACAATGCTGTACAGAAGCAATGAGAAATCCAATCCTGTGCCACCTCCATCAGGAGCTGCACACGTGGGCATAGCAATGGGGAACCCATGTGCCACACACTATTCATTCTGTCAAGGTGTCTGCATGCCCCAGTCAGACCGGGGTTTTTTTTATAAATAGTCACAGGCAGGTACAACTCCGCAATGGGAATTCCGTGTGCACCCACAGTATGGGTGGCTCCCTGGAACCCACCGGCGGTACATAAATATATCCCATTGCATTGCCCATCATAGCTGAGGTAACGTCAGGTTTAATGCAGGTGGGCTTCGGCCCACACTGCATGCCCCAGTCAGACTGGGGTTCTTTAGAAGTGGACACATGGAGTTACAACTCCGTGTGGACCGACAGCATGGGTGGGTCCCAGGAAGCCACCGGCGGTACATAAATATATCCCATTGCATTGCCCATCACAGCTGAGGTAACGTCCGATTAAATGCAGGTGGTCTTCGGCCCACACTGCATGCCCCAGTCTGACCGGGGTTTTTAATACATAGACACTGGCAGGTACAAATCCCTAATGTGAAGTCCCTGTGGACCCACGGCATGGGTGGCTCCCTGGAACCCACCGGCAGTACATAAATAAATCCCATTGCAGTGCCCAGCACAGCTGAGGTAACGTCAGATTAAACGCAGGTGGGCTTCGGCCCACACTGCATGCCCCAGTCAGACTGGGGTTTTTATAAGTAGACACAGGCAGGTACAACTCCCTATTGTGAAGTCCGTGTGGACCGACAGCATGGGTGGGTCCCAGGAAGCCACCGGCGGTACATAAATATATCCCACTGCAGTGCCCTGGACAGCAAAGCTAACGTCACATACAATACAGGTGTGCTTCGGCCCACAGTGCATGCCCCAGTCAGAGTGGTAATATGTACCTTAACAGTAACCGCGTTGGTGGGAATGTGGTGGCGACTGCGGACCTAGTAGCGCGGTTTTATTTAGTTGGTTTTCGGAATGTGGCCAGGATTAAGTGGGCTGTGGCGGGGGGATGGTGGGGCTCTCTTGTTGTGTCGGCAAAGGTGAAATTCTTGGACTGCCACCAGACGGACCTATGCAAAGGTATTTGCCAATAATGTTTTCATTGTTGGAGGAGGAGGGGGATGTTTTTGAGGCACTATGTGTCCTCTCCACGTGTCCGTTGTTATATGCACCTTAACAGTAACCGCGTTGGTGGGAAATGGCCTCGCCACCATCATGTCTTTGGGAAGCCTCCATTTCCACACCCCAGTGACATAGCATTAGCAGCGGTATAGGTAGAGCCCAGAATTAGTAACATTTCAGCGGTAGCATTAGGGACAGGCCCCAGTAACATATCACTAGCAGCATTATAGGGGGAGCACAGTATTAGTTCCATTTCAGTAGTAGTAGCAGTCCAGACAGGCCCCAGTAACAATTCCGAAGCAGCAGTATAGGGGGAGCACAGTCTTAGTTCCATTTCAGTAATAGTAGCACTCAAGACAGGCCCTGGTAACAATTCCGAAGCAGCAGTATAGGGGGAGCGCAGTCTTAGTTCCATTTCAGTAGTAGTAGCAGTCTGGACAGGCCCCAGTAACATATCACTAGCAGCAGTATAGGGGGAGCACAGTATTAGTTCCATTTCAGTAGTAGTAGCAGTCAAGACAGGCCACAGTAACATATCACTAGCAGCAGTATAGGGGGAGCACAGTATAAGTTCCATTTCAGTAATAGTAGCACTCAAGACAGGCCCCAGTAACAATTCCGAAGCAGCAGTATAGGGGGAGCACAGTCTTAGTTCCATTTCAGTAGTAGTAGCAGTCAAGACAGGCCACAGTAACATTCCTGTTGCAGCAGTTTAGGGAGATAACAGTCTCTTGCACATTTCAGTAGTTGCAGTATAGACAAGGCCCCAGTTACATTTATGTAGCAAAAGTGTAGGCCAATCCCACACACCTTGCTGTACCATGAGTGCAGGTGAAGCCCATAAAAATTCTAGGATTACACTGTAGGCGAGGGCCAAAAAAAATTGGTGTACCAACAGTACTAATGTACTTCAGAAAAATTGCCCATGCCCAACCAAGAGGGCAGGTGAAACCCATTAATCGCTTAGCTTACTGTCGCTTAATTTGTAACTAGTCCTGTAGGCAGCCCAGTTAAAATAAAAATTGGTTCAGGTGCAAGTTTCAACGCTTTAAGGAGAATTGAAACGTATAAACATTGTTTACTAAAGTAATATGACTGAGCCTTGTGGGCCTCAGAAAAATTGCCCGTTCGGCGTGATTACGTGAGGTTTCAGGAGGAGGAGCAGGAGGAGGAAGATGAATATAATACACAGATTGATGAAGCTAAAAGGTCCCCGTTTTTTATGGTGATAGAGAATGATGCTTCCATCCGCGGGTGCAGCCTACGTATTGTTTAGGTACCGCTGCTGTCCGCTGGTGGAGAAGAGAAGTCTGGGGAAATCCAGGCTTTGTTCATCTTTATGATTGTAAGCCTGTCGGCACTGTCGGTTGACAGGCGGGTACGCTTATCCGTGATGATTCCCCCAGCCGCACTAAACACCCTCTCTGACAAGACGCTAGCCGCAGGACAAGCAAGCACCTCCAGGGCATACAGCGCGAGTTCAGGCCACGTGTCCAGCTTCGACACCCAGTAGTTGTAGGGGGCAGAGGCGTCACGGAGGACGGTCGTGCGATCGGCTACGTACTCCCTCACCATCCTTTTACAGTGCTCCCGCCGACTCAGCCTTGACTGGGGAGCGGTGACACAGTCTTGCTGGGGAGCCAGAAAGCTGTCAAAGGCCTTGGACAGTGTTCCCCTGCCTGTGCTGTACATGCTGCCTGATCTCCGCGCCTCCCCTGCTACCTGGCCCTCGGAACTGCGTCTTCTGCCACTAGCGCTGTCGGATGGGAATTTTACCATCAGTTTGTCCGCCAGGGTCCTGTGGTATAGCATCACTCTCGAACCCCTTTCCTCTTCGGGTATGAGAGTGGAAAGGTTCTCCTTATACCGTGGGTCGAGCAGTGTGTACACCCAGTAATCCGTAGTGGCCAGAATGCGTGTAACGCAAGGGTCACGAGAAAGGCATCCTAACATGAAGTCAGCCATGTGTGCCAGGGTACCTGTACGCAACACATGGCTGTCCTCACTAGGAAGATCACTTTCAGGATCCTCCTCCTCCTCCTCCTCAGGGCATACACGCTGAAAGGATGACAGGCAAGAAGAATGGGTACCCTCAGCAGTGGGCCAAGCTGTCTCTTCCCCCTCCTCCTCATGCTCCTCCACCTCCTCCTCCTCCTCAACGCGCTGGGATATAGACAGGAGGGTGCTCTGACTATCCAGCGACATACTGTCTTCCCCCGCCTCTGTTTCCGAGCGCAAAGCGTCTGCCTTTATGCTTTGCAGGGAAATTCTCAAGAGGAATAGCAGAGGAATGGTGATGCTAATGATTGCAGCATCGCCGCTCACCATTTGGGTAGACTCCTCAAAGTTTCCAAGGACCTGGCAGATGTCTGCCAACCAGGCCCACTCTTCTGTAAAGAATTGAGGAGGCTGACTCCCACTACGCCGCCCATGTTGGAGTTGGTATTCCACTATAGCTCTACACTGCTCATAGAGCCTGGCCAACATGTGGAGCGTAGAGTTCCACCGTGTGGGCACGTCGCACAGCAGTCGGTGCACTGGCAGATTAAAACGATGTTGCAGGGTGCGCAGGGTGGCAGCGTCCGTGTGGGACTTGCGGAAATGTGCGCTGAGCCGGCGCACCTTTCCGAGCAGGTCTAACAAGCGTGGGTAGCTTTTCAGAAAGCGCTGAACCACCAAATTAAAGACGTGGGCCAGGCATGGCACGTGCGTGAGGCTGCCGAGCTGCAGAGCCGCCACCAGGTTACGGCCGTTGTCACACACGACCATGCCCGGTTGGAGGTTCAGCGGTGAAAGCCAGCGGTCGGTCTGCTCTGTCAGACCCTGTAGCAGTTCGTGGGCCGTGTGCCTCTTCTCTCCTAAGCTGAGTAGTTTCAGCACGACCTGCTGACGCTTGGCCACCGCTGTGCTGCCACGCCGCGCGACACCGACTGCTGGCGACGTGCTGCTGCTGCTGACACATCTTGATTGCGAGACAGAGGTTGCATAGGAGGAGGAGGGTGCTTTAGTGGAGGAAGCATACACCACCGCAGATACCAGCACCGATCTGGGGCCCGCAATTCTGGGGGTGGGTAGGACGTGAGCGGTCCCAGGCTCTGACTCTGTCCCAGCCTCCACTAAATTAACCCAATGTGCCGTCAGGGAGATATAGTGGCCCTGCCCGCCTGTGCTTGTCCACGTGTCCGTTGTTAAGTGGACCTTGGCAGTAACCGCGTTGGTGAGGGCGCGTACAATGTTGCGGGAGACGTGGTCGTGCAGGGCTGGGACGGCACATCGGGAAAAGTAGTGGCGAATGGGAACCGAATAGCGCGGGGCCGCCGCCATCATATTTTTGAAAGCCTCCGTTTCCACAAGCCTATACGGCAGCATCTCCAGGCTGATCAATTTGGCTATGTGCACGTTTAACGCTTGAGCGTGCGGGTGCGTGGCGGCGTACTTGCGCTTGCGCTCAAACACTTGCGCTAGCGACGGCTGGACGGTGCGCTGAGAGACATTGGTGGATGGGGCCGAGAACAGCAGAGGTGAGGGTGTGGGTGCAGGCCGGGAGACGGTCGTTTCTGTGTCCTGAAGGGGGGTTGGATCTCAGTGGCAGGTTGGGGCACAGGGGGAGAGGCAGTGGTGCAAACCGGAGGTGGTGAACGGCCTTCATCCCACCTTGTGGGGTGCTTGGCCATCATATGCCTGCGCATGCTGGTGGTGGTGGCTCCCTGGCTGATCTTGGCGCGACAAAGGTTGCACACCACTGTTCGTCGGTCGTCTGCACTCTCAGTGAAAAACTGCCACACCTTAGAGCACCTCGGCCTCTGCAGGGTGGCATGGCACGAGGAGGCGCTTTGGGAAACAGTTGGTGGATTATTCGGTCTGGCCCTGCCTCTACCCCTGGCCACCGCACTGCCTCTTCCAACCTGCCCTGCTGCTGCACTTGCCTCCCCCTCTGAAGACCTGTCCTCAGTAGGCTTAGCAAACCAGGTGGGGTCAGTCACCTCATCGTCCTGCTGCTCTTCCTCCGAATCCGCTGTGCGCTCCTCCCTCGGACTTACTGCAATTACTACTACCTGAGTGATAGACCACTGTGTCTCATCGTCGTCGTCCTCCTCACCCACTGAAAGCTCTTGAGACAGTTGCCGGAAGTCCCCAGCCTCATCCCCCGGACACCGGGAACTTTCCAAAGGTTGGGCATCGGTCACGACAAACTCTTCGGGTGGGATAGGAACCATTGCTGCCCATTCTGGGCAGGGGCCCGAGAGCAGTTCCTGGGAGTCTGCCTGCTCCTCAGAATGTGTCATTGTAATGGAGTGAGGAGGCTGGGAGGAAGGAGGAGCAGCAGCCAATGGATTCAGAGTTGCAGCAGTGGACGGCGCAGAACTCTGGGTGGTCGATAGATTGCTGGATGCACTTTCTGCCATCCACGACAGGACCTGCTCACGCTGCTCATTTTCTAATAAAGGTCTACCGCGTGGACCCATTAATTCTGAGATGAATGTGGGGACCCCAGAAACGTGCCTTTCTCCTTATCCCGCAGCAATCAGCTGCGATACACCTGGATCAGGAGCTCGGCCTGTGCCCACACCCTGACTTGAGCTTCCACGTCCTCACCTGCGTCCACGTCCTCTAGGCCTACCCCTACCCCTCAGCATGGTGTATTACCAGTAGTGCAGAAACAGAACGCTGTAATTAAATGTGCCGCTTATTGGCCTGTGGTTGGAGGCTGACTTCGCTTACGGAACGCACAGCAGAGCCAGGAAAGAATTTTGTGCAAGCCTGTAGTGAGACGTAGGTGCGTATGACTGAGCTAGTGGAATTCACAGCGCAGAAGCAGTCAAGTGTCCAAAGGCCACTAGTAGGCCTTAAGTATTTTGCTTCTATTTTTTTAAAGGCTGAGCTGAGACAGCAGACAGATACTGTAGGCAGCGTATATATGTATACTGTTTCCCTCTGGACGGGATGACGGCAGTGATGTAACGGGCAACGCAGAGCCAGGAAACACTTTTGCGCAAGCCTGCTGTAACACTTAGCTGCGTATTAATTAGGACTACTACCCCCAGCAGAGACGCAGTACACTCAAGACGGTCACAGGCAGCCCAAAGATAGTATTTTTCCCAAATTTGTTTGAAAAAGCCCACTGCCTATATAGACAGTATATCTCTTTCACCTTTCCCACTGTCCCTGCCTCACCACTACTGGCCCTATACTATGTAAAATTACTGCAGACTGTTTCCCTCTGGACGGGATGACGGCGGTGATGTAACGGGCAACGCAGAGCCAGGAAACACTTTTGCGCAAGCCCGCTGTAACACTTAGCTGCGTATTAATTAGGACTACTACCCCCAGCAGACACGCAGTACACTGAGGACGGTCACAGGCAGCCCAAATATATTTTTTTTTCCCCAAATTTGTTTGAAAAAGCCCACTGCCTATATAGACAGTATATCTCTTTCACCTTTCCCACTGTCCCTGCCTCACCAGTACTGGCCCTATACTATGTACAATGACTGCAGACTGAGGACGCAATGCTCTGCACGGCCGATGTAGAAAAAAAAAAATGTGCAACACTGCTAAAAGCAGCCTCAACAGTACTGCACACGGTCAGATGTGGCCCTAAGAAGGACCGTTGGGGTTCTTGAAGCCTAAAATAACTCCTAACACTCTCCCTATAGCAGCTCCAGCATCAGCAGCACTTTCCCTGATCTATGTCAGAATGCATCTGTGGCGAGCCGCGGGAGGGGCCGATTTAAATACTCGGGTGACACCTGATCTCGGCAGCCACTCACTGCAGGGGGGTGGTATAGGGCTTGAACGTCGCAGGGGGAAGTTGTAATGCCTTCCCTGTCTTTCTATTGGCCAGAAAAGCGCGCTAACGTCTCAGAGATGAAAGTGAAAGTAACTCGATCATCGCGTGGTGCTCGCCTCGAGTAACGAGCATCTCGAACACGCTAATACTCGAACGAGTATCAAGCTCGGACGAGTACGTTCGCTCATCTCTAGTCCTTTGTTATCGTTGTGCTATTGCATATATCAGATAATAGTGTTTCATTAAGTAACCGCAAGCAGGATCTCATGGGTAGTGAGTAGAGATGAGCGAACGTGTTCTTCCGAGCTTGATATTCGTGCGAATATTAGGGTGTTCGGGATGTTCGTTATTCGTAACGAACACCATGCGGTGTTCTGGTTACTTTCACTTCCTTCCCTGAGACGTTAGCGCGCTTTTTTTGGCCAATTGAAAGACAGGGAAGGCATTACAACTTCCCCCTGTGACGTTCAAGCCCTATACCACCCCCTGCTGTGAGTGGCTGGGAAGATCAGGTGTCACCCGAACATAAAAGTCGGCCCCTCCCGCGGTTCGCCTCAGATGCCGTGTGAGTTAGATGAGGGACAGTGCTGTTTGTACCGGAGCTGCTGTAGGGAAAGAATTGGTAGTTAGTGTAGGCTTCAAGACCCCCCAAAGGTCCTTATTAGGGCCACTGATAGCTGTGTGTTGGCTGCTGTTAGCAGTGGCAATTTTTTTTTTCTCAAAATCGGCTCTGCAGAGCGTTGCGCCCGGCATTAGGGACAGAAGTGCTGCATAGGCAGGGAGAGTGTTAGGAGTGAGTGTAGCCTTCAAGAACCTCAACGGTCCTTTCTAGGGCCATATTTATCCGTGTGCAGTACTGTCCAGGCTGCTGTTAGCTGTGCTGCATTTTTTTTTGCTTCTCAAAATCGCCTCTGCAGAGCATTGCACCATCCATTGATACTGCAGGGAAAGAATTGTATAGGCAGGGCCACAACACAGTTATTATTCATTGAATATACGCAGTGCTGCCTTTTGCTTGTAAAACAAGTGAAAATAATTCTATTTGTCCTGCCTCTGTCTGTCCTAAGGGCGGTGGACACGTGTCGGCTGCGTGTGCAACCTGTAAAAATCAGACGCACCCAGCTACGTTTTACTCCTGGCTTCGCCATTTGCTTTCCTTAATTGGGAAAAAAAATACCTGCTCTGCCACAGTTAATAACTCTGCTACCCTCACGTTCTGTGACACATTAGCAGGAAAACAGCACAGTTATTAAACTTCTCATGTTCATAGAATATACGCAGTGCTGCCTTTTGGTGCAAAAAAACGGAAAATAATTCTATTTGTCCTGCCTCTGTCCGTCCTAAGGGCGGTGGACACGTGTCGGCTGCGTGTGCAACCTGTAAAAATCAGACGCACCCAGCTACGTTTTACTCCTGGCTTCGCCATTTGCTTTCCTTAATTGGGAAAAAAAATACCTGCTCTGCCACAGTTAATAACTCTGCTACCCTCACGTTCTGTGACACATTAGCAGGAAAACAGCACAGTTATTAAACTTCTCATGTTCATAGAATATACGCAGTGCTGCCTTTTGGTGCAAAAAAACGGAAAATAATTCTATTTGTCCTGCCTCTGTCCGTCCTAAGGGCGGTGGACACGTGTCGGCTGCGTGTGCAACCTGTAAAAATCAGACGCACCCAGCTACGTTTTACTCCTGGCTTCGCCATTTGCTTTCCTTAATTGGGAAAAAAAATACCTGCTCTGCCACAGTTAATAACTCTGCTACCCTCACGTTCTGTGACACATTAGCAGGAAAACAGCACAGTTATTAAACTTAGATTATTCATTCACTAGAGGCAGTGGGGCCTTTCGTTTTCAAAAAAGGGAAAAAATTATATTTGGCCTGCAGTCTTGCGCCAATTTATTAGCTGCCTGTGAAATCAAATCACTGGTAATACAGCATGCTGAGGGGTTAGGGGTAGGCCTAGAGGACGTGGACGCGGCCGAGGACGCGGAGGGCCAAGTCAGGGTGTGGGCACAGGCCCAGGTGTGTCGCAGCCGACTGCTGTGCGATTAGGAGAGAGGCACGTTTCTGGTGTCCCCACATTCATCGCCCAATTAATGGGTCCACGCGGGAGACGGTTATTAGAAAATGAGCAGTGTGAGCAGGTCCTGTCCTGGATGGCAGAAAGTGCTTCGAGCAACCTATCGTCTACCCGCAGTTCTGCGCCGTCCACTGCTGCCAATCCGAATCCTCTGTCTGCTGCTCCTCCTTCCTCCCAGCCTCCTCACTCCACTACAATAACACCTGCTCAGGAGCGGGAACACTCCCAGGAACTGTTCTCGGGCCCCTGCTTAGATTGGGCAGCAGCGGTTCCTCTCCCACCAGAGGAGTTTATCGTCACTGATGCCCAACCATTCGAAAGTTCCCGGGGTCCGGGGGAAGAGGCTGGGGACTTCCGCCAACTGTCTCAACAACTTTCTGTGGGTGAGGAGGACGATGACGATCAGACACAGTTGTCTTGCAGTGAGGTAGTAGTAAGGGCAGTAAGTCCGAGGGAGCAGCGCACAGAGGATTCGGAGGAAGAGCAGCAGGACGATGAGGTGACTGACCCCACCTGGTGTGCAACGCTTACTCAGGAGGACAGGTCTTCAGAGGGGGAGTCAAGGGCATCAGCAGGGCAGGTTGCAAGAGGCAGTGCGGTGGCCAGGGGTAGAGGCAGGGCCAGACCGAATAATCCACCAAGTGTTTCCCAAAGCGCCCCCTCGCGCCATGCCACCCTGCAGAGGCCGAGGTGCTCTAAGGTCTGGCAGTTTTTCACAGAGACGCCTGACGACCGACGAACAGTGGTGTGCAACCTTTGTCGCGCAAAGCTCAGCCGGGGAGCCAACACCAACAGCCTCACCACCACCACCATGCGCAGACATATGATGGCCAAGCACCCCGCAAGGTGGGACGAAGGCCGTTCAGCGCCTCCGGTTTGCACCCCTGCCTCTCCCCCTGTGCCCCAACCTGCCACTGAGATGCAACCCCCCTCTCAGGACACAGGCACTACCGTCTCCTGGCCTGCACCCACACCCTCACCTCCGCTGTCCTCGGCCCCATCCAGCAGTGTAGTTCAGCGCACCGTCCAGCCGTCGCTTGCGCAACTGTTGGAGCGCAAGCGCAAGTACGCCGCCACGCACCCGCACGCTCAAACGTTAACCGTCCGCATAGCAAAATTCATCAGCCTTGAGATGCTGCCGTATAGGGTTGTGGAAACGGAGTCCTTCAAAAGTATCATGGAGGCGGCGGCCCCGCGCTACTCAGTTCCCAGTCGCCACTACTTTTCCCGATGTGCCGTCCCAGCCCTGCACGACCACGTCTCCCGCAACATTGTACGCGCCCTCACCAACGCGGTTACTGCCACGGTCCATTTAACTACGGACACGTGGACAAGCACAGGCGGGCAGGGCCACTACATCTCCCTGACGGCACATTGGGTGAATTTAGTGGAGGCTGGGACAGAGTCAGAGCCTGGGACCGCTCATGTCCTACCCACCCCCAGAATTGCGGGCCCCAGCTCGGTGGTGGTATCTGCGGAGGTGTATGCTTCCTCCACTAAAGCACCCTCCTCCTCCTCCTCCTCCTCTGTCTCGCAATCAAGATGTGTTAGCAGCAGCATGTCGCTAGCAGTCGGTGTCGCGCGGTGTGGCAGCACAGCGGTGGGCAAGCGTCAGCAGGCCGTGCTGAAACTACTCAGCTTAGGCGATAAGAGGCACACGGCCCACGAACTGCTGCAGGGTCTGACACAGCAGACCGACCGCTGGCTTGCGCCGCTGAGCCTCCAACCGGGCATGGTCGTGTGTGACAACGGCCGTAACCTGGTGGCGGCTCTGCAGCTCGGCAGCCTCACGCACGTGCCATGCCTGGCCCACGTCTTTAATTTGGTGGTTCAGCGCTTTCTGAAAAGCTACCCACGCTTGTCAGACCTGCTCGTAAAGGCGCGCCGGCTCTGCGCACATTTTCGCAAGTCCCACACGGACGCTGCCACCCTGCGCACCCTGCAACATCACTTTAAGCTGCCAGTGCACCGACTGCTGTGCGACGTGCCCACACGGTGGAACTCTACGCTCCACATGTTGGCCAGGCTCTATGAACAACGTAGAGCTATAGTCGAATACCAACTCCAACATGGGCGGCGCAGTGGGAGTCAGCCTCCTCAATTCCTTTCAGAAGAGTGGGCCTGGTTGGCAGACATCTGCCATGTCCTTGGTAATTTTGAGGAGTCTACCCAGGTGGTGAGCGGCGATGCTACAATCATTAGCGTCACCATTCCTCTGCTATGCATCTTGAGAAATTCCCTGCAAACCATAAAGGCAGCTGCTTTGCGCTCGGAAACGGGGGCGGGGGAAGACAGTATGCCGCTGGATAGTCAGGGCACCCTCCTGTCTATTTCTCAGCGCGTACAGGAGGAGGAGGAGGAGCATGAGGAGGAGGGGGAAGAGACAGCTTGGGCCGCTGCTGACGGTACACCGGCTGATTGCCTGTCATCCTTTCAGCGTGTATGGCCTGAGGAGGAGGAGGAGGAGGAGGAGGAGGATCCTGAAAGTGATCTTCCTAGTGAAGACAGCCATGTGTTGCGTACAGGTACCCTGGCACACATGGCTGACTTCATGTTAGGATGCCTTTCTTGTGACCCTCGCGTTGCACGCATTCTGGCCACGACGGATTACTGGGTGTACACACTGCTCGATCCACGGTATAAGGAGAACCTGCCCACTCTGATTCCCGAAGAGGAAAGGGGTTCGAGAGTGTTGCTATACCACAGGACCCTTGCGGACAAGCTGATGGTAAAATTCCCAGCCGACAGCGCTAGTGGCAGAAGGCGCAGTACCGAGGGCAAGGTAGCAGGGGATGTGCGTAGATCGAGCAGCATGTACATCCCAGGCAGTGCAACAGTCTTTAAGGGCCTGGCCAGCTTTATGGCTCCCCACCAAGACTGTGTCACCGCTCCCCAGTCACGGCTGAGTCGGCGGGAGCACTGTAAAAGGATGGTGAGGGAGTACGTAGCGGATCGCACGACCATCCTTGGTGACGCCTCTGCCCCCTACAACTACTGGGTGTCGAAGCTGGACACGTGGCCTGAACTAGCGCTATATGCCCTGGAGGTGCTTGCTTGTCCTGCGACTAGCGTCTTGTCGGAGAGGGTGTTTAGTGCGGCTGGGGGAATCATCACGGATAAGCGTAGCCGCTTGTCAACCGACAGTGCCGACAGGCTAACACTCATCAAGATGAACAAAGGCTGGATTTCCCCAGACTTCTGTTCTCCACCAGCGGACAGCAGCGATACGTAAGCAATACGTAGGCTGCACCCGCGGATGGAAGCTACGTTCTCTCTCACCATCCAAAACGGGGACATTTCTGCTTCATCAATCTGTGTCTAATATTCCTCCTCCTCCTCCTGCTCCTCCTCCTGAAACCTCACGTAATCACGCTGAACGGGCAATTTTTCTTAGGGCCACAAGGCTCACTCAAATAATTTTTCTGAACAATTTTTATAAGTTTCAATGCGCTTAAAAGCGTTGGAACTGTAACTTGAACCAATTTTTCGTTACACTGGGCTGCCTCCAGGCCTAGTTACCACTTAAGCCACATTAACCAAAGCGATTAATGGGTTTCACCTGCCCTCTTGGCTGGCCATGGCCAATTTTTGGGATGTACATTAGTACTGTTGATACAGCAATTTTTGTGGGCCCTCGCCTACGGTGTAATCAAATTAATTTTTAGCCCACCTGCATTCCAGCTGACGTTACCTCAGCTGTGTTGGGCAATGCAATGGGATATTTTTGTGTACCGCCGGTGGGTTCCAGGGAGCCACCCATGCTGTAGGTGCACACGGAGTTTTTAATACATCTGTACACTTCTAAAGAACCCCAGTCTGACTGGGGCATGCAGTGTGGGCCGAAGCCCACCTGTATTACGCACAACATTACTACCTCAGCTGTGTTGGGTAATGTAATGGGATATTTCTATGTACCGCCGGTGGCTTCCTGGCACCCACCCAGGCAGTGGGTCCACAGGGAGTTTAACCTACATGTGTCCACTTCTAAAGAACCCCAGTCTGACTGGGTCATGCAGTGTGGGCCGAAGCCCACCTGCATTATGCACGACATTACTACCTCAGCTGTGTTGGGCAATGCAATGGGATATTTTTGTGTACCGCCGGTGGGTTCCAGGGAGCCACCCATGCTGTAGGTGCACACGGAGTTTAACCTACATGTGTCCACTTGTAAAGAACCCCAGTCTGACTGGGGCATGCAGTGTGGGCCGAAGCCCACCTGTATTACGCACAACATTACTACCTCAGCTGTGTTGGGCAATGCAATGGGATATTTCTATGTACCGCCAGTGGCTTCCTGGCACCCACCCAGGCAGTGGGTCCACAGGGAGTTTAACCTACATGTGTCCACTTCTAAAGAACCCCAGTCTGACTGGGGCATGCAGTGTGGGCCGAAGCCCACCTGCATTATGCACGACATTACTACCTCAGCTGTGTTGGGCAATGCAATGGGATATTTTTGTGTACCGCCGGTGGGTTCCAGGGAGCCACCCATGCTGTAGGTGCACACGGAGTTTAACCTACATGTGTCCACTTGTAAAGAACCCCAGTCTGACTGGGGCATGCAGTGTGGGCCGAAGCCCACCTGTATTACGCACAACATTACTACCTCAGCTGTGTTGGGCAATGCAATGGGATATTTCTATGTACCGCCGGTGGCTTCCTGGCACCCACCCAGGCAGTGGGTCCACAGGGAGTTTAACCTACATGTGTCCACTTCTAAAGAACCCCAGTCTGACTGGGGCATGCAGTGTGGGCCGAAGCCCACCTGCATTATGCACGACATTACTACCTCAGCTGTGTTGGGCAATGCAATGGGATATTTTTGTGTACCGCCGGTGGGTTCCAGGGAGCCACCCATGCTGTAGGTGCACACGGAGTTTAACCTACATGTGTCCACTTGTAAAGAACCCCAGTCTGACTGGGGCATGCAGTGTGGGCCGAAGCCCACCTGTATTACGCACAACATTACTACCTCAGCTGTGTTGGGCAATGCAATGGGATATTTCTATGTACCGCCGGTGGCTTCCTGGCACCCACCCAGGCAGTGGGTCCACAGGGAGTTTAACCTACATGTGTCCACTTCTAAAGAACCCCGGTCTGACTGGGGCATGCAGTGTGGGCCGAAGCCCACCTGCATTATGCACGACATTACTACCTCAGCTGTGTTGGGCAATGCAATGGGATATTTTTGTGTACCGCCGGTGGGTTCCAGGGAGCCACCCATGCTGTAGGTGCACACGGAGTTTAACCTACATGTGTCCACTTGTAAAGAACCCCAGTCTGACTGGGGCATGCAGTGTGGGCTGAAGCCCACCTGTATTACGCACAACATTACTACCTCAGCTGTGTTGGGCAATGCAATGGGATATTTCTATGTACCGCCGGTGGCTTCCTGGCACCCACCCAGGCAGTGGGTCCACAGGGAGTGTAACCTACATGTGTCCACTTGTAAAGAACCCCGGTCAGACTGGGGCATGCAGTGTGGGCCGAAGCCCACCTGTATTACGCACGACATTACTACCTCAGCTGTGTTGGGCAATGCAATGGGATATTTCTATGTACCGCCGGTGGCTTCCTGGCACCCACCCATGCTGTCGGTCCACAGGGACTTCACAATAGGAAGTTGTACCTGCCTGTGTATACTTATAAAAAAACCCAGTCTGACTGGGGCATGCAGTGTGGGCCGAAGCCCACCTGTATTACGCACGACATTACTACCTCAGCTGTGTTGGGCAATGCAATGGGATATTTTTGTGTACCGCCGGTGGGTTCCAGGGAGCCACCCATGCTGTCGGTCGACAGGGACTTCACAATAGGGAGTTGTACCTGCCTGTGTCTATGAATTAAAAAGCCCGGTCTAACTGGGGCATGCAGACACCTTGACAGAATGAATAGTGTGTGGCACATAGGTTCCCCATTGCTATGCCTACGTGTGCAGCTCCTGATGGCGGTGGCACAGGATTCTATTTCTCATTGCTTCTGTACAGCATTGTGGGCTATCGCCCCGCCACTTTTAAAGAGGGTCGCTGCCTAGCCGTGCCAACCCTCTGCAGTGTGTGCCTGCGGTTCCTCCTCATGGCAGACGCACTTCTAAATAGACATGAGTGTGGCGTGGCATGAGGGCAGCTGAAGGCTGCGCAGGGACACTTTGGTGTGCGCTGTGGGGGGGAGGGGGGGCGGTTGGTCAGCATGTAACCCAGGAGAAGTGGCAGCGGAGTGTCATCCAGGCAGTGATTGTGCTTTGTTGTAGCTAGTGTGGTGCTTAGCAAAGGTATGCCATGCTAATGAGGGCTTTTCAGAAGTAAAAGTTGTTGGGAGGGGGGGGGGGGCCCACTCTTGCCGGTATTGTGGCTTAATAGTGGGACCTGTGAACTTGAGATGCAGCCCAACATGTAGCCCCTCGCCTGCCCTATCCGTTTCTGTGTCATTCCCATCACTTTCTTGAATTGCCCAGATTTTCACACATGAAAACCTTAGCGAGCATCGGCGAAATACAAAAATGCTCTGGTCGCCCATTGACTTCAATGGGGTTCGTTGTTCGAAACGAACCCTCGAGCATCGCGGGAAGTTCGTTCCGAATAACGAGCACCCGAACATTTTGGTGTTCGCTCATCTCTAGTAGTGAGTCAATAGAAATGGTGAGAGGTAGCGGCATGATGAGAAAGAAACATTCCATAGGTAATTCTCTGTTATAAAGAGATAACCTAATGGGTGATAAGTGGGGTAAGAGGAGGAGAGAAAATTATAATCTCTAACTATAGGATTGTGTACCCTCCAAAGATCAACTGAATTGTGAGAAGATGGCATTGTGTTAAGATGTCTTAAGGTACATTTAAACGCATTATCTGTGCGTCTAAACGACGGCACGAGTGGTGACATCACCGCTAGTTGTTAGCACTCATGCAGAGCATTCAGACGGGCAGATCCTAACTGGCTATAGCTAGCTTCTTGCTCATCGCTTCACATTTTGAATGAGGACTGTTTTACACGCAGCGAGAAGCCAGCAATCCAGCGATGATTTTTATGCTGGCTGAACTTTAGCGATAATGAAAAGTGAACGGCTAGTAAATGATTTCTTTTGCATTTAGATGTAACGATTATCACTCATTTTCGTTCATTTAAACGTATTTCGAGTGACAATCGTCCCATATAAATGGCCCTCTGGTGAAGTGTGCAAAAAACTTTTTGTTTGTTTGGATGTATTTACTATGTGGTTTCGTTCTGGCCACCCACCTCCATTCACATTAAATGGGCAAGTCATTCATTGATGAACAACTGCCTGTTTACATGGGCCGATCCCTCGGAGTCGTTTAGTTTTTCTGCATGCATAAACTAAGCGACAAACAAGAAGGGAAGAAATTATGGTTCATCGTTCAGTCTATGCATGCATTTACACTGAATGATAATCATTCAGATTCTCGCTGGATTATGGGAATCTGAACAATTGTTGGCCCATGTAAAAGGGCCCATATTCTCAATCATTGAAATAGTTTTTCAACTGCATTGGAATGCAATAGAACTCTTTTAAGCTGAACTTGAGGTGATATAAAAGACCTGGTTATCTCTAAAGAGCACATCATAGTAGCATAGAATGTTAGGCTGAAAGAAGACAATGTACATCTAGTTCAGCCTGTTTCCACCCCCCTTCCTTGTTGATCCAGAGGAAGACAAAAAAAAACAAGAGGCAGAAAGCCAATGTAGCCCATTTGGGGGGGAAAAATTCCTTCCCAACTCCATAATGGCAGTCAGAATAATCCCTAATAATAAGAATAATCCATATGGAAATTACCTAGTACCTACCTAACTCCAAGACCCGGATCAACAACCCTACTGGTTATTTAATGTCTATATCCTGTAATATCATAGCGCTCTAAAATGATGTCTAGTCCTCTCTTAAACTCCTCCATCAATTTTGCCATCACTATGTCCTCAGGCAGTGAGTTCTACAGTCTCACTACTCTTACAGTAAAGACCTCCCTTCTGTGTTGGTGAAAAAACCTTCTTTCCTCTAGATGTAGAGGATGCCCTCATGTTACCGTCACAATCCTGGGTATAAACAGTTCATGGGAGAGATCCTTATATTGTCCCCTAATGTATTTATATAGTTATCTGGTCGCCCCTTAGCCATCTTTTTTTCAGAGTGAATAATCCAAATTTTAATAGCCTCTCTGGATATTCCAGTCCTCCCATTCCGTTTATTGATTCAGTTGCCCTTCTTTGAACCCTTTCAAGCACTGCAATGTCTTTTCTGAGCATCGTTGTCCAGAGCAGTACACAGTATTCCATGTGGGGCCTGACAAGTGCCTTATATAGTGGAAGAATAATGTTCTCGTCCCTCGCCCCTATACCTCTTTTAATGCACCCCAAGACTCTATTTGCTATTGCAGCAGCTGACTGGCATTGATTGCTCCATTTAAATCTACAGTCAACTAGTACCCCCAGGTCTTTTTCCATATCACTTTTCCATAGCAATACCCCATTTAGTGTATATTAATATCATCTGTTTCTCCTGCCCATGTGCATAACTTTATATTTATCAATATTGAACTTCATTTGCCATTTTTCTACCCAAGCTTATCTAGGTCCTTTTGTATCCGTACACTGTCCTCCGTTGTATTAATTATCTTGTATAATTTTGTATTGTCTGCAAATATTAATATTTTACTGTGCAGCCCCTCTATCAGGTAATTGATAAATATATTGAACAGAATGGGGCCCAATACCGAGCCCTGTGGCACCCCCCTAGCGACGGTGGCCCAATCAGAGTACGAAGCATTTATTACTACCCTCTGCTTTCTATTTTTGAGCCAGTTTTTTACGTCTGAGCTGTCTCATTTTATATAGCAACCTATTATGCAGCATGGTGTCAAATCCTTTAGAGAAATCTATATATATGAGATCTATAGATTCTCCCAGGTCCAGCCTAGAACTTACTTCTATTCCCCTTGTTCTGAAGATGTCATTGAGCACCAGGTATTTTATCACATTTATGATTTTTGTGCCCACAACTTAATGATTTTTGGCACCAAGTGAAGTTGATAATTAAAAATATCTTCCAAAGCCTGTATTTACACAGCCGATATTCTGGTGCGAGTTTTATGCATTGCGAAACACACAAAGCTCACATGAAAATAGACCCTATTTTTTGCATTTAGGTCTATTTACACGGATGAGCTCACATGGGAATAGTACTTACAAATGCGCAGTGTGTCGCACATCACATATAACACGGATGTGATAGCATTGTTCTGTGCAATGCAAGTCATGCTTGAGAACATCAACTCGCTATTGGCCGTGTAAATCCGGCCAAGCACAGATTCTTCTTTCTCCATAACTATAATATTTTGGATTCCTTCAAAAAGTTTTAAACCTTTTAAAATGTACCTGGCAACCTGGATGCTGAAGAAGCTAGACTCTTAATCCCTCTCACCTGGCACTCCTGGACACCCCCTAGTATTAATCAGTGGCTGGACAAAGTTGAACAGTTATACAGATTCGAGAAGCTTTTAGCATGAGAAAACAATTCCAGAGATAGCTTCCTATCTACGTGGAACAGGTGTGCCCTTCTACCTCACAACTTATCTGAACAAACCAAGAACTAGTATTCCTTTGACATTTAATATTTGCTTTCTTGGTCCCTCATGGCACATTGTACCACTATAAGTATATATATTTCTCACAGTGAGGCTGTATGATTAGAGTATATGCTCTCCTGCTCAATTTACTCAATTCACTCAAACAATGGAAGGTGTGATATTGATGTTTTTTTATTAGTAGTGGATGTTGCGCATTTTTTTTTAATTGTTTTTTTTGTTTCCATTGATGACACAACATGATATCATTGAATTTTGCTCTGGAGAGTTTATTGTAAAACTGTTAAAACTAATAAAAACAGATTTGGAGAAAAAAAATGAATAGGATATCAGTGCGCATGTGCGACCACCACTGCCTTCGTTACAGGACGCTTCAGACCCCGTTCTTGGGATCAGTGAGGGTCCCAGAAGTCAGACCTCCACAATCAGTAAATTATCGATAGGGGATAAATTGTTTTCATGTGACAACCCCTTTATTTCCAAGGTGGTATTATTTCTCTTTAATCTAGAACCATCCTTTTCTCTTAATCATTCATATTATGTAATTTCCCTGTTCACATGCAGAAATCCTCTTGTTGACTTTGTGTTGTTGCACAATCCAGACTGAGGTGTTGAATGATTAATTACAAGTAAAGTGCTGAGCACCTCTTATAATTATAGCCCTAGTTTGAGATGATTCTAAGTGGTCAGAGAGTACACTTGAGATTAGAGTAAACTGATTCTCTACACTACAGCTTATATTACAACTGCTGTGGGTATAAACATATGTGATTCAATACAAAATGTCAATAAGGCAAACAACCGCCCCTTTAGGACCCCCACTAAGAGTGGTATATGCTCATTGTCAAAATGGAAGTACACGATTGGTAGTTTTAAAGTTTTATTGAAGTGGTTTTAATTGCAACAATTAAAATTATGTTTTAGTGGGGGTCCTCATGGGACAATTGTTTGCCTTGTGGACAATTTGTATTGATTCTAATAGTGCCTGGCTCTAGGGGTGCTCTTTCATCAATAAGTATAAACATAAGTGCACCAATATATAGTCATTTCACAGATTTGCATCCAACTAGGCCACAAGGAATTACCGTATATTAAACAAATATTTATGCTAGAAATTGAACTGCCTCCTAAGGTACCTTTACATGGGCCAATAGTTGCCCAAATTATTGCTCAAATGAGTGATTATGGGCGATGGCGCCTCGGATACACTCAGCCTCAAACAGGGCATTGAGCAAGGAGTTGCTCAGTAGTCACTAGTCGTTCCAATTATGTGAGATGAAATTGAACTACTGAGAAACTTCACAGTCAGTGTAATGAGGAGTTTTGAAATTTTTGAGCAACTGCCTGTTCATTGTGAATGCAGGCTGGTGGCCAAAATAGATCTGCAGCGCGCTCTGCCTCCATTCAATGAACGACTCTTGCTTCATCGTAAAAAGAGCTGTTGGGCACTTATGCATCCGACAGTCATACCGTGTAAAGGTATTATTAAAGGGATTACCAGAGATTTTTTTTTAACAAAGTATCCTTAAAGAGGTTTTGTCATTACAAAAAAAATAATTCAATACTCCTCTATTCTTCGACAGGCAGTGTCCTTATGGCACCTTCTCATCACTGAGCCTCTCCAGTGCCCCTGTTACACAGGGCAATGATCGTCCAAATAATCGTTTGTTGCAAAAGGTTATCCACACTCATTTTTAATATCAACATTTGCAGCGAGTAAACAACAAACGTGATCCGTTTCTTTATTGCTGATCACATCTTTCATGTGGACATAAAAATGATGGTTTGTTGATGACAGTACATCCACTCCTAAAATTGGGCATCTGCTTGTTGTTTGTAATGGAATGGCAGGAGAAAGGAAAGTAATAGACACGATTATTGTAACATGTAAATTCAAATGTTGCAATTCTAAATATCTTTCCATATCCTTGATTACCACTCATTGCAGGCTGTTTATCTGCTCATGTAAAAGGACTTTTGGGCTTCCTTCACATACACGTTTTGGAGGTTTTTGGTGTGTATATATAAAAAAAAAGAGCATAAATTTGATTTTTTTTTCTCTACTTTTTGACCTTTTATTTTATTGCATATACAGAAGCTTATGGACAAATGCCTGAAAAATGTCACACCGAGAGCATGCTGTGTTTTGAAAAAAATAACACTATAGATCAAAAAAAATGCATCAATAGTGCACATTTGCTTCTGTAAAGGCCCATTTACACGAGCCGATCGCTAGTAGATCGCTCAAACGACAGTTTGAGTGACAGCTTTGAGCGATCATTTTGCATAAACTATTAAGTAGCTACTCAGCTACTTAAGAGCATTTAAAGGGGTTGTCCCGCGCCGAAACGTTTTTGTTTTTTTTTCAACCCCCCCCCCCCCCCCCATTCGGCACGAGACAACCCCGATGCAGGGGTTAAAAAAGATCACCGGACAGCGCTTACCTGAATCCCCGCGCTCCGGTGACTTCTTACTTACCCGGTGAAGATGGCCGCCGGCATCTTCTCCCTCCGTGGAACGCAGGGCTTCTGTGCGGTCCATTGCCGATTCCAGCCTCCTGATTGGCTGGAATCGGCACATGACGGGGCGGAACTACACAGAGCTACACGGAGCCCCATTGAGAAGATAAGAATACCCGGACTGCGCAAGCGCGTCTAATTTGGCCATTAGACGGCGAAAATTAGACGGCAACCATGGAGACGAGGACGCCAGCAACGGAGCAGGTAAGTGAAAAACGTTTTATAACTTCTGTATGGCTCATAATTAATGCACAATGTACATTACAAAGTGCATTAATATGGCCATACAGAAGTGTATAGACCCACTTGCTGCCGCGGGAAAACCCCTTTAAGTGTGCAAATGAAGCCTTAGGTGAATGCAATTAATAGGTGGGGGCTCTTATCTGCGTTCAGATCCTTTTGTTCTCCAGTGAGAAACAATGCTATCAGCACTACCTGTGGAGAACTGCTGATAAGGATGAATGATGATTTTGAGTTTGGACTGAATTTAATGATCAGTTAGCAGTGCACGAAAAGTGCACGATGGGTGCACATTTGGGCGCAATGATTATCGCTAAAACGATCGCCTTTTAGCGGTTTTTTTTTTTATTAATCATCGACTGGTGTAAATGGGCCTTTAGGCTGGCTGCACACGGCCGTGACGGGCTCCGCGGCAGAGCCTGTCACGGCGCCCCCCAGAGACCCCCTACTTACCTATGGATCCGGCGTCTTCCATCCTGCATGACGCTTCGGTGCGCATGCGCCACAGCGTCATGTGACGCGCCGGCCGCGTCATATGATGCGGCTGGCGGGGTAGCGGTTTCACGCTATCTTCCGCTGTGCTACAGCGGAAGATAGCGTGACGGACGGGCTTCCATTGACTGCAATGGAAGCCGTCCGCGCGTACACCCATGAAAAATAGAGCATGCCGCGGGTGAGAACGGGTGATTTCACGGTGCGGAATTTCGTGATGGAATTCCGCACCGTGAGCAGTGAGCTATTAGGTTCTATAGAACCTAATAGCTGCGGGCAACGCGGAGGATTTTCGCCGCATATTACGCGGCGGAAATCCGTCCGTGGGAAGGAGGCCTTAGGCTGCATTCCCACAAACGTATATCGGCTCGGTTTTCACGCCGAGCCGATATACGTCGTCCTCATCTGCAGGGGGGGGGGGGGAGGATGGAAGAGCCAGGAGCAGGAACTGAGCTCCCGCCCCCTCTCTGCCTCCTCTCCGCCCCTCTGCACTATTTGCAATGGGGAGAGGTGGGGCGGGGCTAAGGGCCGTGAATTAGCCCTGCCCCCGTCCCGCCTCTCCCCATTGCAACTAGTGCAGAGGGGCGGAGAGGAGGCAGAGAGGGGGCGGGAGCTCAGTTCCTGCTCCTGGCTCTTCCATCCCCCCCCCCCCCCCCCCCCCCCTGCACATGAGGATGACGTATATCGGCTCGGCGTGAAAACCGAGCCGATATATGTTCGTGGAAATGCAGCCTTAGGCTGCTTTTTTAAAATCCAGGACCATCCTTTTAAATCAAATAATCATCCAATGTCCTGTGCATAATAGCCTGATCTTATGTCTGTTTGTAGAAAGCTGCATGACTGCCACCATTACATTTCCAAGCGATGTCTACTCAACTTCTCCAGACCTTGTATGCCAAGCAATATTGAAAACAATGGATGCAGTAATGCATAACTAATCAGAATTGATGTTTAGTTATTTAGGAAGCCATGTAACTATCCCTTTGGTATCTGTAATTTTTTAAGCACTAGTAAGCTGTGGTTGGATTTAACGGTGATACACCATCCAGCTGTATACCATCTAATAACTGTAATTATCTTTCCCTGCCCCTGACAGCCTTATGTGCTGACTTGTTCATCTTCACACTTCTTTTGTGAGAGTCTCTGTTCTCCCATTGTTGTTCTTGCATTGTGTCATCCTTCTCTTAAAGGGGGTTTCCAAGTTCTTTTCTGTTAGAAATACTGGCCATACAGCAAAATAATAAAACGGACTATATTCACCTCATACGTCTAGCTCTGTACCTTCGTTCTCCCCGCCGACACACTGTTTACAGGCTGGCGGCCTGATTGGGACATCACAGGCTGTTGTAGCCAATCACAGGCTTCAGTGGTCAATGACTGAGGTCTTGTGATTGGCTGCAGCAGCGTGGGATGTACTGTTTACTGGCTGATCCTGCAGCTTGTAAACAAACTCTGCGAGGTGAACAGAGATGCGGCACTGGAACTGTGGGGACCTAGGAAGGGTGAGTATAGTCCGTTTTATTATTTCTCTGTACGGTCAGCAATTTTAATAACAGCAACAGAAAAAAACTACTTGGAAAACCCCTTTAACATTTCAGTAATGGTGGTTAGCATATAAAGTGTTTCTA
Organism: Eleutherodactylus coqui; assembly: GCF_035609145.1. NCBI lineage: Eukaryota > Metazoa > Chordata > Amphibia > Anura > Eleutherodactylidae > Eleutherodactylus > Eleutherodactylus coqui. The sequence goes on from NC_089847.1 coordinate 72,032,280, forward strand.
TTGAAGGAAGTTTTTAGATGGCAACATAGAAGGGGGTTTATTGTTTTATGTAAATATAACCATTAACTGTTGTGCAATAAGTAGCTCTGCAACTTCCTAATATACTTTGATTCTGTTTGCGCTTAGTAAATGGGAACTTTGTAGTTTACACCCAAGGGCTGACAAGTCATAAAAGCATAATACATCTTACAGCTAAGGGTGCCTTTACTCAGGCCAACTATCAGCCGAAAAAGTGCTCAAACAGGACAACTTGGCGAGAGATATCAACAGGGTATTGGGCGAGAAAGTACTTATTAGTCACTAGTTGCTTCATTTTAGCTTGAAACAAAGTGACTATTGAGCTACCTCTCACTCAGTGTAAACAGGCAGTCACTCATTATTGAACCTCCACCTCGGTCAATGAATGGCTGTCGCTCCTATGTAAAAGCACAGGAGTTTTAGGATGGCTGCAGCCGGCCAGATTTGGATTGCGGGTATCCATGATTGTCACCTGCGCGGACAATCCACGGCATTCCGCATCTATTAGCAGGAATAGAATATTCACATGTCTGCTCACACGAAAAGACAGCGATTGCGCTTGTGGGGAAAAAAACGGACCATGTTCTATTTTTGCGCAGATTCCATGCTTTGAACTTTTTTTCCACAAAACGTATAGGAACCCATGCATTTTCAATAGCTTTTGGCCAAATAAATGCTCATGCAGCCGACAGCTACTTCTCTCAACTCCCCCATAGCTATGAATGCTCAGTGTTACTTAGAGAGAGTGAAGAAAGCTGCAGTCAGACAACTACGGAGACAGCTTATCTCCAGGGAGAACAAAAAGCCCAATCGTTAAAATTCAACATACCTGAGCCTTCTTTTCGCAAACATCATCTGTCAAGAAAGTCAGGTAGCTCCTATAGACGTATAGGAGCTGGTTGGCCCTGCCAAAATTGGCAAATTTGGACAACTGTTTTCTAATGTGTATGGGTCCTTAAGGCCCATTCACGCAAAGCAATTAATAATAATAATAATAATCTTTATTTGTATAGCGCCAACATATTCCGCAGCGCTTACATAGATAGGGGGGAAAACAGAAAGACAAAATACAAACAATTATCAGTCTTACATAACAACCTTTTGTTTACCATTGTATAAACAGATTTTTGTAGACATTCCCATTTCCCACTTACTTCCAGATATTAGATTATTTGTGTCTAATTTGATCAATTTCTTTTCAATAATTTGTATTGGGTTTTATAGTAAACAAGGAATAACAGGTAGTTGACGTATTTCTTAGAATGTAATTTCTGTACCGTGACATAAATATTTTAAATATGCAATGCGTTGTTGAATGGTAATAAAACTAATGTTCCTTCTTACAAGAAAAGGAAATAGTTGTCAGGTTAATGCAGTACGTCACTTGGGTACTGGATATTAAAGGAGATGTCTCGAGGAAGCAGTGAATTTTTTTTTTTTGCCCAGTCCCCCTAATTAAACATACATTACTAATTACCCCTGTAAATTACTTTCCTAGCTGGTTTCTATTTACCGTTCCAGCGTTTCAGCAACTTATAAAACTTTTTCCCAAGATGGCCGCCAGCTCTTTTCGCATCGCTTGCTGTAGCCCGACGTGCGCGCTCCCGAGACGCTACCAGCTGTGTCTCCATGGCAACCAGACGCCCCGCAGCCGCCGACCGGACCCCTGGAGTGACCACGGCCGACCTGTCACCCACCGCCAGGCAGAAGGTAACCGGCGCAGCCCCCCCCCACCCCCCATCACAGCGGCAGCCCCCCCGGCCCAGCGACAGCCCCCCCCGGCCCAGCGCTAGTTCCCCCGATGCAGCGACAGCCCCCCCCCGGCCCAGCGCTAGTTCCCCCGGCGCAGCGACAGCCCCCCCCGGCCCAGCGACAGCCCCCCCCGGCCCAGCGACAGCCCCCGCCGGCCCAGCGACAGCCCCCCCCCGGCCCAGCGCTAGTTCCCCCGGCGCAGCGACAGCCCCCCACGGCCCAGCGACAGCCCCCCCCCCGGCCCAGCGACAGCCCCCCCCCGGCCCAGCGCTAGTTCCCCCGGCGCAGCGACAGCCCCCCCCCCCCGGCCCAGCGACAGCCCCCCCCCGGCCCAGCGCTAGTTCCCCCGGCGCAGCGACAGCCCCCCCCGGCCCAGCGACAACCCCCCCCAGGCCCAGCGCTAGTTCCCCCGGCGCAGCGACAACCGCCCCCCCCCCCCCCCGGGCGCAGCGGCAGCCCCCCCGGTGCAGCGGCAGCCCCCCCGGCCCATCACTTACCAGGACAGCGGGACAGCTGGGCGGCTTCTCCGGACAGCTCGGCAGCTCTGCACCTTCCTCTAACAGAGGAAGGTACAGAATGGCCGCTCCAGCGCGCTCCCGAGCAGTGACAGCTCGTCTGCGCATGCGCAGAAGAGCTGTAGCGGGGAGCACACTGAAGCGGCTCGTGCTGAATGGAGAAGACCGGACTGCGCAAGCGCGTCTAAAAAAGCAAGCTGCCTGCGAATTTAGACGGAACCATGGAGACGAGGACGCCAGCAACGGAGCAGGTAAGTGGAATAACTTCTGTATGGCTCATATTTAATGCACGATGTATATTACAAAGTGCATTAATATGGCCATACGGAAGTGTATAACCCCACTTTGTTTCGCGAGACCACCCCTTTAACTATGATCCAGAAACGAGAAACTTATTTGAACCACTTAAAGGTTTTTATCTTATAGCAAGGATCTATTGGCTAAAGGAAGGGGTTTAAGACATGGAGATATTTGGAAGAGTGAATTTAAAGTGATACGTAAAAGGTTTAAAAATGTAATAATTTCACATTTTGTTGTAATAATTTTCTTTTGTTCTTCTCTTTGTACATTATTTTGCTTCTTTTTGGGTGCCTTGTATCTAAGCTTTTACTTATACTTTTTCTCTCTCAGGAATCTCGAGGCCATAAAAAGCTCCTGGCAGTGGCTCCTATTGACCTGAGGAAATTTGCAGCTATTAATTCTGCTCCTCGAGAATTGAGGCTAACACTCACTCCGCGATCTGTAAAGATTGTGTCCGCAACACTCATCGTCAGTATTACCTGCACTTTATTACGAGAAGGCAAAGCTACGTGAGTGGAATACATATTTATACTATAAAATCAGTACCTTTGTCATGGGAAAAAAACACATTTTAATTGATTTCACCATTAAGGTTAGGGCTCCAGGGTGACAGTCACACCTCAAGTCACTGTAAAATCCCTGGCAGTGCAGTAACTTCAGTGTATCCCTATATAATATTGGCTGCAAGTCACCTATTATATATTATATAATATTACACTGAAATTGCCCCAGTTGACATGTGATATTAAAATAATAGCTTTTAATTATATGGTAAATTTACAGTTCTTCACTTACTCTGACATTGACCTACAGGGTACTAACCTATAGGTGGCACTATAGAGACATTCTTTTTTTTCCTGATAGACTGTTATTTTGCATATTTTTTCCATAAAGACTCATAACTAGCTAGGGACTACTTCTGTAGCTCATTCTTTTCTTATACACTATATACTGGATTTACATTTAGGAACTTGCAGGTTCACATTTTCTGGTGCCTAAGAGGCCTTTTACGCGGGCAGATTTTCTGCCCATTATCAAGCATTGATTGACAATATAGTATGCTGAACGGCACTCATTACTGAAGTTCGCAGGCAGCAGATGACTCTCTAGTACAGATACGAAGCAACATTATTATGATAGTTTGCCCCCACATGGATTGCATTCATCATCAGCACATCCTCCTGTTTATTTGGGGAGATATGTTGCCGGAGAGTGCACATTTTTTGCCAGTATAAAATGCTCGGGTGCTCGAGTCGAACTATCCGCGATGCTCGAGGGTTCGTTTCAAGTAACGAACCCCATTGAAGTCAATGGGCGACTCGAGCATTTTTGTATATCGCCGATGATCTCTAAGGTTTTCATTGGTGAAAATCTGCAAAACCCAAGAAAGTGATGGAAACGACAAAGAAACGGATAGGGCAGGCGAGGGGCAAAATGCTGGGCTGCATTTCAGGTTCCCAGGTCCTACTATTAGCCACAATAGCGGCAAGAGCGCCCCCCGCCCCCTAACAATTTTTACTTCGGACAAACCCTCATTAGTAAGCCACACCTTAGCTAAGCACCACACTACCTCCAACTAAGCACAAGCACTGCCTGCGGGACACATCCCTGCCTCTTCTCCTGGGTTACATGCTGCCCAACCCCCACGCACGACCCAGTGTCCACAGCGCAGACCAAAGTGTCCCTGCGCAGCCTTCAGCTGCCCTCATGCCACACGCTGGCCCCATAGCCACACCACCCTCATGTCTATTTATAAGTGCATCTGCCATGAGGAGGAACCGGAGGCACACACTGCAAAGGGTTGGCAGGGCCAGGCAGTGACCCTCTTTAAAAGGGGCGGGGCGATAGCCCACAATGCTGTGCAGAAGCAATGAGAAATCCAATCCTGTGCCACCTCCATCAGGAGCTGCAAACGTGGGCATAGCAATGGGGAATCCATGTGCCACACAGTATTCTATCTGTCAAGGTGTCGCATAGCTCAATCGACACTGCAAGGGGAAAGCCGTCTGCGCTCTGCCCCCTACCCAAGTCAGTCAGTGTCTTTGTGCCAGACAGGTCAAACACCGCAATGGGAACTAAGTTAGCACCAACAGCATAGGTGGGTCCTAGGAAACTGAGGACATGAACAAAAAATTGATCTGAGCGGCCAAACATGGCAGACTTGCACCGCGCCCACGGCATAGGCCTCGGCCCACAGATTCAGCAATCCTAGGCAGGAAGCGGACTTTCACTGCACCCAGGACATAGGCCTCTGCACAAACCCTCAGCAATCGCGGGCATACAGCGGACTCCAATGCTAGCATAGCTGTGCACGTGTCATTAGCGCTGTATTGCTCCTGTAGTTTGTCCCAACTACATAAATAAATCCCATTGCATTGCCCAGCACAGCTGAGGTAACGTCAGATTAAATGCAGGTGGGCTTCGGCCCACACTGCATGCCCCAGTCAGACTGGGGTTCTTTATAAGTAGACACATGCAGTTACAACTCCGTGTGGTCCAACAGCATGGGTGGGTCCCAGGAAGCCACCGGCGGTACATAAATAAATCCCATTGCATTGCACAGCACAGCTAAGGTAACGTCAGATTAAATGCAGGTGGGCTTTGGCCCACACTGCATGCCCCAGTCAGACTGGGGTTCTTTATAAGTAGACACATGCAGTTACAACTCCGTGTGGACCGACAGCATGGGTGGCTCCCTGGAACCCACCGGCGGAACATAAATATATTCCATTGCAGTGCCCAACACAGCTGAGATAATGTCAGATTTAAAGGGGTTGTCCCGCGAAAGCAAGTGGGTCTATACACTTCTGTATGGCCATATTAATGCACTTTGTAATGTACATTGTGCATTAATTATGAGCCATACAGAAGTTATCAAAAGTTATTCACTCACCTGTTCCGTTGCTGGCGTCCTCGTCTCCATGGTTGCCGTCTAATTTTCGCCGTCTAATGGCCAAATTAGACGCGCTTGCGCAGTCCGGGTCTTCTCCTTTTCTCAATGGGGCTCCGTGTAGCTCCGTGTAGCTCCGCCCCGTCACGTGCCGATTCCAGCCAATCAGGAGGCTGGAATCGGCAATGGACCGCACAGAAGCCCTGCGGTCCACCGAGGGAGAAGATGCCGGCGGCCATCTTCACCGGGTAAGTAAGAAGTCACCGGAGCGCGGGGATTCAGGTAAGCGCTGTCCGGTGTTCTTTTTTAACCCCTGCATCGGGGTTGTCTCGCGCCGAACGGGGGGGGGGTTGAAAAAAAAAACAAAACAGTTTCGGCACGGGACAACCCCTTTAATGCACGTGGGCTTCGGCCCACACTGCATGCCCCAGTCTGACCGGGGATTTTAATACATAGACACAGGCAGGTACAACTCAATAATGTGAAGTTCGTGTGGACCAACAGCATGAGTGGCTCCCTGGAACCCACCGGCGGTACATAAATAAATCCCATTGCAGTGCCCTGGACAGCAGAGCTAACGTCAGATTAAATACAGGTGGGCTTCGGCCAAGAATGTTTTCATTGTTGGAGGAGGAGGACGGGGATGTTTTTGAGGCAGTACGTGTCCTGTCCCCGTGTCCGTGGTTATATGCACCTTACCAGTAACCGCGTTGGTGGGATAGTGGTCGCGACTGTGGACCTATTAGCGCGGGTTTATTCCGTTGGTTTTCGGAAAGTGGCCAGAATTAAGATGGCCGTGGTGGGGGGCTTTCTTATTGTGTCGTTTAAGGTGAAATTCTTGAACTGCCACCAGACGGACCACTGCGAAAGCATTTGCCAAGAATGTTTTCATTGTTGAAGGAGGGGGACGGGGATGTTTTTGAGGCAGTAAGTGTCCTATCCCCGTGTCCATGGTTATCTGCACCTTACCAGTAACCGCGTTGGTGGGATAGTGGTCACGACTGTGGACCTATTAGCGCGGTTTTATTCCGTTGGTTTTCGGAATGTGGCCATGATTAAGTGGGCCGTGGTGGGGGGCTTTCTTATTGTGTGGTTTAAGGTGAAATTCTTGGACTGCCGCCAGACGGACCACTGCGAAAGCATTTGCCAAGAATGTTTTCATTGTTGGAGGAGGAGGACGGGGAAGTTTTTGAGGCAGTACGTGTCCTGTCCCCGTGTCCGTGGTTATATGCACCTTCCCAGTGACCGCGTCGCTGAAAAGTTGCCGCGCCTGGGGAACCTAGTAGTGCGGCCTCTCCACCATCATGTCTTTGGGAAGCCTCCATTTCCACTACCCTGTAACATTGCAGTAGCAGCAGTATAGGCAGAGCCGAGAATTAGTAACATTTCAGCAGTAAGAGTATGCACAAACCCCTGTAACATTTCATTGGCAGCAGTGATGACAGACCCCACTAACATTTCATTTGCAGCAGTATACACAGACCCCAGTAACATTTCAGTAGTATCTGTATAGACAGACCCCAGTAACATTTCAGTTCCAGCAGTATTGACAGACCCCAGTAACATTTCAGTAGTATCAGTTGCGACATGCCCCAGTCACATTTCAGTTCCAGCAGTGCAGACAGACCCCAGTAACAGTAATGTTGAAGCAGTATGGGCAAAGCAGCAGATAAACATTTCCCTGGCAGCAGTGTAGGGAGAGCAAAGTATTTGTAACATTTCAGTAGTAGCAGTATAGTCAGGCCCCAGTAACAGTAACGTAGAAGCAGTATGAGCAAAGCAGCAGATAAACATTTCCCTGGCAGCAGTGTAGGGAGAGCAAAGTATTTGTAACTTTTCAGTAGTAGCAGTATAGTCAGACCCCAGTAACATTAACGTAGAAGCAGTATGGGCAGAGCCCACTATTAGTTACATTTCTGTTATAGCAGTATCGACCTGCCCCAGTAACCTTTTCCGTTGAAGCATTATGGGCAGAGCCCAGTATTAGTAAAATTACAGTAGTAACAGTATACACCAACCAAGGTAACATTTCAGGAGCAGAAGTATCGGCAGACCGAAGTAACATTTCTGTTGCTGAAGTATAGTCAGACCCCTGTAGCATTACTGTGGCAGTATAGGTAGGCAGAACAGAGTTACATTTCTGTAGCAAAAGTGTAGGTCAACCCCAGACACAGTAGTGTACCATGAGTGCAGGCGAAGCCCATAAAAATTACTTTGATTACATGGCGAGGGCCTGAAAAATTGGTGTACCGACAGTACAAATGTACCCCAGAAAAATTGCCCATGCCCAACCCAGAGGGCAGGTGAAACCCATTAATCGCTTAGCGTACTGTGGCTTAATTTGTAACTAGGCCTGGAGGCAGCCCAGTCTAAAAAACAATTGGTTCAGGTGGAAGTTTCAATGCTTTAATGAGAATTGAAACAGATAAATATTATTTAGAAAAGTTATATGAGCCTTTTGGCCCACAGAAAAATTGCCCATTCGCGGTGATTACGAGAGGTTTCAGGAGGAGGAGCCGGAGGAAAAGGACGAATATCATACACAGATTCACAAAGGTCTTTAGGTAGCGCTGCTGTCCGCTGGTGGAGAACAGAAGTCTGGGGAAATCCAGGCTTTGTTCATCTTTGAGTGTAAGCCTGTCGGCGCTGTCAGTTGACAGGCGGGTACGCTTGTCCGTGATGATTCCCCCAGCTGCACTAAACACCCTCTCTGACAAGACGCTAGCCGCAGGGCAAGCCAACACCTCCAAGGCATACAGCGCGAGTTCGGGCCACGTGTCCAGCTTTGACACCCAGTAGTTGTACGAAGCAGAGGCGTCACGGAGGACGGTGGTATGATCGGCTGCGTACTCCCTCACCATCTTCTTACAGTGTTCCCTCCGACTCAGCCTGGACTGGGGAGGTGTGAGACAGTCTTGCTGGGGAGCCATAAAGCTGGCAAAGGCCTTGGAGAGTGTTCCCTGCTCTGCGCTGAACATGCTGCCTGATCTCCGCGCCTCCCCTTCTACTTGGCCCTCGGAACTGCGCCTTCTGCCACTAGCGCTGTCAGATGGGAAGCTTACCATCAGTTTGTCCACCAGGGCCCTGTGGTATTGCATCACTCTCAAACCCCTTTCCTCTTCGGGAAAGAGAGTGGAAAGGTTATCCTTATACCGTGGGTCAAGCAGTGTGTACACCCAGTAATCCGTAGTGGCCAGAATGCGTCTAACGCGAGGGTCACGAGAAAGGCATGCTAACATAAAATCAGCTATGTGTGCCAGGGTACCTGTACGCAACATATGGCGGTCCTCACTAGGAAGATCACTTTGAGTATCTTCCTCCTCCTCCTCCTCAGGCCATACACGATGAGAGGCAAGTAGCATGGGTACCCTCTGCAGTCGGCCCAGCTGTCTCTTCCTCCTCAGGCTCCTCCCCCTCCTCCTCCACGCGCTGAGATATAGACATGAGGGTGCTCTGACTATCCAGCGACATACTATCTTCCCCCGCCTCCGTTTCCGCCCGAAAAGCATCAGCCTTTATGCTTTGCAGGGAGCTTCACAACAGGCATAGCAGGGGGATGGTGACGTTAATGATTGCAGCATCGCCACTCACCATCAGGGTGGACTCCTCAAAGTTTCCAAGGACCTGGCAGATATCTGCCACCCAGGCCCAGTCCTCTGTAAAGAATTGAGGAGGCTGACTCCCACTTCGCCGCCCATGTTGGAGTTGGTATTCCACTATAGCTCTACGCTGCTCATAGAGCCATGTGGAGCGTAGAGATCCACCGTGTGGGCACGTCGCACAGCAGTTGGTGCACTGGCAGATGAAACCGATGTTGCAGGGTGCGCAGGGTGGCAGCGTCCATGTTGGACTTGCGGAAATGTGCGCTGATCCGGCGCACCTTGCCGAGGAGGTCTGACAAGTGTGGGTAGCCTTTCAGAAACCGTTGAACCACCAAATTAAAAGACGTGAGCGAGGTATGGCACGTGCGTGAGGCTGCCGAGCTGCAGAGCCGCCACCAGGTTACGGCCGTTGTCACACACGACCATGCCCGGTTGGAGGCTCAGTGGCGAAAGCCAGTGGTCGGTCTGCTTTGTCAGACCGTGCAACAGTTCGTGGGCTGTGTGTCTCTTCTCTCCTAAGCTGAGTAGTTTCAGCACGGCCTGCTGACGCTTGCCCACCGCTATGCTGCCTGGCCGCGCGACACCGACTGCTGGCGATGTGTTGCTGGTGACAAGTCTTGATTGCGAGGTAGAGGTTGCGTTGGAGGAGGAGGAAGGTTTAGTGGAGGTGGCATACACTGCCGCAGATACCAGCACCGATCTGGGGCCCGCAATTCTGGGGGTGGGTAGTACATGAGCGGTCCCAGGCTCTGACTCGGTCCCAGCCTCCACTAAATTCACCCAATGTGCCGTCAGGGAGATATAGTGGCCCTGCCCGCCTGTGCTTGTCCACGTGTCCGTTGTTAAGTGGACCTTGGCAGTAACCGAGTTGGTGAGGGCGCGTACGATGTTGCGGGAGACGTGGTCGTGCAGGGCTGGGACGGCACACCGTGAAAAATAGTGGCGACTGGGGACAGAGTGGCGCGGGGCTGCCGCCGCCATCATGTTTTTGAACGCCTCAGTTTCCACCAGCCTGTAGGGGAGCATCTCCAGGCTGATCAATTTGGCTATGTGGACATTTAAAGCTTGAGCGTGCGGGTGCGTAGCGGCGTATTTGCGCTTTCGCTCCAACGATTCTCTTAGCGACAGCTGGACGCTGCGTTGAGAGACATTGCTGGATGGGGCCGAAGACAGCGGAGGTGAGGGTGTGGGTCCAGGCCAGGAGACGGTCGTGCCTGTGTCCTCAGAGGGGGGTTGGATCTCAGTGGCAGGTTGGGGCCCAGGGGGAGAGGCAGTGGCGCAATCTGGAGGCGGTTAACGGCCTTCGTCCCACCTTGTGGGGTGCTTGGCCATCATATGCCTGCGCATGCTGATGGTGGTGGCTCCCCGGCTGATCTTGGCGCGACAAAGGTTGCACACCACTGTTCGTCGGTCGTCCGGCGTCTCAGTGAAAAACTGCCACACCTTAGAGCACCTTGGCCTCTGCACGGTGGCTTAGCGCGAGGGGGTGCTTTGGTAAACAACTGGTGGATTATTCGCTCTTGCCCTGCCTCTACCCCTGGCCACCCCACTGCCCCTTCCAACCTGTCCTGTGGCTGCAATTGCCTCCCCCTCTGAAGACCGGTCCTCAGTTGGCTTATCACACCAGGTGGGGTCAGTCACCTCATCGTCCAGCGTCTCTTCCTCCGAATCCTATGTGCGCTCCTCCCTCGGACTTACTGCCCTTACTACTACCTCACTGATAGACAACTGTGTCTCATCGTCATCATCCTCCTCACCCACTGAAAGCTCTTGAGACAGTTGCCGGAAGTCCCCAGCCTCATCCCCTGGGAACTTTCCAAAGGTTGGGCATCGGTCACGACAAACTCCTCTGATGGGAGAGGAACCATTGCTGCCCAATCTGGGCAGGGGCCCGAGAACAGTTCTTGGGAGTCTGCCTGCTCCTCAGAATGTGTCATTTTCATGGAGTGAGGAGGCTGGGAGGAAGGAGGAGCAGCAGCCAGAGGATTCAGAGTTGCAGCAGTGGACGGCGTAGAAGACTGGGTGGTCGATAGATTGCTGGATGCACTTTCTGTCATCCACGACAGGACCTGCTTACACTGGTCATTTTTTAATAAAGGTCTACGACGTGGACTCAAAAATTGTGATATGAAGCTGGGGACCCCATAAACTGTCCTCTCTCGTACTCCCGCAGCAGCTGGCTGCGATTCACCTGGACCAGGAATTCGTCCTATGCCCACACCCTCACTTGGGACTCCACGTCCTCGACCGCAATCGCGTCCACTTCCTCTGCCCTTACCCCTACCCCTCAGCATGCTGGATTAAGAATCGACCAGAGACAGAGCAGTGTAAAAATGTTTGTGAATTATTGCCGCGCAGTTGGTGGCTGCCAGCGGTAATATAACGCTATATGAAGCCAGAGATAAATTATAAGGAAGGCTGCACTTAGGCCTAGCTGTGAACTATGCAGTTTGGATGGGCGTGAAGTCCCACAGGCCACGCAGGCAAACGCACTGGGTAAGCGGTAGCCATAAAAAGGAATTTTTAAAAAAATCTTCTTATTTTACTCTGCAATGCAGGCTGAGGCTAGGCAGTGTGTATTGTACTTTCAATCTATGGGCGTCGGGCAGACCGTGAACTTCTGAGACAACACACGTATAACACAGAGCGTTGTTGAAAATGTGTGGTTTCTCGGCGTACACTTAGAGGCAGACTGCAGTGAGGCAACCCAAAGTGCGGACTGAAATATGTTTAAATGAAGGCTGCACGCAGGCCTATCTGTGAATTATGCAGTTTGGATGAACGTCAAGTCCCACAGGCCACGCAGGCAAATGCACTGGCTCTTCGGTAGCCGTAAAAAGGAATTAAAAAAAAAATCTCCTTATTTTTCTATGCAATGCAGGCTGAGGCTATGCAGTGTGTATTGCACTTTCAATCTATGGGCGTCGGGCAGACCGTGAACTTCTGAGACAGCACACGTATAACAGAGCGTTGTAGAAAATGTGTGGTTTCTTGGCGTACACTTAGAGGCAGACTGCAGTGAGGTTACGCGAAGTGCGGACAGAAATATGTTTAAATGAAGGCTGCACGCAGGCTAGGCTGTGCAATACAGAGGTACTACAACTCCCAGCAACCACGGAGTTAAATGGACACGGTCGCAGGCTGCCCTAAGAAGAACCGTTGGGGTTCTTGTAGACAGGATTCTACACTATCACTGTCCCTGCCTGACCAATACTGCCCCTATACTCAAGTACAGACTGCAGCCTGAGAACACTACAGCCTGCACGCCCGATATACATAAAAAAATAAAAATTTGTGCAAAACTGCTCACGGCAGCCACAACAGTAATGCACTAGGTGAGCTGTGGCCCTAAGAAGGGCCGTTGTGGTTCTTGAAGACGCTAACACTGTCCCTATAGCAGCAGCAGCAGCAGCATCAGCAGCACTTTCCCTGATCTCTCTTAGCGTGTGTGGCAAGCCGCAGGTGGGGCAGATTTAAATACTCGGGGGTCCCTTGATCTCGCCAGCCACTCACTGCAGGGGGGTGGGATAGGGCTGGAACGTCACAGGAGGAAGTTGTAATGCCTTCCCTGTGTTTCTATTGGCCAGAAAAGGGCGCAAATTTCTCAGGGAAGTAAATGTAATGGAGTCGAGTGCCGTGTGGTGCTCGTCTCGAGTAACGAGCATCTCGAACACCCTAATACTCGAACGAGCATCAAGCTCGGACGAGTGCGCTCGCTCATCTCTAAATGATATGATCAGGTGATAAACAAGCTTTTGTCAGATGATTACTAGCCAATAGAGATGAGTGAACGTACTCTTTTCGGGTGTTTTTGCACTCGAGCACCGTGTTTTCCGAGTAACTGACTACTCGGACGAAAAGATTCGGGGGGCGCCGGGGGTGAGCAGGGTGTTGCAGAGGGGAGTGGGGGGAGAGAGAACTCCCCCCTGTTCCCCACTGCTACCTCCCGCTCCACCACGCCGCCCCCCGGCGCCCCCTGAATCTTTTCGTCTGAGTAGTCAGTTACTCGGAAAAAAGCGGTGCTCGAGTGCAAAAACACCCGAACCGAGTACGTTCGCTCATCTCTACTAGCCAACATTTAGGTACACGATCAGCAGCCCATGTACAAGGGCCTTTAGACTCTGCCCAGTTAGTTGACCATTTCTTAATTAAAAAAGTACATAAATTTTGTATCACCATAATCGTACTAACTTGCAGAATGAGTTTGGGAAGTCATTTTACTGCACTATGAATGCCATTAAAACTAAATTAAAAGAACAATTGTTTTTTTTCCTTTTCATCCCCACTGAAAAGTTCTTAAATGTACTTTATATAGTATATAAATAGAACCATTAAAAGCAACCTGTCTCACAACAAACAAGTTCTCATAGTGATGTCAGCAGAAGAATAAAAAAGTTATGTCATTGGAAGGCAGAGATGCAAAAAACAACAACAAACATGATGTGAACAGAGCCAAGAGACCTTGTACAGTACATTGTTTATAGAAATCCATTTGTTGTAAAACACTGTGCACTTGAGGCAAGTAATACTCCTATTTTCTTTTTTTTCTGCTAAGGAGAAAACAAGTAAGTCTTAGGCCGGGCTCACACGAACGGCTCAGATACCGCATACGAGCCAAGTCGGTGATCCTGCGTACCTGAATTTTCCTGTATTGTGGATGACCGTGGCAGCTTACCGTTGGTCATGCGCAGTATAGTTTTTTTTTTTTAATGTTTGTATTTCTCGCACCGTTGCCAAGCAATGACGCAGGTACCCGCAGCCCAGCGCAATTCGTATCCGCGAGTGTGGGTGAAAAAGCGATTTTACATGCCTTTAAAGGCGTGCATTTTGCTGTGGATCTTCCGTATATATATAATTACATGACACTATAAGCAAACTGTGTTTATATACAATATAATAACAAGATGCAATACAATGGGGATCTCTTCACGGAACATTAAACTCACAGCCTTGTAATGACCTTTTATAAATATTTTATTAACACTGTGCTTCAAGTGAAGTTACAAGAGAATATCATACACACAGTAACCTTTAAATTAGAGCAGTAATAAGAGTAAGCTGGTAGCTGTAATATCATCCATGGAACAGCCCCACAATCAGGAGCCAGGAGGGAAGCGGGTTAATACTCCTGCATTAACCATCTCTATGCTAAGTTTTCATTTTAATCGCTACAAAGTTTTAATTTCATGGTACGCGCCATTCTCCATTGCCCCTATATAAATGATCGCTGGGCAGAGCCTTAAAATTAATTGCTGCAAAGTTTAATTTCATGGTATGTACGCACAGGACAGAAAATTTCTTTGTTTTCCTGTGCTAAGTATCTATACCATAACCCTTCGAGACATCAATACGCCTTTTTACTGACCTCACTAATGGGCTTTAAATCTGCACATACATCTTTCTAAGGCAGTGGCTTGACCGACTACTGACAGCCAGGCTCCTGCTCTAACAGCCAGGAACAGGGAAACCTTAGATCCCACCAATTTAACCCCTTAAGTGCCACAATCAATACCAACTGCGCCATGTAAACAGACGACAGGGGGAGGAGGCTCTTTCTGTCAACCATTTGCAGTCTGCAGTGCAATCGCAAGGTACCAATGGGTTCCCATGGCAGCCTGAAGCCTATCAAAGTCCTCCATATCTGTAATATGACTGTCTATTAGGCTACACCTCACGCAGAGTCTAGTAGTCTGTTTTAAATGGATAAAATACAAAAAAAAAAAAAAAAAAATGTAAAAAGCAACACACAATAGGTCTTAGCATGGTTGGAATGACCCAGGCAATGAAAATATTTAGTTATTTAACTTGCCTGGTAAACACCGTAAAAATTACTTTTAAAAGTAATACCAGAATTGCTATTTTCTTTTGTTTTCCTCCCAAAAAACGTAATAAAAAAGTAATCCAAAAGTCATATATACCTAAAAATGGTACCAATAAAAACTACAACTCTTCCCGCAACAAACAGACCTCACATAGCTCAGCTGCAAGGAAAATAAAAATGTTATGGGTCTTAGGGCTCTTTCACACGGGTGTATTTTTCATCCGTATTTTGTGAGCCAAAACCAGGAGCAGAACTTACAGAGAGAAAGTAGAATGGAAAGATCTGCATTTCTTCCGTATTTTGGACCCACCCCTGATTTTGGCTCACAAAATGCTGATTAAAAATACGCCTGTGTGAAAGAGCCCTTAGAATGTGGTTATGCAGATTCAATTGTTTTTCATTAAAAATGTGTTTTTATTGTTCAAAAGTAGTACAGCATAGAAAAACATGTATAAAAACTTGGTATTGCAGTAATCGTGCTGATCCAGATGATAAAGTTATTATTTTTATTGAACAGTGAACTCCGTAAAAACAAAACCCCAAAACAATTATAGAATTTCTTTGTTTTTCCATCTCCCACCCCCCCAACAAAAAAAACTTATAAAAGTTATACAACACATAATATGTACCCCAGTATCATGCCATTAAAAAATACAACTCATCCCATAAAAGTCAAACCCTCATAAAGCTATGCCAACAAGTTATGGCTCTTGCTATGTGATAATGAAAATGGACTGCTGCATAAAGAGACTTTCGCCTAGTTTTAGCCCTATGTGCTAAGCTTATGGGCTGAAAGTAGGTGACCTGCTGAGCCTGGGGATAGAGTTAGGCCGCCTGCAGCAAATGCCACTCATAGCATGTTGTGGCACAATGTGATTTCCTCTACATGAGTGGAAATCGATTGCGATTTTTCAATCACAGCATGCTGCGATTCTGAGTGGCTTCCATGCGGACGGCTTCCATTGAAGTCAATGGAAGCCGTCTACCCTGCGACCCTTACGCAATCATCATTGCAGAAAGGTCGCGGGATCTGCATCATTGCCTAGCGATGGCATGGCATAATCTGTACTGCACATGTGCGCTGGCACGCCGGTCGGCATATCCACAGCACAGATGTGAAGACGGTGGACAGGTACGTGGATGTAACCGGACAGGCACAGGGTCGGATTCCGTAGCAGGATCCCGTATGCGGAATCCGACCCGGCGCGTGCAGGCGGCTTTATGCTTACTTCCCCCATCATTCCCCTGTTGTGAATGCTGAAAGCTAATGCCCAATGCATTGAGCAGTGTTGCTAAGCAGTCTATCCATTATAAAATTAGAATAGGCGGATGACTTAGTTTGCCATTAAATGCACTGAGCGACGGCTTTCAGCACCCACAATGGGGGAATGACGGCGGAGGTAAGTATAACAACCCGGGCTCAGCAGATCAGCTACCTTCAGCCTATAAGCTTAGTTCATAGTGCTAAAAAAAGGTGCCAGTTTCCCTTTAAGGCACAAAATAGGCTTGTCACAAATGGGGTTAGGGTGTCTTTTAACAGTACGACTGTCAAGTACAAAAGCGATAGTCTCTCAGAGAATGGAGGCGGAGCACTCCGGAGATCTGTTCTGGCCACGCACTTCCTCTCACTTCAAACAAGCTGTCACTCAGAGATGGAAAGGCTACTGTTCACACTAAGGCAAACGGAGCGACTAGTGACTACTGCTCGACTTCTTGCTCAGTTCCCTGTCAGAGGCCATGTGTAGACAGACCGACAGTCGCTCATAATTAGTTTGAGCGATTTATTCGGGGAACTATTGTCCCGTGTAAAGGTACCTTTAAGTGTTAATTGCTTAGCTAGCTTACTTAGCCCTAGATCTAAGCACACAGTTTGGATCTACATATATAGGAGACTAAGGGCCCATTCACGCAGGTGTAGTTTCTGTCCTTGGGCTGTCTATTTTTTACGGACTGAATATGGACAACATATTGACCCGTTCAAGTGAATTGGTATATTCAGACATATGTTTAGGTGGAAAAAAATAGCAGTTTGTCCTATTTTGATCAGTATTTATCGACAAAAATTAAAAAGACTGATGACAAATGGAACGGCACACATACATAAAAAACGGACATACGCAACAAAAATGAATGCAACATGCATATACGCAGTGAAAGCGGTCAATTTTTCATGAACTGAAATTGTATACACCTGTGTGAATGAGCCCTTTAGAGTTGATCAATTAGATATCATATAACATGTGACACTACCCTCTCCTTCCAACCGCACATACAAGCCCTCGCCCTCTCCTCTCGCCTCCATCTCATATGCAATTTTTCCTCAACCCCAAGTCAACAAAAATGCTATTGCAAGCCCTCATTATCTCCCATCTACACTACTGCAGCATCCTTCTCTGCAGCTTCCCATCTAATGCTCTTGTACCCCTCCAATACATCCCTGACTATGTTGCCCGGCTTGCCAACCACTTCCCCTGTTAGGGTGGCTTTACACAGAATGACTGTTTGGTGAATAATTACCCGATAGCTGTCCCAATGCTTTAACACAGGAGTGATAGTTGCTCCAATGAATGGAGGCGGAGCGTGCTGGAGATCTCTTCCAGTCACCTACTTCCATTCACTGTGAACAGACAATCATTCAAAGATGAAAGACTGGCTATTTACACTGAGCGAGAATTCGCTCACCAGCTACTTCATTTGAGTAAGCTGAAATAAAGTGACTACTTATTACCAAGCAATTTCTCACTCAGTGCTGTGTTGGTTGCCATGTTTAGAAGGGTCAACTCTTACTGAAAATCGCTTGCTTGAGTGATTTTTCAGTCAATAGTTGGACCATGTAAAGCCACCCATAGTCGACTACACCTTCCCTCTGCCAATCCTTCAGTAGCTGCCTATTGCCTGAAGCATCCAGTCCAACATGTTATCAATGACATGCAAGGCTGTCCACAGCATGTTCCACCTATAAAACTCTGGCATAATATCCCGATACCTCCCCACACGTAATCTCCAGTCCTCGCAAGACCTCCTCCTCTGTTGTCCCCTAGTTTGTTCCTCACATTATTCTCTCCATCCGCCACCTATACTTCATCACCTTGGAAAGCTTCAAAAGGAACATGAAAAACCATCTCTTCCGAAAAGCCTACAACCGACAATAAGCCAGCTTTCACGACAACATGAGTACCTTCTACCCTCATCTACTGTCTCCTTCCTCTTTTCCCTGTATGCTGTAAGCCTTCTCGGCCAGGGTCCTCTCTCCCTCTATATCAAATTGTTAATCATTTAGTAGACCTTTATAGTTTCTGTTATATATATGTAATCTAGTAGTATATGTAGTGTATTGTACTTAAACCCCTGTGTTTTAATTCACACAGTTTCCAGGAATTAATAGTGCTTTAAAATCATTTTATATATAATATATCTGATCAGGAAAGGTCCAACGACTAGGATCACCAATCTCCATTGCCGGTGGAGTGAGCTGTGCAAGCGCAGTCACTTGGTATTAAGCCCTTGTGATACAACCAGTTAGTGCACTTTGCTGTTGCTTGCTGTATTTTCTTTAAATATCCATGGAGATAGAGAGACACTTGCACTGCCGACTCTATGCCAAGGACCGGGCTCACCCACTATTGAAATTAGTGATGGTCCTAGCAGCTAGACCTCCACTTATTAGACTACTATAGCATATCAAATTAGTATATCATAAATGCTCTTCATTAAACAACCCTATGAACTATACTTATCAACTTGACATGCAAGCTGCAGTTTGACAAAACTATGTTAGTTATAATTAGAGATGAGCAAACGTACTCGTCCGAGCTTGATACTCGTTCGAGTATTAGCGTGTTCGAGATACTCGTTACTCGAGACGAGTACCACGCGATGTTCGAGTTACTTTCACTTTCATCTCTGAGACGTTAGCGCGCTTTTCTGGCCAATAGAAAGACAGGGAAGGCATTACAACTTCCCCCTGCGACGTTCAAGCCCTATACCTCCCCCCTGCAGTGAGTGGCTGGCGAGATCAGGTGTCACCCGAGTATATAAATCGGCCCCTCCCGCGGCTCGCCTCAGATGCATTCTGACAGAGATCAGGGACAGTGCTGCTGGTGCCGGAGCTGCTATAGGAAGAGCGTTAGGAGTTATTTTAGGCTTCAAGAACCCCAACGGTCCTTCTTAGGGCCACATCTAACCGTGTGCAGTAGTGTGGAGGCTGCTTTTTGCAGTGTTGCACTTTTTTTTTTTTGTATATCGGCCGTGCAGAGCATTGCGTCCTGCAGTAATTTTACATTGTCCAGGGCCAGTAGTGGTGAGGCAGGGACAGAAGACATATTTAGTGTATATAGGCAGTGGGCCTTTCCAAAAACATTTGGGAAAAAAAATCTATTTGGGCTGCCCGTGACCGTCCTCAGTGTACTGGGACTCTGCTGGGGGTAGTTGTCCTAATTCATACGCAGCCAGCTAAGTGTTACAGCAGGCTTGCGCAAAATTCTTTCCTGGCTCTGTGTTGCCTGTTACATCACCGCTGTATTCCTGTCCACAGTGAAACAGTCTGCAGTAATTTTACATAGTGCAGGGCCAGTAGTGGTGAGGCAGGGACAGAAGACATATTTAGTGTATATAGGCAGTGGGCCTTTCCAAAAACATTTGGGAAAAAAATCTATTTGGGCTGCTTGTGACCGTCCTCAGTGTACTGGGTCTCTGCTGGGGGTAGTTGTCCTAATTCATACGCAGCCAGCTAAGTGTTACAGCAGGCTTGTGCAAAATTCTTTCCTGCCTCTGTGTTGCCTCTTACATCACCGCTGTATTCCTGTCCACAAGTGTACTGGGTCTCTGCTGGGGGTAGTTGTCCTAATTCATACGCAGCCAGCTAAGTGTTACAGCAGGCTTGCGCAAAATTCTTTCCTGCCTCTGTGTTGCCTCTTACATCACCGCTGTATTCCTGTCCACAAGTGTACTGGGTCTCTGCTGGGGGTAGTTGTCCTAATTCATACGCAGCCAGCTAAGTGTTACAGCAGGCTTGCGCAAAATTCTTTCCTGCCTCTGTGTTGCCTCTTACATCACCGCTGTATTCCTGTCCACAAGTGTACTGGGTCTCTTCTGGGGGTAGTTGTCCTAATTCATACGCAGCCAGCTAAGTGTTACAGCAGGCTTGCGCAAAATTCTTTCCTGCCTCTGCTGTGCGTTCCGTAAGCGAAGTCAGCCTCCAACCACAGGCCAATAAGCGGCACATTTAATTACAGCGTTCTGTTTCTGCACTACTGGTAATACAGCATGCTGAGGGGTAGGGGTAGGCCTAGAGGACGTGGACGCGGGCGAGGACGCGGAGGCCCAAGTCAGGGTGTGGGCACACGCCGAGCCAGTGCGGTGGCCAGGGGTAGAGGCAGGGCCAGACCGAATAATCCACCAACTGTTTCCCAAAGCGCCCCCTTGCGCCATGCCACCCTGCAGAGGCCAAGGTGCTCTAAGGTGTGGCAGTTTTTCACAGACGCGCCTGATGACCGACGAACAGTGGTGCGCAACCTTTGTCGCGCCAAGATCAGCTGGGGAGCCACCACCACCAGCATGCGCAGGCATATGATGGCCAAGCACCCCACAAGGTGGGACGAAGGCCGTTCGCCGCCTCCGGTTTGCACCACTGCCTCTCCCCCTGTGCCCCAACCTGCCACTGAGATCCAACCCCCCTCTGAGGACACAGGCACGAGTGCCTACCGGCCTGCACCCACACCCTTACCTCCGCTGTCCTCGGCCCCATCCAGCAATGTCTCTCAGCGCAGCGTCCAGACGTGGCTAGCGCAACTGTTTGAGCGCAAGCGCAAGTACGCCGCCACGCACCCGCACGCTCAAGCGTTAAACGTGCAATAGCCAAATTGATCAGCCTGGAGATGCTGCCGTATAGGCTTGTGGAAACGGAGGCTTTCAAAAGCATGATGGCGGCGGCGGCCCCGCGCTACTCGGTTCCCAGTCGCCACTACTTTTCCCGATGTGCCGTCCCAGCCCTGCACGACCACATCTCCCGCAACATTGTACTTGGCCTCACCAACGCGGTTACTGCCAAGGTCCACTTAACAACGGACACGTGGACAAGCACAGGCGGGCAGGGCCACTATATCTCCCTGACAGCACATTGGGTGAATTTAGTGGAGGCTGGGACAGAGTCAGAGCCTGGGACCGCTCACGTCCTACCCACCCCCAGAATTGCAGGCCCCAGCTCGGTGCTGGTATCTGCGGCAGTGTATGCTTCCTCCACTAAACCACCCTCCTCCTCCTCCTCCAATGCAACCTCTGTCTCGCAATCAAGATGTGTCAGCAGCAGCAGCACGTCGCCAGCAGTCGGTGTCGCGCGGCGTGGCAGCACAGCGGTGGCCAAGCGTCAGCAGGCCGTGCTGAAACTACTCAGCTTAGGAGAAAAGAGGCACACGGCCCACGAACTGCTGCAGGGTCTGACAGAGCAGACCGACCGCTGGCTTTCGCCGCTGAGCCTCCAACCGGGCATGGTCGTGTGTGACAACGGCCGTAACCTGGTGGCGGCTCTGCAGCTCGGCAGCCTCACGCACGTGCCATGCCTGGCCCATGTCTTTAATTTGGTGGTTCAGCGCTTTCTGAAAAGCTACCCACACTTGTCATACCTGCTCGGAAAGGTGCGCCGGCTCAGCGCACATTTCCGCAAGTCCAAGACGGACGCTGCCACCCTGCGGACCCTGCAACATCGGTTTAATCTTCAGTGCACCGACTGCTGTGCGACGTGCCCACACGGTGGAACTCTACGCTCCACATGTTGGCCAGACTCTATGAGCAGCGTAGAGCTATAGTGGAATACCAACTCCAACATGGGCGGCATAGTGGGAGTCAGCCTCCTCAATTCTTTACAGAAGAGTGGGCCTGGTTGGCAGCCATCTGCCAGGTCCTTGGAAACTTTAAGGAGTCTACCCAGATGGTGAGCGGGGATGCTGGAGGGGGAGGTTGAGGAGGAGGGGGAGGAGCATGAGGAGGAGGGGGAAGAGACAGCTTGGCCCACTGCTGAGGGTACCCATGCTGCTTGCCTGTCATCCTTTCAGCGTGTATGGCCGGAGGAGGATCCTGAAAGTGATCTTCCTAGTGAGGACAGCCATGTGTTGCGTACAGGTACCCTGGCACACATGGCTGACTTCATGTTAGCATGCCTTTCTCGAGACCCTCGCGTTACACGCATTCTGGCCACTACGGATTACTGGGTGTACACACTGCTCGACCCACGGTATAAGGAGAACCTTTCCACTCTCATACCCGAAGAGGAAAGGGGTTCGAGAGTGATGCTATACCACAGGACCCTGGCGGAGAAACTGATGGTAAAATTCCCATCCGACAGCGCTAGTGGCAGAAGGTGCAGTTCCGAGGGCCAGGTAGCAGGGGGGGCGCAGAGATCAGGCAGCATGTACAGCGCAGGCAGGGGAACATTCTCCAAGGCCTTTGCCAGCTTTATGGCTCCCCAGCAAGACTGTGTCACCGCTCCCCAGTCAAGGCTGAGTTGGCGGGAGCACTGTAAAAGGATGGTGAGGGAGTACGTAGCCGATCGCACGACCGTCCTCTGTGACGCCTCTGCCCCCTACAACTACTGGGTGTCGAAGCTGGGCACGTGGCCTGAACTCGCACTCTATGCCCTGGAGGTGCTTGCTTGTCCTGCGGCTAGCGTCTTGTCAGAGAGGGTGTTTAGTGCGGCTGGGGGAATCATCACGGATAAGCGTACCCGCCTGTTAACCGACAGTGCCAACAGGCTTACACTCATCAAGATGAACAAAGCCTGGATTTCCCCAGACTTCTCTTCTCCACCAGCGGACAGCAGCGATACCTAAGCAATACGTAGGCTGCACCCGCGGATGGAAGCATCGTTCTCTATGTTGTAACTCCATGTGTACACTTCTAAAGAACCCCAGTCTGACTGGGGCATGCAGTGTGGGCCGAAGACCACCTGCATTTAATCGGACGTTACCTCAGCTGTGATGGGCACTGCAATGGGATACATTTATGTACAGCCGGTGGGTTCCAGGGAGCCACCCATGCTGTGGGTGCACACGGAATTCCCATTGCGGAGTTGTACCTGCCTGTGACTATTTATAAAAAACCGCGGTCTGACTGGGGCATGCAGACACCTTGACAGAATGAATAGTGTGTGGCACATAGGTTCCCCATTGCTATGCCCACGTGTGCAGCTCCTGATGGCGGTGGCACAGGATTATATTTCTCATTGCTTCTGAACAGCATTGTGGGCTATCGCCCCGCCCCTTTCAAAGAGGGTCACTGCCTAGCCGTGCCAACCCTCTGCAGTGTGTGCCTGCGGTTCCTCTGGCAGACGCACTTATAAATAGACATGAGGGTGGTGTGGCATGAGTGCAGCTGAAGGCTGCGCAGGGACACTTTGGTGTGCGCTGTGGACACTGCGTCGTGCGCGCGCGGGGGTGGGGGGTGGGCAGCATGTAACCCAGGAGAAGTGGCAGCGGAGTGTCATGCAGGCAGTGATTGTGCTTTGTTGGAGGTAGTGTGGTGCTTAGCTAAGGTATGCATTGCTAATGAGGGCTTTTCAGAAGTAAAAGTTGTTGGGAGGGGGGGGGCACTCTTGCCGCTATTGTGGCTTAATAGTGGGACCTGGGAACTTGAGATGCAGCCCAACATGTAGCCCCTCGCCTGCCCTATCCGTTGCTGTGTCGTTCCCATCACTTTCTTGAATTGCCCCGATTTTCACAAATGGAAACCTTAGCGAGCATCGGCGATATACAAAAATGCTTGAGTCGCCCATTGACTTCAATGGGGTTCGTTACTCGAAACGAACCCTCGAGCATCGCGAAAATCTCGTCCCGAGTAACGAGCACCCGAGCATTTTGGTACTCGCTCATCTCTAGTTATAATAGATATGAGATTGATCAATAGGTTAGATATATATATTTTTTTTATTTTGAGTTTAGGTTTAGCCATATTCTGTTGTAGAGTAATTATATTTTTGGCTGTTCCCTAGGGATGATGATATGCAGAGTATTGCCAGTCTCTTGAGTCTGAAACCATCGGACATTGCAGACCTTGATGACTTCAATGAAGAAGAAGAGGAGGACAAATTGCAAAGCCAGAATCGCAATTCTCTGGGGGTAGCACCTCGAGGTGATATTTGGTTTCCGATCCGTTTGAATTTTTTTGGTGTCACATGTTTTCTGAACTATTTTTAATTACCAAAATAAAATGCCTTGACAGTCCAGCAGTATCAATACATACAGTGTACAGATGATGCTGGACCATCAAAGCATTTAGCCCTTTGTAGCACAAGTGAAAAAAAGTAGTAATAGATATATCTAAAAGAGTACTAAAATCCAAACCATTCGCCTTGCTTCATAATGTTTTGGGCTATTTTTTTTTTTTTCAAACATTTCAAATATTTTTGTAGGAAAGACCTATAAAAACTATCAGCATTAAAGGAGCAGGAAAACAGCACCCCTGGCTGAATGGTTCCGTCTTATGATGGAACTGAACGGCGCTGAACGGTCCCCCATTGACTATGATGGGGTCCGTATGATTTCCAATCAGCAGTCCAGCATTTTGCCAAAATGCACAGGACAAAATAGCACTGCTTGCTGCTCTATTTTATCGTAATTTCTAGCGGACATCAGCGACTGAGGTTCTGAACGGAACCTCCGATGCTGATGTGAACGAATCCTCAGCATGTTAGTAAAGGTGTTAAGATGACCATACACATGAGATTCAGTAGCTGTAAGCCAACAGCTATTTCTCTCAACTCCACCATAAACATATGTGCATATTTATGTCAGTAGGGAGAGGGAACAAGCTGCTGACAGACCTCACTGGGCACCTTGAAATTCAAAATGTTAAATCTCTGTTTTCTCCAATGTCTCCAGTTGGCTGACCTTATTAACATAGGAGGGTTCAGCCCACAATATTTCACAGAGTAGGCAGAGCAAAAAGTCTCCAAATTTAACTTGAGTAGCCCTTTCACAGTGGTGACTTGAATTAAAAAATATAATTTTTATTTTGAACTTTTTAAAAATGCACATATAGGGGCACAACACATAAAACAACAAAAACAAAAAAAGTAAGTAAGGGGCGTGGTAAATACCATCCAACCACACCGTTACTAAAGATGGGCATCCAATTGTGCTGTGTGTGTGGGTGTTTGTGTGATCTGGTCACCGGCAACCATGAAGTTTTTTTGTCCTGCTTAAAGCCGGTAATGTATGAGGCAGGGGTATATTGGTACTTGGGGTTTGTAAGATTATCCCCAGTTGTTTTGGTCTTTTTTATTTATAAAGCCCACACACCGTAGATGGATGCAATTTTTAGTGATTTGAACGTTCGTTTCTTCACAATTCTTTTTTGCCCCCCCCCCCCTTTTTTTCAAAGGAGGGTAGAGGTACCTGACCAATTCCTAAATGGATAGTCGGAATTGGCCTTGGCCGTAGGGATCATCTCCCGAGGTTGCTAGATATGTATGATGCCAACCTCCAGAGAGAGTCTCCCGGTTAGTATAGGATGGCCTCGCCTCTATAGATAAGGGTCGTAGTGTAAATACTTGACCCAAGCGTATTCGAATTTCCCTTTTTAGTATGCTGATTCTCGTATTTAATTGCTCGACGCGTTTCACCACTTCAATTCTCGTGGATCATCAGGAGCATTATAAATCGGGATTGAGTAGAGACAGTATAGATGATATCATGAGGTCACCAATAGACCAATTGATAAAGAAACGAATATCTTAATTTTTGGAGGGCCTGTTCATGCAGCAGGTTTCTCAAAGGATCGGGTCTAGCCTGGGTAGAAAGTTCGATACTCAAATTTCTCTTATTGACAAAAGCAATAATTTGAGATTTGCCAGAGATAGCGTATCCTAATGACCCAAATCAGCCTTGAATGCGAATGTCTGGCGTGGGGTGTTCAGGACTGATACGGGAATGTTCAAGCTGCTACTACTCACAGAAACATAGCATAGGGATGCAGTATTATGCTGTGAGTAAAGCAGTATTGGAGCAATCCGTCTCTGTCCAGAGATTGGATAGCCGGTTCGTCCTATGCAATATGCATACTGGGACGCTAAGCCGGTATCGCAAGGGTTTTTGTGCCTGTGCTTATTCAGGACACATATCCCCAGGTGAGGAAAAGGAGAGAAGCACTAGCCCCCTGCTTCTCTATAGAGAACACCCCGTTCACCAATCTGCTGCTTCTTTAGCTATCACATAAACAGACTAGTGGTTTACTAGCCTGTTACGTGTAGGAGCTTATCTAACAGAACCCGCCCGAGTTTCTTTTCCCAGAGTGTCAGAATTGACAGAAGAAAAGGATGGATACAAGATGAAAATAACAAAAGTTGGTGTCCATAGCCCAGATGGTAGGCTAGGGAATGAGCTCTGGATGCAAGGTGCTTGCCTTATATAGTGCAGTGCCCTCCTTCAAGAGGGTGTGATCAATTTGTCCACCTATCAAGATAGACTACGCCCCCTTGTGTACACATCATGTGGATGGGAAGGGCTCATTTGTTATTATTAGACTCCATGTAAACCCAGCACTGGATCGGGAGTCCTCAATGGTTACTGGAGTGTGGGTCCTCTGATGTTGTGGAAACGATCGTCCCTCAGGGCTCCTCTCCACTGGCGACGGCGATAATCGCTGCGAGAAAATCGCAATGCCAAGATCGCATCGCCGCAAAACCGCAAGTTTGCGATTGCGCTGCGATGCGACGCGATATTCGCCCTGCCATTACGCTGTGTGTGCGAGAGAAAAACGCAAAACGCTGAAACAATCCCCCTGCTGCGATTTTTAATCCTCGCATCGCAGCCTGCCCCCTGCCCAAAGCATAACTTAGTAGAATAAATGCATAACTTGGCATAACATGGGCCCAGTGTCCTGAACCCAATGAAAAATCTCTTAACAGCTCTGTCAATATACCATTTATAAATACTGGTGTTTTCTTATGAGGCAGAAGGAATTTTCAACCCTCTCAGGCACGCGGGCTCAGATGAGACTTCTATAGATGTAGCTAACCTTAACTTGACACTTAGCTTGTTAAATATACAGTAGCAGCAAAGGTTATATTGACATTTAGCACAACAAAAGTAGTTTGAAAAAGTAATGTCAAAGTTTGCTGCAACTGTGTATTTAAAGAAGTTGTCCAACTTCTAGCTGTTTTGCTTCAGGAAGCATACAGCTCCTTACATTGTACAGTGACCCGGGTTGGTACTGCATTCACTTCAGTAGGACTCAGCCTGCAATGCCGAACCCACACAACTGTGCAATTTACAGAGCAAAACAGCTAAAAGTGGGACAACCTCTTGAGCGGTTTGTGTCAAGTTAGCATTTGCTACATCTGGGTCCCTATACCCCCTCCGGCTACACCCCTGGTTCTGCCAACATTTTGTGTCATGTGTATGACCCGTTTTACAAACCTTACTCTGTACATAGCTAACAGCGTAACCATTTCATATTAAAAAGAGAGAAGAAATTAGCTGAAGGTTTATTTCAAAGGAGTCATGAATTGCACTATTTGTATGTGTTTCCTGTAATAGGCCTACAATACTGAAGAGAGGGGCAAATTGTGTTACAGATAAATGACACAGAATATCTTCTCTTTAGTGAAGGTTTCATATATAACATGCACTCCCCTTGTTTGCAGTATCATTACGTATTGTTATCTGGTGTTACATTGGTTGAATATAATTTTGTTACGGTTCCATCCTGTTTTCCTTCTTTCTCTCCATTCTTTGCTACATACTTTCTCTCCTTGTTTCCTTCTTCAGGTTTTCATAAAAACATATTGTATGACTACTTGTCAGGTAAAGACAGTTCTTTTGTGTTCTCACGTCCTACAATTGACCTCTCTATATTCTCCCTGTCTCTTCCTATGTTGTATTTTACACATTTGATTTTTGGTCATCTGTCTCTGTCACACTTATGTTTATAGAGCCAGCGCATGGGCTTGGTACTCTTGCTGAAGAAGAAGATGAAGCCTCTCTTTCTACAAGTAGGTCTCTTTGAATATAGTTTACTTTTCCATCGTATTCTTAATTTCTCCTTTACTTTCTATCTCTGTCTTTTCCTCTTTCAGAGATTACTTCTTCTGTCGGTGATACCTCAAGGCCTTCTCTTACTACTCCTCCTCCTATACCACCATTTTTTCCAAGAATAAATAAGAAAGTTAAATCTGACAAGAGTTCTCTCCTTACAGCCAAAAAAGAAAGCATAAAACCTTTAACTGATGACAAACATAGCTACCATAACAATGAAAGTGAGAAGTGGTTGTCTAGAAGATCTCCGGAATCAGCTGCAAGAATGCCTGCGCCCACAAGTGAACACCAGAGGTCAGTCAAGAAAAGTTATAGTAAATTAAATGAAATAATATAGGTCAGTTCATCCAACAACACATAACAATATCAATCAACTACAGCAGCAATCAATATGTAGTATGAATAATTTGCTGCTTACTTTTCAGTGGCACTCATATGTTCATTCTTTCCTCCAACCAAGTGGACTGCGGATAGGACATTAATGGCCATGTACCTTTGACAGTGTTATTTTTAATGTATTATAATTTTGTGTGGAAAGTTTGTAGCATTTAATCTCAGAATAACACCTACATATGTATTGAAGATATTATGGCCAATTTTTTGGGATGTATTTTATTGTATCCCTGTATGTGAGTGTTTCTTGAAAACTTGCATATTGTTAAGTATTATTAATATACAGGGAAAATTAGTGGTTTTACAAAAACAGACAACATATGTAAGGGTGGTATCACATCTGCGTCGGAACCTCTGGCTGTACGGTTTTGTCATAGATGCGGCTGAAAATACTGGAAGAAAAAGAGCTGCATGCAGCACTTTTGCTTCAGTCGAAAAGCCAGGGTGCGCCCGGCACTGTTCGGTTCCATCCAAAGATGGAACTGTTTGACCACAGGGATTCCCCTTTTCTGCTTCCTGAACAGAGCAGTAAAGTGGAATCCACTGCGCTGATGTGAAGCCACCTTAATTAATACTGTATGTTTTCAATGAAAGTACACTAATAATATCGTATCACACTTTATTGCTCAATCCTTTCAGTTACTTTTTTTTATCTGTTTCCTTAGGCCTAATGAGGTATGGAAGATCCGAGAAGCCACCTCTGAAAATAAGCCACTCCTCAGTAACAAAGCCATGGAACAGCCAGAGTCAGCCCCTAGGGATGGGTATAGGGAGACTAGAGAGAGTTTGTACAAAGAAGTGGTGTCACAGCCTACAGTCGTTCCCCAGGATGCAGCAATAAAGCAAATAGGTCACACAGTAATAGTAACAGGAGATGAAACAGAGGTCAAGATACCTCAAATACCAAGTATACCAAAGAGGGCTAAATCAGGCCATATATCAGAGAGAGAACAAGTTGTAAGCAAGCCAACAGTAATAGTTCCTGAAGTTGTTCAGTTTTCAGATAAAGAACCTACATTACGTGATCTGCCAGAAATAGTGACGCCCCATAGAACATCTTTCAGCAAAGATGTAACTTTTTCAGAGAAATCACTTTATGCAAAGAAGAGCCCAGGTGAAATATGTGACATGCCCAAAATTACAGTCAAGTCTGCAGAAAAAGATGTAGAGATGACAAATGTACAAGAAAGAGCAAGCCAGCTAGCTGATAATGTGACAGTAATAGACAGCATGCCAATTTCTACTAAGGCAAACAGTCTTATAGATGTTCAAAATGTTTACAGCGCAAATCTTGTTAAAAGAGACAGAGCAGTGGGCCTAGCTGCCCAAACAGAACCAGCAACTGCTGGAGATGAGGATTTGCCAAGAACAGATAGTAATGTAAATAAGATGTCTCAGAGTGTAAGAGCAAACACATATGACAAAGTTCAGGATACCAGTGATAATCAAAGACTACAAGAGCAAAACGAAAAACAAAGATTGTTTGCGAGAGAGGGTATAGAGGAGATTTCTGCAAATATACAGGAAGCAGAGGAAATAAAAAGTATAATGAATGTAGGGAAACAGTATGCATCTGAGACAACAGAGCGTGAAAGCAAGATTGGTGACCTACAGGAGACAATAGTCCAGACAGGGCAAGAAACTTCCAATAGAATTGAAGAGATTGTGTTTTTGGAAAACCTAAGTGAAACAATAAAAGAAAATGAAATTACAGTTAGTACACCTGATAAAGTAACAGAAAACATAGTGTTGGTAGGCGAGATGTTGCAGGATCCAATATGTATTAAAGACACAGTACCCGAAGATACATTTTGTGCTGTAGATATAAAACTGCAAGACACAAGAGTGTGTGACATAGAGGAAATAACAGACAATAATATAAAAGATACTATAGTAGAAAAGATACAAGAAGATATATACAGTCAGGGGCGTACAGATAATAGCAAGTTTCAGAAAGAAGTCATTTTACTAAAGAGAGTCTCTAAAAATGAGCTTACACAAGATACTTCAGCTGAACAACTCAGGACAGAGCAACCAGTAACTATAGAAGAGGAAACAATGCAAGACATGCCTGTGCAAACATACAGCAATGATGAAGCCCAAGAAACAAATGAGAAAAGGCAAGATGGGGCTGTGACTACCGTGAACATTGAAAAGGAGGCACGGATCAAAGAGCCTACAGACAGAAATGAAAATAGAGTGAGTGAACCTGAAAGGGTAGAGAATAATACAACACAGCTAGTTGAGAGACTGTACCAAATGACAGATAATGACAAAGGTATACAGGATATGATGGTGACTAGAGGTGACAGACAGAACGAGACTGACAGTTATGTTACACATTGCATAAACCAATGTATACAAGGGGAAATAAATAGGGACAAGCGGAATGGGGCAGATAAAATAGAGGATAAGATGCATAGAGCTGTTTTTAAGACTAAGGATATAGAAACATTTGCTGAACAGGCAGCAGAGAAGTCTACCACAAGTGTGGTAGAAAGCGGAGTGCAAGAGACTCAAAAGGAAAAAGCTTCTATTAGTAAAACAGAGTATGTAATAGTATTGGCACAGCATGATATGGCAGCCAACGCTAAGGAGCTAGAGCAGGATGGAATAGCTATTCAATCAGAATTTATTTCTGAGGAAAATAAAGTTAGTGAGACAGAAACATCTCAGGAAAATAATGTTGGCAGAGTTACATATGAACAACTCCAAGATATACTGGAAGAGAATGTGATAGAGAAATACCAATGCCTTGATGATACACTAGAAGGAGGATCAGCTCAAGTGAAAGAAGCTATTAATCAAAATAAGGTTAGAGAAACACATATATTGACTAATAAGAAGCCTGAAGCTGAAACAATTGGAGCTGAAAAGGAAAATGATCAACTACTTGAGAACATCAGTAGATCTAAAGAAGCACTAAATCTGGTGAGCATGAAAGAGATATATCTTCAGTCATTGACAGCTGGAAATTCTATAAATCAAGAAGATTGTTTGAATGAACAAATAATTACTTTTCCCAGAGAAGTGGAGAGACATAAAGAAACAGAGGGTCAGGATAGATTACTATGGACAGAGACAGACAGAGATGGCATTGGTAAAGCAATTGATTTAAAAGAGATAGAGGAGGTAAACCGCAGGACAGCAAAGAGTGAGATAACACACATGGGGGAACAAGTTTTGAACCAAAAGAAGAAGAAAGATTCATTACCTTGGAAAAATAGTAGGCTGGATATAGAAGCAGCAACAAATGAGCAGGTTAATAAAAAAAATGAGACTTGCAGTACTAGTATGTGGCCAAAAGAGAGACTAGAAGAGGGATCAGCTGAATCAAAAGCTGTTGCTGATCAAGAAGATTTGAATACCTACCTTTTGATAGATGGGAGTCTAAATATGGAGGAGGTGTACCTTGGGACGACCAAGACTGATGAAATAGACATAGTTAAGCAAGTATTAGATCAGGAGAAAGACGCATGCCATTGTACAAATAGTAAGCTAGATATAGAAGAATCGAAAATGGATCAAAAAGCTGACGTTCATAATACAAGGATTTGGGCAATAGAGAAATTAGAAGAAGAAGCTGATAGATCAAAAGATGCCCCTAATCAAGTAGATCGGAATACATGCCTTTTGATAGATGGGAATCTAAATATTGAAGAAGTATACCTTGAGACCACAAAGATTGGGAAAAGAGACCTATCCAAGCAAGTATTGGATCAAGAGAAAGAGTTATGCCCTTGGATAAATAGTAGGTTGGATGTAAAAGAAGCAGCAAATGAGGAGCCCATGAATCAAAAAGATGACGTCCATAATACTAGTATCTGGACAATAGAGAGATTAGAAGAAGAGGCAGATGGATTAAAAGATGTTGATGATGATTTCAATACTTGTCTTTTGATAGATGGGAGCCTAAATATGAAAGAGGTGTACGTTGGAAAAACCAAGATTGAGAAAAAAGACATGGTTGAGCAACAATTAGAACAAGAGAAGAAGAAAGATGTTAGACAGGAGGTAGAAGCAGCCACAAATGAAAAGCATATAGATAAAAGATATGAAGTTTATAACACAGGTATTCAAACAATAGAGAAATTAGAAGAGGAAGCAAAGGGGGTAGTTGATCAAGATTTGCAAACTTACCTTTTGATAGGTGGGAGCCTAAATATTGAACCAGCCAAAACAGAAAATCCAGAAAGTCAGGACGATGAAGCAGAAGAGACATGGTTCTGGGCAAGTGAGGAGCTACCTAAGGAAACAGCTAATAGTGACGTGGCAATGGATGGAAATTATAGAGCAGAAAATAAATCTAAAGAAGATGTGTTTGTAAGAAACAACCTCCATGAATTACTATGTTTAACTGGGGAATCTGATAAAGTGATTAATAAAAACAGAGATGGGCAGAAACTTGAGCAGCAGGAAAAAAAAGAGGAAAGTGTAGAGGTAAGAGATAGGACAGATGACCATGTGTCTGAGGTAGAGGAAGCTGGAAAATTACAGGATGGAGAGAATAGAAAAGAACAACATACACAACTGGAAAATGCACAACACCCTACTGAAAACAGGATAAATAATACAGAGACAGGAGAAAAAGTAATATACTCTGTACTGGACTCCTCTAAAGAATTGAAAAAAGTAGAAGAGAAAGAAAATGTTGAAGGGTCAACAAAAGCCAATGAAAATGTAATTCAGACAGCTGAACTGTCAATAAGTATAAAAAAAGGAGGAATAGTGGTAGAGACAGTATCTGGTGAAGGTAAGAGAGAAGAATGGACAACAATGTGTTATCTGGACGAAGTTCCCCTATTAACTACACAGGAATTTACCAAAGCCAAGAATAAGATATCTGTGCCAAAGATAAGTCATGAAGACGATGCACAAACTTCCTTACTTGGATTAAGTAAAATAGAATCAGATATTAAGGAATCAGAGAAAAAAGAAAAACTAGAAGAGAGCACAGATGTGTCAGAAGAAAGGACATTCAAGGAACCTATATTACAAAAAACCCTCAAGGAACTTCTATCACAAGAAGCTGAACATCTTAGAATTGAAAATGTGATGGCCATTTCAGCAATTCCTGATGATTTTATACATGTAGACAAACCCTATAATACAACAACCATGCAAGGAAATGATTTCCCGCAGGAAATAATATTAGGACATAAACATTCAGACCCCGGAAATCAAGATATTGAGAATGTGCTGGAGACAGTGGTGGAGCAAAATAGTGAACTTTCCAGAAAAGACATAGAATCTTTGAGTCAAGAGTTTCACCCTTCTTTTACCCCTAGTGAGACATGGCAAATCTATTCTTTAGGTGATAGTTCACTAGGGGCTGAGAAAAAGAAAGCTGACATGCTGTCAGAGTGCACATTTTCCGTATATCCTTCTCAAACCCTTGGAGAACAGAGGAGCAAAGAAAAGAAGAGACTGAGCACAGGGCAAGTAGGGGAGGTATGTGACAGTCTGTGACCCAGAAAAGGAAGAAACACTGCATGGGATGTGGTTAATTCATTAATACTGTGATGCTCTACAAGAGAAAGGAGACTGATGTTCTTTTGGGAAGAAGGAACGTAGAGATACACATACGGTGAAACCTTTCTAAAAGACCACCTCTTTGAGAAGACCACCCACTTTTTTAGACCAGAATTCCTGTGAAGTATTTATGTTCCACCAAATACTATGCATACTGATTTCTGCGCAAGCCACCTTATGGAAGACAACTTTTCAATGCAATGTTGGGTGGTCATCTCAAAGAGGTTTCACTGTATCTGTGGTGACACTCTGCAGTTATAATGATTCCTTTATTGCTTTCACTGAAATTTTGAACCATCAGTAGTGGTTGACACTTCTATATTAACAATCATCACATTATTAGCTATGATAATTAAAGTGCTCTTTAAAGTAAACTATGAAGTTATCCCCCCCCCCCAATGCCCACGGACGGAAATTCAAAGACGAGATTACGCATGGAATCTCCGCCGTTACACGCTGCCATAGGATTGCATTAGTTTATGCAATCCTATGCTGACAGCCATGATTTGCCTGTGTGAAAACTTGCGCGGTATTAAAATCGCTGCACGTCCTATTTCTGTGTGGCTCTGCTCAGCACATGCGCGACTGTGCATCAGCTGGCACAGGTAAGCTAAGCGGGAGGCCAATTCCGAGGCACGGGTCACATCCCGCTGCGTAAACCTCCAGTCAGAATCCGACTCGGCCGTGGGCATGAGGCGATGCATTTACATGATAGCCGCAATAATGTAACCAAATAGGCACTGAATCTGCTGTATAGCACCCCAAAACTGGAGTTTTGCATCACCCTTCCTGCTGCATTATATGGCTAGGAGTTATAGGAGGAGTGCACTGTCTCCTGTTCACATCACCGATGGACCTATTGTATAGTTTATGAAGCTATAAAAAAATGACATTGACATTGCTAATTAATTGTCACTGTCCTTATAGGGGTATTCCAACATAACTTGCTGGTCAAGGGGGCCATGCGCAGGAGCCTCCACTGATCCCAAGAAGGCAACCCTGGCACGTCGCAAAGTATTGGAAGTGAAGGACATGCATGCGCATATCTACTGCATTCACTTCGATGGGAATTACAGAGAATCCTATCCCTAGGGGATAACTTGCTGCGGTGTGACAACACCTTTAAATGCCAGGCTAGATACATTTACTGGACCGAGTTAGCTGCAACTATCTACTTTGCTGACATTTAAAGTTGCCTATAGCAGTTGGTACAGTGGCAGCTTTGCTTGGTTTCATGCCTTTTAAGAAAAAGCTTTAAAAAAGCATAACGGCAACCTGTAGGAATTGTAATGGAATCTATTAATTCATTTCATAAATGCTTTAAGATGTTTGGATGATTTTTGCTTGTGGCCAGAACATAAATATCTAGTAATTGGTCATTGACTCGCCCATTATTCTATACATATTCATTATATAACTACAGAGTGTCCATCATTCCTTCAACACTAATAGCAAGTACACTTCCCATGCTTTCTACAATATTTTCCCCATTAAGCATTCCGTTTATTATACAGCCTTTTCTCCTATGCTGCGTCTTGCTTGCATTACATAGTACACCTCGTACATCTCCAGAATTCATTGTTCATTGCTCCTGCTCTCTTCTTGGACTGTGCTCTGTATGGATCTGGTATATGGCCTGCAAAGCTATGCAAATAACTTTTCCCAAATATGGCTGATTTCTAGTTTACTTGGCTCAATGTAATAAGCACCGTGTATCAATAGCATCTTACATGTTTAGTAACATGTTTCTCAGCAATAACATCCGTCAACAAGAAAGCTAATGCCTCTGGGATGATAGTGCTATTTTTACCATTTCCCTGGTTGAAAGCTACATTATCTTTTTTCCTGCTTGCAATATGCTAATTATATTGTATGACTTCCTTCTGCATCCTGCCTGATACCACACAGTTAATACTCCTCTAATGACCTCTTCTATTTAATCTGTAGCCTGATCCTTCAATTTTTATAATCCTAAAGAACTACTTCAGATCTATATTTGTCTCCTTGATTTAATGTATGTGTGAAACTTTTTCTGCTGCTACCACATGGTATAGATCTGAATATAATCTCTATTTTATGTTCAAACATTTTTTATTTGTTTTCCTTTGTATGTTACAGACATTGTACTCATGTAAACGGGTGTATGAGTACCTTTAAATCTTCTAAAACAAAATAGAAGTCAAACATTCTATAGGAATTCAAAAGGCACTTTTCATTGTTGGTATTTCAGCATAAAACTCCAACACTAACACACTTACGGGGAGACAGACCACTGGACATATACACATGCTAGGGGGGGGAGGAGGTGGGAATAGGGTGGTGGTGGGGAACTTTGGGCCTGGGTAGTACTAGGGGGCCGGCGAGAGTGGGGCCACCTACCTCACACGTTAAGGGCAGTTATTATGTCATTGGAGCTGGCCTGAGTTTATCCAAGCTGTGAACCTTCTCGATTCTCTGATAGAGATCCATACCTGCCAAACTCCGTAGAATTTCCCTAAGGCTCCGCTCTCGTCGGCCCCATCTCATCAAATCGCATCAGTTCGTTGAGTTCTTCCACCCACATAACTCTTGACGGCAGGGTAGTGGACCGCCACAGTCTCGGAATGATTCTTCTGACTGCTAGTATGAAAAAGCGTAAGATACATCTTTTGATCTTTTTAATTGAGCCTGGGAGGATTGAGAGAAGGGCCATTTCTATAGTTAGTGTTATCTGTGTAGAGCATATAATGTTATGGACCTCCATCACTTCCTTCCACAGTGTCGCTACCGTCGGACAGGTCCACCAAATGTGTGTCATATCGCCCCTGTCCGCGTTGCATCTCCAACATGTGGGTGGTGTGAGGGGGAAGATTCTATGCAGGGTCTCCGGGGTTCTATACCATCGGGACATTACCTTAAAATTAAGATCTTGCAACTTGCATGCGGACGATAATTTATGGCACATCGTCCACGCTTTCTCTCAATCCTCCCGTGAAATGCTCCTTCCCAGCTCTTTCTCCCATCCCATCACGTATGCAGGCGTTTGAGACTCCGACCCCCGCGACAACAACATTTCGTAGATCTTGGATATCATGTGTCTCTGGGGTCCTGCAGGCATGCATTTTTGCTCAAATATGGTGAGCGGTTTAGTGAGATTGACCCGCGGGACCAGGGACCCCACAAACCCTCTACTTTGGAAGTATTGCAGCCATAAGCTCGGCTGCGCTCCTCTTTCTCCCAAGATTTCCTGCAGCGACTTCATTCCCATGGGGTTTAACACATCCCGGATGCGTGGGGTTGGGAAGCACGGTATTCCCAATACGGGGAGTCCCCGTAAGGATGTCTCAAACTGTGGGTTATACGTCAGTGGGGTGAGTGGGCCCGGCACTGTTATTAGACCTGCGTTCGGAGCGAACTCCGTCCATGTTTGAATGAGTTGTTTCATGAAGGGGGATATTTTGGGAATCATGTTTATGTATCTGGGCGGGATCCATATTGCTCCTTGTAGGGACCCCGGGGCTAGTTCATGTTCCGCTTCTACCCAAAGTTTCGTATTTTCATGCTTGAGTATGTCAAGTATGCAGTTGGCTATACTCGCTTTATAATAGAGTGCCAGATCAGGTAAGCCCATCCCTCCTTTTCCTCTCGGTCTCGTGAGTAGGGAGTAGCGCATCCGAGGTTTCCTCCCTCTCCACACAAATGTTGTTAATATTGTTCTCAGTTTTTTGAGGTAGGAGCTCGGAAGTTTTACTGGTATCGTTTTGCAAATATATAAGAATTTGGGTAGGGAATCCATTTTTAAGGCGTTAATTCTCCCTCCCCAGGAAAGGAGTAGAGCTCTCCATTTGTTCAATTCCCTCTCTTGGTTGGAGATGAATGGTAAAAAGTTTAGTTCAAACGCTCGAGTGGTGTCTGCAGGTAGTTGTGTACCCAGGTATTTTATTGCGTTTTGTCTCCAGCGGTAGAGAAACTGGCTCTCCAGTTGTGACGCCTCAGCCTGCGGCAACGAAACATTAAGTATTTCTGATTTTTGGGAGTTAACTTTATAGTTGCTTAGTCTGCCGAACTGTTTAAATTCTTGGTGTAGTGCTGGGAGTCCGATGCGTGGATTAGATAGGTATAGTAAAAGATCGTCTGCAAAAAGTGCCATCTTGTGTTTCATGCCTCCTATGAGATATCCCTCTTAGATCTGTTCCGGCGAACCGCATTCACCAGAGCCTCCATTATAAGAACATATAGGAACGGGGACAGGAGGCAACCCTGTCTAGTTCCATTTCTGATTTGGAAGGCGTCCGACAGGGTTCCATTGACTCTAACTCTGGCCGATGGATTGCTGTATAGGGCCATTATCCTCCCCTGCATCCGATGCCCAATTCCAATCTTAGCCAGGGTGGAGTGTAAAAAGTTCCAGTAGACCCTGTCGAACGCCTTCTCCGCGTCAATCGCCAGGTGACATAGAGGTCGACAGGATTGTCTAGCTCTGGCTACTATAGTCAGAGACTTGATTGTGTTGTCCCTAGCTTCTCTGCCCGGGACAAAACCAACCTGCTCTTTGTGTATCAATTGGGGGATGATGTCTTGCAAACGTCTTGCGATTAATTTTGCGAACAGTTTTATGTCTATGTTGAGGAGTGAGATTGGTCTATAATTGCCGCAGACCGAGGCGTCCTTTCCCGGCTTAGGGATGACCGAAATGTGCGCCATGAGTGCTTGGGCTGGGAATGGGCTTTTCTTTCCTATTGCGTTAAATGAGTTCAGTAGTATGGGGGAAATTTCCTCTTTGAATAATTTGTAAAATCTCCCCGTGTAGCCATCAGGACCTGGACTTTTGTTTACTTTTAAATTGCTGATAGCTTCTTTAAGCTCAGGGGAGGCAAAGTCTGTTTCTAAGTCTTCTGAATCCTCTGGGGTCATTCTATTTGGGCCGTTAAGGTTCAGATATGACTTAGTCTCTATCTTTTCCTCTGGATTACAGTTTGGGGTGTCTCCTTTGATGCTGTATAATTTTTCATAATAGTTTTTAAACTCATTCAGAATATCAGAGGTGGCATGTGCTAAACCTCCCTTGCCCTGCTGTATCTTGGTGATGTGTGTTGCCTGAGATTTAGGGTGCAGTGCCTTAGCTAGCCAGCTTCCGCACTTGTCGCCATATTCGAAGGCACGCCGTCGGAATCTGTCTCTCGCGGCTAGGGACCTCTGATCTAGGATGCTCAATATTTCCTGCCTTAGTGTAGAAATTTCTGCTTTAAGGGTATCCTGTTGCGACTTTTTGTTGGCTGTTTCTTTAGCTTGTAGGTTGCTTATTAATTTACTTAATTTTGATTGTCTTGAGCCATGGGAGATTAAAACTCCCTTAATTACGCACTTCAGTGTTTCCCATTTGGTTAGGGGCTCCTGTTTTGTCGTTTTGGTGGACCTCTACAAACTCTGCTATAGCTTTTTGTATATCCAGGACGCACAGTGTGTCCCTAAGCAGGTTGTCGTTGAGCCTCCAAGAGAGACTCTTCTGTCGGTCCCCCCACCTTGAAAATCTACCTGTAACCGGCGCTTGGTCGGACCAAATGAAGTCGCCCTGGGAGCATCTCGGGACACAGTCTAGAAAGCTCTGGGATACCAGTAGCAAATCGATCCTGCTGTATGAGTTGTGTGCAGACAAGTGGAACGTGTAGTCCCTGGTCCCCGGGTGCAAAATCCTCCATAGATCTACCAGATGCATTGCGTCCAATGTGCGTTTAAGCGATTTGAGTGCCGCTTTGGGGGTAGAAGTCCTACCTGACGACGTGTCCAGTTCCGGAACAAGAGCCAGGTTCAGATCTCCGCCTAGTAGAATCTTGGAGCCTCCAGCAAAATCCGCCAGCTTCTGTAAGAATCTTGTTGCGTATTTGACTTGATCCTGGTTTGGGAGATAAATGTTAGCTATTGTTATAATGTTATTAGCAGTTTCTATTTTCAAGAAAACATATCTTCCTTCCGGGTCAATTTTTGAGTCAAGGACTTGGTGTCTGAAATCCTTGTGGAACGCAACCGATACTCCCCCTGCTTTTTTAGAGGGATGGGGGCCATGGAACCAAGTAGGATAGCATTGGGTGCCACAAGTAGGGACACTCTCCGCTTTAAAGTGAGTTTCTTGGAACAAGGCCACCATCACTCGTTTTTTGTGGAGGTGGAGCAGTATCTGGTTTCTCTTCTGCGGGACATTCAGGCCTTTCACGTTGAACGTGCAACATGTTAAGTCACCCATTGTTGTAGATACCAAATCGGTCAGTTAAGCTAGTGCCCATTATTCCTCCTGGGGGGGAGGTGGGGGAAGGGGTGGGTTGAGGGGGGAGGTTAGAAACAAATGGTGAACAGACAAGACATTGGGAAACAACACGTTAAACATATAACACATGCGGGAAGTATCGTTATACGACTAACAGGGAGGATTACTCAGACCCTCGCTTCCCGGTGGGTTTGTGGAAGCGGACAACCTCTTGAACATATTAACAACTGCCCCCCCCCCCCCAACGCCTTTGAGTTGGAAGTGAAATTTGAAAACTTTTATGAACCCCAAACAGGTCCGGGGCCCCTCTCGGACGAATTCATGTCTCTTTAGGTGATTTAGTAGCTTTGCGCGCCGCGCTTTCTTCAGGTGTGGTCGCTGGTCGGCGACAGACGTGTCTCTTGTGCCTTTCGGCGCGGTGTTCGGCGACGTGTTCTCTGTCCTACTTCTTGCCACTCATTTCTTGGTGGAGGGATTGGTAGGGAGCATGTAGCTTGCCATTCGGGCAACGATGTGGAGGGCAGTTCAAATGTGGATAAAAATCTCGTTAGGTCACCCAGACTTCTGAACGACGCCGACTTGCCATCTTTGTTTGCATTTAGTTGAAATGGAAATCCCCATCTGTAGGTAATCTCCTTCTCTCTGAGTAGTGACAGTAGTGGTTTCAAGGCTTTGCGTAGTTGCAGAGTACGACGGAAAAGATCTGTAAGAATTAGTAGTGGGAAGCCTTGGTATGATAGATCTCCTGCTCTTCTAGCTTGCTGCATTATCTGCTCTTTCACTGAATAGAAGTGTATTCTACATATTACATCTCTGCGCTTTTTAGGATCAGTTGGCTTTGGGCCCAGAGAGCGGTGGATACGGTCTATTTCAATAGCAGGGTCTTTTGGTTTCTGCATTAGATCATTAAAGAAATCGCGTGCCCATGCTTTCAGTTGGGAGGAGGTAATGTCTTCAGAGAGGCCCCTGATTCTCACATTATTTCCGCGATGGCGATTCTCCAAGTCGTCTATCATGGCGTACAACTCTGCTATCTGTTGCGCTTGCTGATGCACTTCTTGCCAGTGAGAGTCTATGGTATTAAAGATTTGATCCTGACTCCACTCTCCTCTACCCTTTGCCCTACGTGGTGGATGTCTTGCTGCAGTGCTAATATGTCTTTTTTATGCGAGGTTTCCATTTTTTTTTAAAGTTCTCCTATTTCCCCTCTGGTGGGGAGAGCCCTAAGATGGGCCTTCAAGTCCCACTCCTCTTGAGGGTCTACAGGCTCCGAATTTTGGTCAGGGTACTTTATTTCTCTGCTCTTCTGAGGCTGGGGTCACTGGCCACAGGGTTGGGGGTTTCCCCCTTGTATCCCTCCTCTGTTGCTGCCTATCTTTT
Organism: Eleutherodactylus coqui; assembly: GCF_035609145.1. NCBI lineage: Eukaryota > Metazoa > Chordata > Amphibia > Anura > Eleutherodactylidae > Eleutherodactylus > Eleutherodactylus coqui. Next base: position 72,073,749 of record NC_089847.1, read on the forward strand.
GTGGGGCTGGTGGCTCCCATGGGAGGTCTTCTTTCTTTTGCTGTCTCTTGCCCGTTCATAGGAGTGGGCTTGTGCTGTGCTGTGGGGTGCATGCCTGTTTTAGTGCTCAGCCCACCTTGCAGGCTGTTCTGGTGCCGCTGGTGAGGGGAAGCCCTCTTTAAGCTAGCTTCCTGTGAGGCCTTTATGTTGTCTGTCTCTGTCTCTGCCCTGGCAAGGGCCTGGAAGTGTGTGGCTGCCTCTTCTGTGCTGTTCTCCCCACACTGCATGTTCTCTGGGGGCTGCAGGGCTGCTCTGATTACTGAGCAGGTATCCCCCTGCTCATTCTCTCTAGGGCTGCCCTCTTCCTCCTGCTCGTCTGTAAGGGGATCACTGGGGGGGTCCCGGTGTCCCTTGGGGTCTGTTAACAGCGCTGGTTTCGGGAGCGGTGCAGGGACACGTCCTAGCCGCTCATCCGCAAGCCACGCCCCATAATCTCTATTTTAGATCTCTCTCTATGAAATTTAGATTGCAAAGTGCCATTCCTCCTTATTGCTGTATGATGTATAGAATATTGCCTCTCAGTTTAATGATACATTGAAGAATTGTAGTATATAGCTTCTTACTTACCTGCACAATAATCCAACTCCCCTTAAACTTACAACTTGCATGTAGGAATGGGGCTATCTGTGGCTGTCCTGGCAATTGCTAAGCTGCTGGTCTTGTGTTTGGGGGTCGTTAGTATGATGTAAAACTATCATGAATGAATTAGCTCACTGTATTATTAGTATGTTGGAACTAATAATGTGTTCTCAGCAGTTTCTGCTTTTGTAATGTGAACACCACAAGCATCCATTCACACGCATCTATATTTTCAACCCATGTATATCAGTTTTTGTAAATTTTACTTTTACAGGAAGCACCAAGCACTGACTCCCTTCTGTACTGGTGTCAGGAAATAACATCAGGGTATCGCGGTGTACGTGTAAATAATTTCACCACATCATGGAGAAATGGTCTTGCCTTCTGTGCTATACTTCATCACTTCCACCCTGAAAGCATGTAAGATGGCAGAATTGCTTGTTTGAGAATCTGATGGGATCAAATGTTAAAACGTTGGAGTATAAAAAACTTTAATATATTTTGTTAACCCCTTAGTGACCACCCCATAGTGTCTTTACATCCTAGCTTGCTGGGCTTTAATCCCAAGGGAGGTAAAAACATCCTTTCAGTTTGGGCCCCATTGAGACACAAGACATATGCACTACAGAAAAAAAATCCTGTCTTCTAAAAGACATATTTGCAAAAATATGAAGTTTTATTTTTTTCTCCTCTAAATTGCATTACCTCCTGACAAGAAACTGTGTGGTCAAAATACTCACGACACCCCTCAGTGAATACATTTAAATATGTATTTTTTTTAAAAATGGGGTCATTTGTGGGGGTATCTATCATTTTGACACCTATAAGCCTTTGCAATCTTGGCTTGGTGCAGGAAAACAAAATGCTTATAATCAATGTTAAATTTGTACATCTTCTAAATGGTAAAAAAAATCTAGTATTCCCAATGTGCATCCAGAATAGACTAAATAGATTTGAAATATATATCTCATCAAAAATGTGTACAGTATGTTTGCACATATTTGAGATGTTGCAGTTGAAAATATGAAAAAATGGCAATATATTTCAAAATTTTACCAGTTTTGGCACTTTTAATAAATATACACAAATTCTATTGGTCTATTTTTACCACCTAAATTAAGTACAATATGTGGTAAAAAAAACAATGTCAGAATCACTTGGATATGCAAAACCTTTACATAGTTATTCTATATTAAAGTGACACATGTCAGATTTCCAAAATTTGGCATGGTCATTAAGGTGCAAACAGGCTTGGTCACTAAGGGGTTAAGGTGGTTCACTGTTTGTGGGAATTATAGATCCTTACATTTTAACATTATTGATACAGTATTTAACTTTATTGATACAGAGAAGGTCTGCAATCCAAACAAGGTGCATGGGGTCAGAAGCAAATGGTGAGAGCAAAGTTAAAGAAGAGCAGTTGTATACAGGGTAATAACCAGTAAACCTGGCAAGATAAAGTGGCCGTAAACAGTTTGATATAAGGCACTGTCTTCTCTGATTGGCCTGGGGCCCCGTGTACTGAGCCATCTTTCATCCAGGGCAGACCCACTACAGAAAACAGACATGCAGAACTAGCATAGAAAGTTGAAACAGAATGTAAAATACATTTCATATATATTTAAAACTAGCTGACATAACCGGATTTGCCCGAGTTAATTTGGTACTGGTGTTTATCTGGTGTTTACACGGAAAATCTTATGAAGTCGTGGTTACTTTAAAGATACCGGAAAAACATATGTTCACCATTTTGCATAGTTCTCTGCGTTACCCAGGAAACACCACGGGGAGGTAAACATTGAAAGTTTCATTTATATAAAATGACATCAGGAAGTGAGAGAATTAGATTCCATACGTAAAATTTGGACGCTAATTCTTTTGCGCTTAGAATTGAGCAATCGAGGTGGGACCCTTTAACTTTTCCTATTTATGACATAATCAATGCCCGTTCCAAATTTCATGTTTCTATGACACCAAGAAGTGAGAAAATTAGATTCCATACGTAAAATTTGGACGTTAGTTCTTTTGCGCTAGAATTGAATAATCGAGTTGGGACCCATTAGCTTTTTCTAGTTATGACATAATCAATGCTCGTGCCAAATTTCACGTTTCTATTACATCAGGAAGTGAGAGAATTAGATTTTGTACGTAAAATTTGGACGCTAATTCTTTTGCGCATAGAATTGAATAATCAAGTTGGCACCCATTAGCTTTACCTATTTATGACATAATCAATGCTCGTGCCAAATTTCACGTTTCTATGTGACCGGAAAGTGAGAAAATTACATTCCGTACGTAAAATTTAGACGCTAATTCTTTTGCGCATAGAATTGAATAATCGAGTTGGGACCCATTAGATTTTCCTATTTATGATATAATCAATGCTCGTGCCAAATTTCACGTTTCTATGACACCGTGAAGTGAGAGAATTAGATTCCGTATCTAAAATTTGGATGCTAATTCTTTTGCGCATAAAATTGAATAATCGAGTTGGGACCCATTAGCTTTTCCTATTTATGACATATTCAATGCCCGTGCCAAATTTTAAGTTTCTATGACATTGGGAAGTGAGAGATTTAGATTATGTACGTTAAATTTGGACGCTAATTCTTTTGCGCTATAATTGAATAATCAAGTTATGACCCAATTACTTTTCCTATTTTGGTGATAATCTATGCTTGTGCCAAAATTCATGTTTCTACGACATCGGGAAGTTGGAGAACTTTTGGCGAGTCAGTCAGTGAGTCAGTGAGTCAGTGAGGGCTTTCATCTTTATATATATACTGGCTGATATACCCGGCTTCGCCCGAGTTAATTTGGTACTGGTGTTTATCTGGTGTTCACACGGAAATCTTATGAAGTCGTGGTTACTTTAGAGATACCGGAAAAACATATGTTCACCATTTTGCATAGTTCTCTGTGTTACCCAGAAAACACCACGTAGAGGTAACCATGCGACGTTTCCTTTATATAAAATGACATCAGGAAGTGAGAGAATTAGATTCCATACGTAAAATGTGGACGCTAATTCTTTTGCGCTTAGAATTGAACAATCGAGGTGGGACCCATTAGCTTTTCCTATTTATGACATAATCAATGCTCGTGCCAAATTTCATGTTTCTATGACACCGAAAAGTGAGAAAATTACATTCCGTACGTAAAATTTGGACGCTAATTCTTTTGCGCTAGAATTGAATATTCGAGTTGGGACCCATTAGTTTTCCTATTTATGACATAATCAATGCTCGTGCCAAATTTCACATTTCTATGAGACCGGAAAGTGAGAAAATTACATTCCGTACGTAAAATTTGGACGCTGATTCTTTTACGCATAGAATTGAATAATCGAGTTGGGACCCATTAGCTTTTCCTATTTATGACATAATCAATGCCCGTGCCAAATTTAAAGTTTCTATGTGAAAAAATTACATTTCGTACGTAAAAGTTGGACGCTAATTCTTTTGCGCATAGAATTGAATAATGGAGTTGGGACCCATTAGCTTTTTCTATTTATGACATAATCAATGCTCGTGCCAAATTTCACGTTTCTATGACACCGGAAAGTGAGAAAAATACATTCCGTACGTAAAATTTGGACGCTAATTCTTTTGCGCATAGAATTGAATAATCGAGTTGGGACCCATTAACTTGTCCTATTTATGACATAATCAATGCCCGTGCCAAATTTCACGTTTCTATGTGAGAAAATTACATTCCGTACGTAAAATTTGGACGCTAATTCTTTTGCGCATAGAATTGAATAATCAAGTTAGGACCCATAAGCTTTTCCTATTTATGACATAATCAATGCTCGTGCCAAATTTCACGTTTCTATGACATTGGAAAGTGAGAAAAATACATTCCGTACATAAAATTTTGACGCTAATTCTTTTGCGCATAGAATTGAATAATCGAGTTGGGACCCATTAGCTTTTCCTATTTATGACATAATCAATGCCCATGCCAAATTTCACGTTTCTATGACACTGGAAAGTGAAAGAATTAGATTCCGTACGTAAAATTTGGACGCTAATTCTTTTGCACATAGAATTGAATAATCAAGTTGGGACCTATTAACATTTCCTATTTATGACATATCCAATGCCCCTGCCAAGTTTTAAGTTTCTATGACATTGGGAAGTGAGAGATTTAGATTATGTACGTTAAATTTTGACGCCAATTCTTTTGCGCTAGAATTGAATAATCGAGTTGGGACCCAATTACTTTTCCTATTTTGGAGATAATCTATGCTCATGCCAAAATTCATGTTTCTACGACATCGGGAAGTTGGAGAACTTTTGGCGAGACATGTCAGTGAGTGAGTCAGTGAGTCAGTGAGTCAGTCAGTCAGTCAGTGAGTCAGTGAGGGCTTTCAGCTTTATATATATAGATATAGATAATTGAGTTGTGTAAAACAGTAAGTTCTACAAAGGGAATATAATGCTGATTGTTCTCTCTAACTTGTATTTTGTTTTTTTACAGTAACTATGACACTTTGGATCCACTAAATGTAAAGGAAAATAACAAAAAGGTACATTTTTGGTCCCTTTACTTAAAATATTTTTGTTGGGAAATTATCTTTTGTGTCTAATTTTTATACTTCTACTTATAGGCCTATGATGGTTTTGCTGCACTTGGGATACCACCACTTCTCTCCCCATCAGACATGTTGCTTCGATCTGTCCCGGACAAACTTATCATCCTTACGTACATTTGCCAAATACGATCTCACTTTCTAAGCAATAAGAATCTTGACAATCTCCCTGCTTCCTCTCAGATTGCTGCTCCTCCAAAGACTACTATTGATGTGGAGAAATCAGACACTGTCTCTGAATTACATGAGGAGTTGAATGCCACTTCACAGCAACAAAATGCTACATCCGTGGAAAAAAGCATTGAAAGCTTTACCTCTGAGGAATGTATTGGTCCACGCTCTTCTACTAATGAAAAGTACCTCCACAATGTAGACTCCAAGAAACAAAAGTTCTCGAGCGCAGTCTCTGATGGGCATCAGGAGAAAAAGCCATTTCCTGAATGTGAAGCAGAAGAAAAACAACCCTCTCTTGGGCATAAGAACAAAAAAAGGGCCACAAATGAGTCTTCATGTCCAGATGCTTCTTCTGAAAAACAAGACGTCTCCCCAGTGGAAAGTTTACCAAAATATTCCACTGAGGAAAATCAGACAATTGGGTTCCAACCTGAAATACAACATACAAAGGAGGCTACTCCTAAAATACAAGACATTGTAAATACTGAGGAAAAGAAGAAGGCAAACACTGTTGCCAAAGGGCAGAATAATTCTGGGGTTGTTGCACCGCCTCGCATTAAAAAAAGACTAAGTGTAAATGGGAATTTGCTAGAGATGAACCAGGATGAGGGGGAATCTTCAGCATCAGGTCTAGTTGCTCCTCCACGAAGGGGAGGAGGTTTAGGTCACCTTCGTGATGCTGACCTTGTGAAGAAAAGACGTTCTTTTATTCGATCACAATCGCTTTCTCAAGATGAGGTGAGCTAATGCTGTATGCCGTTTTTACACACTGTTTTCATTACTGGCTATTCTCAATGTGTCGTATCCTCCTTTATAGGAGCCAGATCTCACAGGAAAAAGTCATGAAACAAGTTCAAGGCCTTCTTCTCAAATTATCAGTGGTTAGTAGCATATAAAACTGACTGCTTGCTTCTTGACAATGACTTTCATCTCTTCGGGAACTTTGCAATCTGAGCAAATTCTTATACTTCTATTACTGCTATTCAAGGGAGTCTCTAAATCACACAATATTTCATGCAGACATTTCATCAAAATGCCATCATCTTTTAGTCTCAAACAACATTAGTGGAGATTTTTTTTGCAAGTACAAAATAGACTAAAAAGCCAACAGATTACTGTTGCAGGGGGTACTCCAATATATAATAAGGAACATACATAACAAGAAATGGCCACAAAAAATGCAAGTATTAAATAGAAACAAATGTTGTAATAAGCATTTAAAAGATGACCGTAGGACAGAAAGAAGGATAATGCTTTTCTAGCAGCATTTTGGAGTACATATTCATATACCGGTAATTATATTATCCCTTTTATACATTTTTTGGGGAGATTTCTTTATGGCCTCCAACATGCAGTATAAATGGCATGTTAAATTAATTCTGCCGATTGTTAGGATTACAGTGATACCAAATGTAGACAAGTGTTTTATTACTTTCACACAGTTTAACATTTTAAAAATTAATTGTTTTGCTGTCATCACATTCCAAGAGCCACAATTTTTTTTACGATCAGCAAAGCTTTATGAGGACATATTTTTTACATAGTTTTATAGCAGTGATTCCCAGCCATGGTGCCGCGGCGCACAGGCTGGGAGTCACTCAACGAATATTAAATTTTTTTTTCAGGCAGCACTTGCCAGGATACCGTGGGTTAAGAGCGGAAGGACTGCTCTGACCTGTGTGTAGAAGCTGACGCTCATAATTGCAGGTGCAATTCTCATTGAAATCAATGGAAGCTGCGCCTGCAATAACAAGCACAGCTCCCATTGATTTCAATGAGATCTGCGTATACAATTATGAGCGCCAGCCATTACACAGGGTTCGGAGCAGTGCTTCCACTCCAACCCCAGTGTATCCTAGCTGTGATATCAGGCGCTGCCTGGAAAACCCCTTTAGGCTGGGTCTGCAAGGGACGGATTTGCTGTGGAATTTCCGTGTGGCCCTTGCGCATTTACAGAAGCAGCAAAGTGGATGATATTCGGAAAATCTCGTCCACGTTGTGGAAAAAAATCTGCACTAAGCCTTTGTGGAAATTGACAAGTGGTGAGAAATGTAATTCTTCAGCATGTCAATTTTATTGCTGTTTCCACTGCGGAATTCATGTTTTTTCAGTGAGGGGGTGAATTCCACACAAAAATACGTACAGTTTTTGAGGAAGACTTTCATTGCTGATTTGCTGCAGAATGTCCACTGCGAACATTCTGCAGCAAATCAGCCCCATGTGGACCAAGCCTTAGGTGATATTTACAAGTAGCGGAAATGCTGCGGATTCTCTGCAGTGGAAGCATATTACCACATTCTGCCGCAGTTCTCCGGCGCGGCCGATTCACCCAATCAGCTGGCTGGAATCGGCACCACGTGACTACACAGCGTGCACGTGGATTGCCTGCAGCAGCCGTGTGCACTACACAGTACAGTTAAGCAGCCGTGCGCTACACACTACACTTAAGCAGCACGGGGTTAGGGTTTAGGGTTAGGTTTAGGGTTAGGTTTACGGTTAGTGTTTAGGGTTAGGGTTGGGGTTAGGGTTAAGGTTTAGGGTTAAGGTTTAGGGTTAGTGTTTAGGGTTAGGTTTAGGGTTGGGGTTAGGGTTAGGTTTAGTTAACCCTAACCCTAAACCTAACCCTAAACCTAACCCCGTGCTGCTTAAGTGTAGTGTGTAGCGCACGGCTGCTTAACTGTACTGTGTAGTGCACACGGCTGCTGCAGGCAATCCGCGTGCACGCTGTGTAGTCACGTGGTGCCGATTCCAGCCAGCTGATTGGGTGAATCGGCCGCGCCGGAGAACTGTGGCAGAATGTGTTAATATGCGCAGTGGAAAATGCCACAGCCAAATCGGCAGCATCAGTTTGCACTTTGACTTGAAATCAGCTGCTGTGCTTCCGCAGCTGATTTCAGAAGATACTGCGCTCCCTCTCACCTCCGAAGTCTTTGTGCTCTCAGCACCTCCTTCACCCAGCACCTGCAGGCCTCTAGTGAGCGCAGCGTCACTGGTCAGGTGATGCGGAAGTGGCCAGCGGCACTTTGCTCACTAGAGACCACCAGGTACCCAGAATATCGGAGGTAAAAATCATACATTGTGATAAACCACGTCCTAGCTACACACCCTGATCACACCCATTTTTGGTAGGGGTGCCCTGTGATTAAAAAAATTTCCCTGGGGTGCCACAAGGCTGAAGATGTTGGGAAACACTGTTTTATAGGTTGTAAAATAGATATAGGTCATCAAGCTCAACCTTTATAAATTAATTGCAATCCTGAATACCATTTGCTATTAGATAAGCATCTAGCCCTCTTTTAAATGCTGTTATTGTTTCTGTCACTACCACCTCTTGGGGTACTGAATTCTATAATTTTGACTACCCTAACTGTAAGAACCTTTTTCTATATATTGATGCCTAAATAGACTTTCTTTCATATGTAATGAATGTCCCCTGGTCTTTTCTACAGTCAGCAGGGATAGAATAAAGAAAAAAACAGATCTTCCATTTTTTTCAGCTGACAACCACTGTGCCGGCACTATTCCACATACTGTATAGGTACATCACATGTACTAAATACCTGCCTGCTCTGTAGATGCACAGTGTTTCGAGGGAGTTAAAGCGGTGATACACAGTGTATATACATGTTCAAATATTTGTTGTTCATCCTGTAAATGTGTTTGTTGCAGAAACATATCCTTCAACTTCGACATCCTCTTCTTCCACTGCGGTTCCAACACCAGAGACACCAGTAACAGAGGAAGATACTGTGGTATGTGTAAAGTTCATTATTATGATCCTTCATTTATCACTTATATCATGCTTAGTAAATGTATCATTCACATCAGTTTCTTGGCATGTACTCCTAGCAGACAGAGGTCCCACTGCTATGGCTAAGTGACAGTGAGTCCACTATAATCCAGAATAACCATATTTCAGGCTGTTTTTGTCACTTCTGTCTGTACTTAATACCGAATTACTCTTGTATCTCAACAGCCTATATTTTTAGATTATAAGTGAACCATAAGCCCTGATCTGTGGCTAAGCATTCAAGTTATTAAAGGGAATCTGTTGCAATCTTTTGCGTAGCGATATGTCTGCTGTATGTATCTGTGTAGTACTTTAGGAGAAACTTGCATTTTGTTATTAGCAGCCAGACACAGAAGTAGTCCTATATATTCATGAACTGTAGGCTAGCCACACCCACCCCACTCTCTAGCCACTGATTTGCTGCTCTTTGCTTATGCACAATAATAGGCAGACAGCCGTCAAGCAGTGACTGAGACTAAAGTCATTTACACGCAAAGATTTTCCTTTAAAATTCACTCTAAAGCCATTGTTCACTCTTAAGGGCTTAGTCAGACGGGCGTTTTTTGCCGCGATTTGCGCATGCGCATGCGTCCGGCGATTTTTTAAAACCATTGCTTCGCAATGGTATCGGACACATGAGCGCTTTTTATGCGCTCGTCCGAAAAATTATAGAACAAAAAATCGCAGATCGCACCTATCTGCGATCTGCGATTCCTGTTCGCTTCTGTATATGCGCTCAATGGGGCCGGCGGCAGCAGCGCCGACCCCATTGAGAACATATAGAAGACAAATCATTCTTCTCTGCCACAGCTGTAACAGCTGTGGCAGAGAAGAACGATGTTTGCCCATTGAATTCAATGGTGCGGCAATACAGCCGCTCCATTGAAAGCAATGGGCTGCCGGCGTGCGCGGGGTTAATTGTCGGGAAGGGGTTAAATATATAAACCCTTCCCTGCAATTCATGCTAAAATGTGTTAAAATAAAAAAAAATTGTATACTCACCTTTCCGCTGCAGCCGGAGTCCAGCCGCGGCCGCTGTCAGTTCTCCTGAACTGCTTCTCGGCACTATTCAGCCGGCGGGGCTTTAAAATCCCCGCCTGCTGAATGATCTGCTCTGATTGGTCACAGCCTGACCAATCAGAGGCCGGTTTCACTCACACACCCATTCATGAATTCATGAATGGGTGAGTGACTGCTGCCTCTCAGCGCTGAGCCAATCAGGGGCAGGTCTGACTCACATCCATTCATGAATTCATGAATGGGTGTGAGTGAGGCATGCCTCTGATTGGCTCAGCGCTGAGCCAATCAGGGGGCAGGTCTGACTCACACCCCCTTCACACCCACTGCAGGACGGCTGCCCGGAGCTGCAGGCAGAAGGTGAGAATGCAATTTTTTTTTATTTTAACACATTTTAGGATGGATTGCAGGTAAGGGCTTATATATTTAAGCCCTTACCGACAATTCATCCCGGGCTCGCCCGCAGCACATTGCTTTCAATGGAGACGGCTGTATTGCCGTCTCCATTGAATGCAATGCGCTGGACAGCTCCGGCCCGTTTCTAATGAAACACGGCAAGGAGCAGATTTTCGGGCGATTTGCGGGCGACTTGCGCGCACCGGTCACGCGATTTGCGGATGCGCATCCGTCATGCGATCCGCAAATCGCGGCAAAAAACGCCCGTCTGACTAAGGCCTTAAGCTGAACAATAATTTTTAGGTGAGCATAAAATCCATCCTTCAGCCGGAGAGAAGATAACACAGACCGCATGCGGTGTTTGCTGTCCACAGTGCTGTATTCTTCCTGGAAGCTGCTGATTACATTGTTTTCAGGAGAGAGGCTGCAGCAGCCCATGGCGAAGAAAAGGAGCTGGATGCTGAGAACAGACCACCTGCTGTTCTCTGCATACAGCTCCTTGAGGCTCGTTTACATGCAAGTAAAGGTGATAAGCTGCTAATGGACATTATTGTCTATTGGCAGTTTATGCAAAACAATCCCTTAAAACCTATTTTTTTGAACGATTATCTTTGCGTGTAAATGGAACTTAACCTGTAGCTCATGTATGTCCAGGACTACTTCTTGTAGTCCTCTGTGCATGTGCTTATACTGATAAAATGAAAGTTACATCCTGGCAGAAAGCACGCAACAGGACATAAACTTCTGAGCCCACGCCATCCCGCAGTGGGAACTGGCTGTGACTGATAGCCAGCCTCTCGCTGCAGCAGGAATCGATGAGAACATCGATACACACTTTTAACCCCTTACATGCCACAATCAATGTACATCACAGTATGTAAAGGGTTTACAGAGGGAGCACACTCTCTCTGTGACATCATTGGCACTCCACAATTACCTTGCGGAGGGCCAATGGATTGCCATGGCAACCGAACACTACTATGAGGGATAATTCATTGCAATACAGTACTGCAATGCTTTATCATAGCAATTAGAGCTTTTATGGTCTAAGTTCCCTACGGGGACATAAAAAAAGTAAAAAGAAAATAACAATACTGAAAAAAAAACTTTCCCCTGTTTGTATTAAAAGACAAAAAATGTAAAAACCCACATATTTGGTATTTATAACAGCCTGTACAATAACTTGAATGCAATAAAGTAAAAACAATAATATTTTTTAAGGGTTTTTTATTGTGCAAAAGTGTAAAAATCTAAAAAAAAAGTAATAACTTTGGTATTGTCATAATCGTACCAGCCCGCAGAAAAAATGTATCATGTCTTTTATGCTGCATGATTAATGCTGTAAAATTAACTCTGCTTTGATTGTACTAGGAGCAAAAAAACACTTCATTTACTGAAGCTCCACTGTGCACTTTATACCACAGTGTAGTTGTTGTTAGCCGTTTAGTCATTCATGACCCTAAAGGCGAGCTCCCTCCATGTTTTTCGGTTTTGCACTGCTTCTTTTAACCCTTTCCAATCCACCGTCTGACGTCTAAAGACATTATGATTTAAGGCTGTACAGCTCTGATGTTGGAAGACGTCCGTCGGGGTTCTCTTACTGTATATTGCCAGCCTCTCTGCTGTCGGAGGCTATCCAATGTGTCACCTCATGCAGTACTGGCTTTAGCCAGCATATAGCGCCATTGTGTACCAGCAGAAAAAGAGTAAGCCCCCTAGGAAAACCAAGATACAAATTGGATTGGAAAGGGTTAATTATGTGATATCCATGCCAGTATCAGCTCTGACAGTATTAGCCGACGTGTCCTTTGGCAGCCAGGTCTCGCATTACATGGCCAAAATCTGTGAGCCTGAGCTGGGATCTGCCTAACCGATTAGGAAACTTTCCTACTCCCTAGTTATGTATGTAAAGTTACAAATCAGTACTGAGGTGTGTTCCCCACTCACTACCTGTGTCATCTGCTGTGCACTATCTTCTCAGGTTCTTAAAGACACAAGCCAGTATGTTACCTCTGAACTTGCCACTCTGGAACATCAGCAGGAGGAAATTGACTCAAGGGCAGCCATAGTGGAAAAGGACCTTCGACTTCTCATGGAAAATGGTATAGAATTATAATCTATATATTTGTCATTGTTATTTTTGTGTTACTGTAGCATAAAATACAATTATCCAAAATGGGAACAACATGCTCTGATACAAGCATTTTAACTAGGCCCAAAGCAGATTTTTCTCCAAATGAACATGCTGCCAGGAAACCAGAAGGGGGCAGCAGATCCTTATTCTTTTTCTTTGAAAATATAACCATAAATATGTCCATTTCCCAGGTAACGACAAAGAAGCTGAGGAAGTTTTGATCCAAGAATGGTTTACACTGGTGAATCAAAAGAATGCATTAATTCGCAGACAGGATGAACTACAGCTGATGTAAGTAGCAAGAAGCAAAACAGAATAAAAACATATTACTCTGATAGTCAAAGTACACTGTTCACTAAACATTGATGCTGCTGTGCACAAGTGCGGTAGCACAGATGGTGGCACTGCTACAGCGGCGTCCTCATTACCATACAAGGTGTGAAAATGTCTGAAACATAACTCCATTAACAGTGGCCCCTGTTTTCAGTGTTTGTTTCCAAGTCTCCACATAGGAGCACACTAAATTATTATTACAGTATAGCCCTTTATGACAAATTCTCTTTAAGAACTAATTAGACACAATGTGATTGGTTTCATTTTTTAGGGCTGAGGAACAAGACCTTGAAAGGCGCTTTGAACTCTTGAGCAGAGACTTGCGAGCATTGCTGTGTACAGAAGGTGAGACCACTACAGCGGCATGCACAGCGTGTTATTTCATATTGGGTTCTGCTGCACGCCTATTTCCTTTTAAGGCTAGGGCTACATGGCAGCTTTTGGCTCCGCAACCAAAAGTTGCTATCTAGCCCTGTGATCTTACACTTTTTTTGAGGTCAGTAGGGTTGTGGTGTGAGTTGCAAATGGTCGTGGCCATGTCACAGCCTTAAGGCCTTCTTCATACACACACTTTTTTCTGCATTTTTTTAGAGAGGGGCCTAGATACCTTGATTGAAATAAACACCTGATAAAATTATGGAATTTCCACATCTAGAGGATGTTCACCCACCTTCTATACTTTCTGGATGTGACACAAAATTATGTCTAGTAGCTGAACATTCTGGCTTCATGAAACATTCCTCAGAAAAATGAAAGTGAATTTTTTTTTTTCATGACATATTTTTCCAGATCAAGAATAGGATGAATTTATGGAATTACTGAATAGTTCATTAATGATATACCATATTCTGCATCAAGCTGGTTTCAACTTTCTGGATGAATGGTTGACAGATTCACTTTACAGGATAGAGCCTTGTCATAGCCCAATTTTTTCAAAATTTTCACCAGAAATTGTTAATTAGTTTGGGATCTGATCTATTTTGTTGGCCACGTCATTGTATTTATATACCTTTCGTTCCGCATTTCAATATGCCCATAGACATTCATTGAGCATCTGCAGGTAAATAAATGTCATTTTTTTCCCGGCGTGCGGAAAAAGAACGCACAGGAAAAAAAAGCAGCATGCTCCATTTTCTGCAGATTCACGCATGGACGGCATCCATTGAAGTCAATGGAAGCTGTCTGATCTGCAGCATAGATGCAGCTAACACTGCGTCTGTGCTGCGGATCAGCGGGAAAGCTGAAGATTTTTTTTTTAAAAAAAAGCACGATGCATGCGCGCGGCATGCTGCCAGCGCGGCCAGACGTATCCACCACGCAGAAGAAAGAAGATCTGGCCGCAACTAAGAAGACCCGCACGGCAGCCAGACAGGTAAGAAAATGTATTTTTAGGCCTCATGGCTGCGGGCGTAAATCGCTGTGGGATTCCACACTTGGAAACAGTGCGTGCCTGTGGACATGAGGCCTTAGGGTTGTGCTGGCTAGGATCTGTTGTACCACAGTGTTTCTAGCAGCACAGTTTCATAGGTGGTGTTGATTCAGCTGGCTGGGTGTGGTTTGCTCTAGTTAGGCAATCTCACAGGTCTGTTGCTTATACATATAAATCAGTTCTTTGTCAGTGTCTGCTAGTTTCCCTCCTGCAGTGTGAGTAGTCTTGTGTTCCTGCTTATCTGTGCAGGCTTCAGTATGAACTGTGTTGTGTTCCTTCATGTTTGTGCAGTCTTCTATATCTTCTGTGTATGTGACTGGACATGAGGTGTCTGTGCAGTGTTCTTTATCATCAGTGTGAACAGTGTCATGCTCCTGTGTGTCTGTGCGGCTTTCGGTGCATGTGATGTGAACGGTCTTGCTGTGTATCATTTACCATCTAGGGCCAGTTAGGTCCTTAGGTTCCAGTGCGGGGCCGTCCCTATCGGGGCGATCTCCCTGCTTGCAGACAGGTATCCTGGGTTAGTTGTCTTATTGGAGTAGGGACCGCGAGACATTGAGGACCTTTGAAGTGGGGTCTCAGTTTAAGTGCTTGGCCAATCCACAAACTTATTCCTCATACTTATAGCAATTCCATCTGGTTATGTGAGCGGGTGTGCTTGGTGAGTGTTTGAGCATTTGTCAGTCAGTGTTTTATGTCTGCTGCTCCATTATGTCCACTGTTTCAGTTGGCAGTTCTGCAGTTCACGTACCGGTAAGACTCTGCTGAATCCTCATGTGCCAGTTTGATGTTACACTAGGCAGGACAGCTCTTCTATGTTGGAGGCTGTTCTGCATATGTATATTACACTATACAGAGCAGAGCTCCAATATCGGGAGCCATCTTGTATAGTGTAATATACATATCTAGAACAGCCTTGGACATCAGAGATCTGTCCTACATAGTGTAATATACATATGCAAAAAAGGCTCCAACATCAGAGAGCTGTCCTGTCTAGTCTTAGAAACATGTGTCGGACCTCACCCAGATGGAGCACTAGCTTTCATAGTGTAATATACATATGCAGAACAGCCTCTGACATCAGAGAGATATTGTCACATTCATCCTGGGTCCACAAGGCTGTGTCCACACCAGACAAATGGGAAAACTGACCTTGCTCACAACCGGGAAGGATTCCTACCTGAAAGCAGATATACCACTCTGAAAAGTGCGAACATGCTGAACACGTCTAGTCTTGCTACCTGAACCAAACAGGGGGTAAAGGAGAAGATCAAACCACAGTATAAATAACCCAGCATGTGGGAAACAAACCGTAACTTACCAGATGAATGTACTGCTAACTCCAGGAGGACTTGGATACCACTCTAAGCACCTTGACTAAGTGAATTCAAAATGGGACTTGCAAGCAGACATACAACAAAGACTGACAAACACCAAAACACTTGCCAGTATTACCAACACACATAAGCAGATGGAATAGCTAAAGTGCTTATGAGGTATTGGTTTGTATCTTGACCAAGATACTTAAGCTCACGAGCCCACGACAAGGGTCCTCGTCTTGTGAGTCCCTACTCTAACAAGACAACTTAAACCCCAGGGAGTCCTGGATACAACCAGGGCAATCATCCCAATAGGGATGGCCCCACGCTGGAACCTAGGGGCCTGGCTCGCCATAGATGGTATACGGCATACAAGTACAATAGGACACTGTTCACACTAACAGATGAGGGAATCCCACCAGAGCCTCATGCATGCAGCAATACCAAACAAAACATGTATAACTTCAAACACCAGGGTTCTGAGAGGAAATGAGGAGAAATATACATGACCAGCTTCCTCTAACAAGAGCAACTGGTGTGTATGTGTAGCAGACTGATGGTGAGTGGCTGACTGGAGCAATACACACCCAGCCAGCTCAATCTTTCCACACCTGTGGAAGTGTGCTCCTGGAAACCCATAGAACTACAGGTCCAAGGAGCACAACATGATAGCTGTCCTGCCTAGTGTTAGAAAGATGTGTTAGTCCTTGCTAATAAAATCATCATGACACTTCATTTTTGTGTTTCTGTTCAGTAATTCAAAGGAATCCATAACGTGCTTTCCCACCCAAAAAAAACTCAAAAGCTGGGGAGTTTGCTTGTAACAGGGAATTCGATTGAAAAGGGTTAACAGCATTTAGAGCTTTTCGAGATATACTTTACAGGCAGCCTCATGGCCATTCACACAATGAACAGGAGGGAACCCATTGACTTGGATGGGAGACTGTTCTAGACATGCTCTGTAACCTGTGCAGAGGTCATTTTGCAGGGAGAGGAGTAGATAGTCACAGCTGATCACCTATTGTAAATGGTGGATCCTATGTTACCTACATATAGGTATTACCTTTCAGCGTAAAGGCCCATTTACACACAATGATTATTGCTCAAAATTCGCTTAAAAGTCATCGTTTGAGCCATAATCATTGTGTGTAAATGCTCCCATATTTCACTCTTCGCATAAACGATGATTTTTAGGTGAACATAAATGGATGACATGCTGTCCATGGTGCTCTATTCTCAACAGGAGCACTGATTACATTGTATGCAGCTTGCAGCCCTGTGGCAGTACAAAGGAGCTCAATGCAGAGAACAGACCACCTGCTGTTCTCTGCATACAGGTCTTCTTGGCTCATTTCCATGCAAATGAAGGTGATAAGCTGCAAGTAGACATTAGTGTCCATTAGCAGTTTATACAAAACTATTGCTCAAAACCTATCTGTTGAACAATTATCTTTGCATGTAAATGGGCATTAGTCCTGCCTGTGATGTTAGTGAGAGGACTGCTGCAAAATGTTCACTACAGATATCAGGAATAGAGATGAGCGAACATACTCGTCCAAGCTTGATACTCGTTCGAGTATTAACGTGTTCGAGATGCTCGTTACTTGAGACGAGTACCACGCGATGTTCGAGTTACTTTCACTTTCATCTCTGAGACGTTAGCACGCTTTTCTGGCCAATAGAAAGACAGGGAAGGCATTACAACTTCCCCCTGCGACGTTCAAGCCCTATACCACCCCCCTGCAGTGAGTGGCTGGCGAGATCAGGTGTCACCCGAGTATATAAATCGGCCCCTCCCGCGGCTCGCCACAGATGCATTCTGACATAGCTCAGGGAAAGTGCTGCTGATGCTGGAGCTGCTATAGGGAGAGTGTTAGGAGTGATTTTAGGCTTCAAGAACCCCAATGGTCCTTCTTAGGGCCACATCTGACGGTGTGCAGTACTGTTGAGGCTGCTTTTTGCAGTGTTGCACCTTTTTTTTTTTTTTTTTTGTATATCGGCCGTGCAGAGCATTGCGTCCTTAGTCTGCAGTAATTTTACATAGTATAGGGCCAGTAGTGCTGAGGCAGGGACAGTGAAAAACGTGAAAGACATATACTGTCTATATAGGCAGTGGGCTTTTCCAAAAAAATTTGGGACCAAAAAATATATTTGGGCTGCCTGTGACCGTCCTGACTGTACTGCGTCTCTGCTGGGGGTAGTAGTCCTAATTAATACGCAGCCAGCTAAGTGTTACAGCGGGCTTGCGCAAAATTCTTTCCTGGCTCTGCTGTGTGTTCCGTAAGCAAAGTCAGCCTCCAACCACAGGCCAATAAGCGGCACATTTAATTACAGCATTCTGTTTCTGCACTACTGGTAATACACCATGCTGAGGGGTAGGGGTAGGCCTAGAGGACGTGGACGCGGGCGAGGACGCGGAGGCCCAAGTCAGGGTGTGGGCACAGGCCGAGCTCCTGATCCAGGTGTATCGCAGCCGACTGCTGCGGGATTAGGAGAAAGGCACGTTTCTGGCGTCCCCACATACATCTCACAATTAATGGGTCCACGTGGTAGACCTTTATTAGAAAATGAGCAGCGTGAGCAGGTCCTGTCATGGATGGCAGAAAGTGCATCCAGCAATCTATCGACCACCCAGAGTTCTGCGCCGTCCACTGCTGCAACTCTGAATCCTCTGGCTGCTGCTCCTCCTTCCTCCCAGCCTCCTCACTCCATTACAATGACACATTCTGAGGAGCAGGCAGACTCCCAGGAACTGTTCCCGGGCCCCTGCCCAGAATGGGCAGCAATGGTTCCTCTCCCACCAGAGGAGTTTGTCGTGACCAATACCCAACCTTTGGAAAGTTCCCGGCGTCCGGGGGATGAGGCTGGGGACCTCCGGCAACTGTCTCAAGAGCTTTCAGTGGGTGAGGAGGACGATGACGATGAGACACAGTTGTCTATCACTCAGGTAGTAGTAATTGGAGTAAGTCCGAGGGAGGAGCGCACAGAGAATTCGAAGTAAGAGCAGCAGGACGATGAGGTGACTGACCCCACCTGGTTTGCTACGCCTACTGAGGACAGGTCTTCAGAGGGGGAGGCAAGTGCAGCAGCAGGGGAGTTTGGAAGAGCCAGTGCGGTGGCCAGGGGTAGAGGCAGGGCCAGACCGAATAATCCACCAACTGTTTCCCAAAGCGCCCCCTCGCGCCATGCCACCCTGCAGAGGCCGAGGTGCTCAAATGTGTGGCAGTTTTTCACTGAGAGTGCAGACGACCGACGAACAGTGGTGTGCAACCTTTGTCGCGCCTAGATCAGCCGGGGAGCCACCACCACCAGCCTCACCACCACCAGCATGCGAAGACATATGATGGCCAAGCACCCCACAAGGTGGGACGAAGGCCGTTCACCGCCTCCGGTTTGCACCACTGCCTCTCCCCCTGTGCCCCAACCTGCCACTGAGATCCAACCCCCCTCTCAGGACACAGGCACTACTGTCTCCTGGCCTGCACCCACACCCTCACCTCCGCTGTCCTCTGCCCCATCCACCAATGTCTCTCAGCGCACCGTCCAGCCGTCGCTAGCGCAAGTGTTTGAGCGCAAGCGCAAGTACGCTGCCACGCACCCGCACGCTCAAGCGTTAAACGTGCACATAGCCAAATTGATCAGCCTGGAGATGCTGCCGTATAGGCTTGTGGAAATGGAGGCTTTCAAAAGCATGATGGCGGCGGCGGCCCCGCGCTACTCGGTTCCCAGTCGCCACTACTTTTCCCGATGTGCTGTCCCAGCCCTGCACGACCACGTCTCCCGCAACATTGTACGCGCCCTCACCAACGCGGTTACTGCCAAGGTCCACTTAACAATGGACACGTGGACAAGCACAGGCGGGCAGGGCCACTATATCTCCCTGACGGCACATTGGGTTAATTTAGTGGAGGCTGGGACAGAGTCAGAGCCTGTGACCGCTCACGTCCTACCCACCCCCAGAATTGCAGGCCCTTAACCTGGTGGCGGCTCTGCAGCTCGGCAGCCTCACGCACGTGCCATGCCTGGCTCACGTCTTTAATTTGGTGGTTCAGCATTTTCTGAAAAGCTACCCACGCTTGTCAGACCTGCTCGGAAAGGTGCGCCGACTCTGCGCACATTTCCGCAAGTCCCACACGGACGCTGCCACCCTGCGCACCCTGCAACGTCGGTTTAATCTGCCAGTGCACCGACTGCTGTGCGACGTGCCCACACGGTGGAACTCTACGCTCCACATGTTGGCCAGGCTCTATGAGCAGCGTAGAGCTATAGTGGAATACGAACTCCAACATGGGTGGCGCAGTGGGAGTCAGCCTCCTCAATTCTTTACAGAAGAGTGGGCCTGGTTGCAGACATCTGCCAGGTCCTTGGAAACTTTGAGGAGTCTACCCAGATGGTGAGCGGCGATGCTGCAATCATTAGCGTCACCATTCCTCTGCTATGCCTCTTGAGAAGTTCCCTGCAAAGCATAAAGGCAGACGCTTTGCGCTCAGAAATGGAGGCGGGGGAAGACAGTATGTCGCTGGATAGTCAGAGCACCCTCCTGTCTATATCTCAGCGCGTTGAGGAGGAGGAGGAGGAACATGAGGAGGATGAGGAGGAGGGGGAAGAGACAGCTTGGCCCACTGCTGAGGGTACCCATGCTGCTTGCCTGTCATCCTTTCAGCGTGTATGGCCTGAGGAGGAGGAGGAGGATCCTGAAAGTGATCTTCCTAGTGAGGACAGCCATGTGTTGCGTACAGGTACCCTGGCACACATGGCTGACTTCATGTTAGGATGCCTTTCTCGTGACCCTCGCGTTACACGCATTCTGGCCACTACGGATTACTGGGTGTACACACTGCTCGACCCACGGTATAAGGAGAACCTTTCCACTCTCATACCCGAAGAGGAAAGGGGTTCGAGAGTGATGCTATACCACAGGACCCTGGCGGACAAGCTGATGGTAAAATTCCCATCCGACAGCGCTAGTGGCAGAAGGCGCAGTTCCGAGGGCCAGGTAGCAGGGGAGGCGCGGAGATCAGGCAGCATGTACAGCACAGGCAGGGGAACACTCTCTAAGGCCTTTGGCAGCTTTCTTGCTCCCCAGCAAGACTGTGTCACCGCTCCCCAGTCAAGGCTGAGTCGGCGGGAGCACTGTAAAAGGATGGTGAGGGAGTACGTAGCCGATCGCACGACCGTCTTCCGTGACGCCTCTGCCCCCTACAACTACTGGGTGTCGAAGCTGGACACGTGGCCTGAACTCGCGCTCTATGCCCTGGAGGTGCTTGCTCAAGATGAACAAAGCCTGGATTTCACCAGACTTCTCTTCTCCACCAGCCCACAGCAGCGATACCTAAACAATACGTAGGCTGCACCCGCGGATGGAAGCATCGTTCTCTATCACCATCCAAAACGGGGACCTTTTAGCTTCATCAATCTGTGTATTATATTCATCCTCCTCCTCCTGCTCCTCCTCCTGAAACCTCACGTAATCACGCCGAATGGGCAATTTTTCTTAGGCCCACAAGGCTCAGTCATATAATTTTTGTAAACAATTTTTATACGTTTCAATGCTCATTAAAGCGTTGAAACTTGCGCCTGAACCAATTTTTATTTTAACTGGGCTGCCTCCAGGCCTAGTTACCAATTAAGCCACATTAACCAAAGCGATTAATTGGTTTCACCTGCCCTCTTGGTTGGGCATGGGCAATTTTTCTGAAGTACATTAGTACTGTTGGTACACCAATTTTTTGGGGCCCTCGCCTACAGTGTAATCCAATTAATTTTTTGCCCACCTGCATTAACGCTGACGTTACATCAGCTGTGCTGGGCACTGCAATGGGATATATTTATGTACCGCCGGTGGGTTCCAGGGAGCCACCCATGCTGTCGGTCCACACGGAGTTGTAACTGCATGTGTCCACTTCTAAAGAACCCCAGTCTGACTGGGGCATGCAGTGTGGGCCGAAGCCCACCTGCATTTAACATGACATTACCTCAGCTGTGATGGGCAATGCAATGGGATATATTTATGTACCGCCGGTGGGTTCCAGGGAGCCACCCATGCTGTCGGTCCACACGGAGTTGTAACTGCATGTGTCCACTTCTAAAGAACCCCAGTCTGACTGGGGCATGCAGTGTGGGCCGAAGCCCACCTGCATTAAACATGACATTACCTCAGCTGTGCTGGGCACTGCAATGGGATATATTTATGTACCGCCGGTGGCTTCCTGGCACCCACCCATGCTGTCGGTCCACACGGAGTTGTAACTGCATGTGTCTACTTATAAAGAACCCCAGTCTGACAGGGGCATGCAGTGTGGGCCGAAGCCCATCTGCATTTAATCTGACGTTAGCTCTGCTGTCCAGGGCACTGCAATAGGATACATTTATGTACAGCCGGTGGGTACCAGGGAGTCACCCATGCTGTGGGTGCACACGGAATTCCCATTGCGGAGTTGTACCTGCCTGTGACTATTTATAAAAAACTGCGGTCTGACTGGGGTATGCAGACACCTTGACATAATGAATAGTGTGTGGCACATAGGTTCCCCATTGCTATGCCCACGTGTGCAGCTCCAGATGGAGGTGGCACAGGATTGGATTTCTCATTGCTTCTGTACAGCATTGTGGGCTATCGCCCCACCCCTTTTAAATAGGGTTGCTGCCTAGCCGTGCCAACCCTCTGCAGTGTGTGTCTGCGGTTCCTCCTCATGGCAGACGCACTTATAAATAGACATGAGGGTGGTGTGGCATGAGGTCAGCTGAAGGCTGCGCAGGGACAATTTGGTGTGCGCTGTGGACACTGGGTCGTGCAGGGGGGGGGGGGGGGTGGGCAGCATGTAACCCAGGAGAAGTGGCAGCGGAGTGTCATGCAGGCAGTGATTGTGCTTTGTTGGAGGTAGTGTGGTGCTTAGCTAAGGTATGCATTGCTAATGAGGGCTTTTCAGAAGTAAAAATTGTTGGGAGGGGGGGGCCCACTCTTGCCGCTA
Source organism: Eleutherodactylus coqui (assembly GCF_035609145.1). Lineage (NCBI taxonomy): Eukaryota > Metazoa > Chordata > Amphibia > Anura > Eleutherodactylidae > Eleutherodactylus > Eleutherodactylus coqui. The sequence continues at coordinate 72,096,524 of NC_089847.1, forward strand.
TTGTGGCTTAATAGTGGGACCTGGGAACTTGAGATGCAGCCCAGCATGTAGCCCCTCGCCTGCCCTATCCGTTTCTGTGTCGTTCCCATCACTTTCTTGAATTGCCCAGATTTTCACAAATGGAAACCTTAGCGAGCATCGGCGATATACAAAAATGCTCGGGTCGCCCATTGACTTCAATAGGGTTCGTTACTCGAAACGAACCCTCGAGCATAGCGAAAATTTCGTCGAGCATTTTGGTGCTCGCTCATCTCTAATCAGGAAGCATTAAACTATTTGTGGTCAGTATTTTATGATTTTATTTCTAACATACAGATTGTGACCAAAAATGTTTTTTATAAAAATCACCAAAAATTCTTAGAAAATATGTTTAACATAAAAATGTGATTTATATCATAGGTCATTTTCTGTTGACACATTCCTTTAAGTTTTGATGGTGAACTTACTGTGATCCCTCTTTTTTTTACTCCCATTCATATAATACTCTATTTACAGGAGAGACTTGAACTAAAATAATAATCTTTATTAGGAATTTTTAAAAAAGAGACAGTAGACTCAGGGCACAACACAAAACATAGAGTTGGGAGGGGCGTTGCAGCCGCTCGTTGGTGGTCAGGTCACCAGGTAGCAACGCAGGACTAGGACTGAACGTGATCAGCTACAAATGTATGGGAATACTATTCATATGAGTTAATTCGAGGATGTACTCATTTGACTGGAACTATAGGTGTTGTGGTGTGGCTGTATGAAGGTGTGCGTTGCTACCTGGTGACCTGACCACCAACGAGCGGCTGCAACGCCCCTCCCAACTCTATGTTTTGTGTTGTGCCCTGAGTCTACTGTCTCTTTTTAAAAAATTCCTAATAAAGATTATTTTAGTTCAAGTCTCTCCTGTGAATAGGGCTTTATTCTTTAGTTAGACTTTTGCTGCCCCCTCTGTGAAATTCATTCATATAATACCTTCTATCGTTAGTATAGTCAGTCTGTGATTTTCAATATCAGCAAACCTATTTTCTATAGATTGAATAAGAAGTGTCCAAATTTTCAACTTATACCTGTGCATTGACTGTTAAACTAATGGTAGCCATTAGAGATGAGCGAGCGTACTCGGATAAGCACTACTCGCTCGAGTAATTGGCTTTATTCGAGTATCGCTGTGCTCGGGGCTAAAGATTCGGGTGCCGCTGCGGCTGACAGTTGAGTTGCAGCGGGGAGCAGGGGAGAGCGGGCGGGAGAGAAGGAGAGAAAGATCTTACCTCCGTTCCTCCCCGCTCTCCCCTGCAGCTCCCCGCTCCGTGCCGGCACCCGAATCTTTAGCCCCGAGCATAGCGGTACTCGGATAAAGCCAATTACTCGAGCGAGTAGTGCTTATCCGAGTACGCTCGCTCATCTCTAGTAGCCATCCTTTCCCGCCCCACAACCCCATATCGTAAATGAGTGGAGAAATGTGATTGTGTTTTTCAGGCTGTATCAGTCTTCTTATCTGGTGCAGTTCTGATGAAACATATAAGAGCTCCAGCATCACCCCCTTGGCCAATAGAGATTTGTGTTTTTCCCAACTGAATATCCCTTTCATCCAGTTATCCACCTTCCATGATTGCTTTTCTTTAGATAACTGTATGCTTGTGTTCTTCTGTGTAAATGTTAGTGCTGGTTTGCATTTGACTTTTCTGTATGCAAATCACCCGATTTCTAACAGATTTGTCAAACCCTGTCTTCTGTTTCTACCCACTAGTATATTGTTCAGCATTTTTTTATTTTCAATGCATATTACTTTGAGTTTTGTATCTTGGCCGGCAACAACTTACTTGGTCTATCTGTAGAAGTTCCATTTATAACCTTCCCACTTTGTTTATAAACCTGGAACAATCTTTTACCGCATTCTTAATTCTGTATATCCACTAGAGATGAGCGAACGTGCTCGGCCCCGCCCCTTTTTCGCCCGAGTACCGCGATTTTCCAGTACTTCCGTACTCGGGCGAAAAAATTCGGGGGGCGCCGTGGCGGCGCGGGGGGTTGCAGCCGGGAGTGGGGGGGAGAGGGAGAGAGAGAGGGCTCCCCCCTGTTCCCCGCTGCTACCCCCTGCACCGCCGCGCCTCTCCCCGCCCCCCGGCGCCCCCCGAATCTTTACGCGCGAGTACTGAAGTACTCGAAAATGGCGGTACTCGGGTGCGTAAGTACTCATTACGAGTACGTTCGCTCATCTCTAATATCCACCTCAAAGAAGTTTATAATCCTTTCCATTGTTTCAGTTGATAACTCTCTTTGTTTTAGAAATGCAAATTAATTCCATAATTTTTTCTCCCCCACTTGATCTGGAAATCCATATAACCATTTATTTTAATAATTTAATTTGCTTAAGATATGTTTCATAAAGCCAAAATATTCAGCTATTAACCCGTTAATGCTAAAGAGCGTACACGTAGGCCTTTCCAGCAGTGGAAATACACAATGACATAGGGCTGGCTGTACACGGGCAAGAAAATCGTGCAATTTTTGCCTGCTGCAATAGCCAGTAAAAAAAGTAGAATATGAAACCAATAATTTACAATGGTTTCCTTCCCATCTGCAATGTTTTCACTGATGCGATGTTGAGGGGATAAAAAATCGTGGCATGCTCTATCTTTCTGTGATGTGCAATTTTTTTTCAGCTCTGATGTTTTCCTATGAAGGGTTCTTTTTATCACAGCGCTACAAACGCGCGTTGTAATGCAATTTTAACATTATAAAATCCCATTGACTTATGCTATAAGAAATTGTGCATATTTTTCACGAGTTTATCGTGGGCAGCAGCCGTGCAATGCTAGGATATTCTCCAAAAAAAGCATCATTAACGCTCACAAATCGCAGTGAATAAATATGCGATTTTGCCATGATTTTCTCGTGGAAAAATTGCAATCGCCCCCGTGTGGAACCAGTCTAAGGGTGCTTTTTGGTCACCCTGTTTTTAAGAAAAATTATCAAAATAAGCAATTAGAAATTTAAATATACTCCAAAATGGTATCAATAAAAACTACAATTTATTTTGCACAAAACAGGTCTGCACACAACCCCATCAATGGATAAATGAAAAAAGTTATGGCTTTCAGAAGATGTCAACAGACCGCAATTAAAAAAAAAATTTAAAAAAATAAATATAAATATATATATTTTTTTTTTTGTATTTTTTTTTTTGTATTTTTTTTAAGTAGTACAAGAACAACAAAATCTATATAAATTTGGTATTGCCGTAATCGTACTGCCCCACAGAATAAAGTTAATGCTATTTATGATGTACACACGTTGTACGTTGCAAAGACAATATCCTCCCCCCGCCTAAAAAAAGACTAAATTTTTTTTACAGATTTTATCCCTCACAAATTCTTACGTTTTTCTTTACATTATTTGGTACATTAGATTATACCATTAAAAAATACAAGTACTCCCGCAAAAAGCAAGTAAATGAGTATTCTGCAGACAGCAACTTTCTATAGATTAAGTAGCTGCTGTAAAGCATATTTTCTAAATTGCTACATCTCCCAGAATATAGCTGCTCTCATAATTAATAACTCAAAATATAAAAAAAATACTATACTATGAAAATAAAAGCAAAAAAAATAAAAAAACGAAATGTGTCAGTATATGGTTTTTATTATTAAAATTTTTTTAAATTATACATTTCTAAAGAGCGAGAGCGTACTCGTCCGAGCCTGATGCTCGTTCGAGCATTAGGGTACTCGAGATGCTCGTTACTCGAGACGAGCACCACGCGGTGTTCGAGTCACTTCCATTTTCTTCCCAGAAAAGTTTGCGCCATTTTCTGGCCAATAGAAACACAGGGAAGGCATTACAACTTCCTCCTGTGAAGTTCCAGCCCTATCCCACCCCCCTGCAGTGAGTGGCTGGGGAGATCAGGTGACACCCGAGTATATAAACTGGGGCCGGCCGCGGCTCGCCACAGATGCACGCTGAGAGACATTAGGGAAAGTGCCGTCCTGCTGTAGCTGCTATAAGGAGAGTGTTAGGCTGTTATCTTCGTCTTCAAGAACCCCAACGGTCCTTCTTAGGGCCACATCTGACCGTGTGCAGTACTGTTGAGGCTGCTTTTAGCAGTTTTGCACGTTTTTTTTTTGTATATCGGGCGTGCAGACCATAGCGTCCTCAGTCTGCAGTCATTTTACTGAGTATAGGGGCAGTACTGATGAGGCAGGGACAGTGGTACAGGGAAAGAGATATACTGGCTATATAGGCAGTGGGCTTTTTCAAAAAAATTGGAAAAAAAATCTTTGGGCTGCCTGTGACCGTGTTCAGTTTACTGCGTGTCTGCTGGGGGTAGTAGTCGCTCACTTATTACCCAGCTAGGTGTTACTGCAGCCTTGCGCATAATTTTTTCTGGCTGCACTGTGCTTTCAATAACCACAGTCATCCTCCAACAGGGAAATCCATATACAGGCTATATAGGCAGTGGGCTTTTTCCCAAAAATTGTAAAAAAATACTATATTTGGGCTGCCCGTGACCGTCTTCAGTTTACTGCGTGTCTGTTGGGGGTAGTAGTCGCTCATTATTACCCAGCTAAGCCTGTGACCGTCTACAGTTTACTGCGTGTCTGCTGGGGGTAGTAGTCGCTCATTATTACCCAGCCTTGCGCATAATTTTTTCTGGCTGCACTGTGCTTTCAATAACCACAGTCATCCTCCAACAGGGAAATCCATATACAGGCTATATAGGCAGTGGGCTTTTTCCCAAAAATTGTAAAAAAATACTATATTTGGGCTGCCCGTGACCGTCTTCAGTTTACTGCGTGTCTGTTGGGGGTAGTAGTCGCTCATTATTACCCAGCTAAGCCTGTGACCGTCTACAGTTTACTGCGTGTCTGCTGGGGGTAGTAGTCGCTCATTATTACCCAGCCTTGCGCATAATTTTTTCTGGCTGTACTGTGCTTTCAATAACCACAGTTATCCTCCAACAGGGAAATCCATATACAGGCTATATAGGCAGTGGGCTTTTTCCCAAAAATTGGAAAAAAATACTATATTTGGGCTGCCTGTGACCGTCTTCAGTTTACTGCGTGTCTGCTGGGGGTAGTAGTCGCTCATTATTACCCAGCCAAGCCTGTGACCGTGTACAGTTTACTGCGTGTCTGCTGGGGGTAGTAGTCACTCATTATTACCCAGCTAAGCGTTACAGCAGGCTTGCGCATAATTGTTTCCTGGCTCTGCTGTGTCCGTTACATGATCGCCGTCATCCCGCCAGAGGGAAAGAGTATACATATATACGCTGCATACGGTGTCTGTCTGGTTTTTCACCTCACCATTTTAAAAAATTGAAGCAAAATACTTAAGGCCTACCACTGGCCTTTGGCCACTTGACTGGTTCTGCCCTGTGAATTCCAGTAGCTCAGTCATACGCACCTAGGTCTCACTACAGGCTTGCGCATAATTGTTTCCTGGCTCTGCTGTTTCCGTTACATGATCGCCGCCATCCCGCCAGAGGGAAAGAGTATACATATATACGCTGCATACGGTGTCTGTCTGGTTTTTCACCTCACCATTTTAAAAAATTGAAGCAAAATACTTAAGGCCTACCACTGGCATTTGGCCACTTGACTGGTTCTGCCCTGTGAATTCCAGTAGCTCATTCATACGCACCTAGGTCTGACTACAGGCTTGCGCATAATTGTTTCCTGGCTCTGCTGTGCGTTCCGTAAGCGAAGTCAGCCTCCAACCATAGGCCAATAAGTGGCACATTTAATTACAGCGTTCTGTTTCTGCTCTACTCGTAATACACCATGCTGAGGGATAGGGGTAGGCCTAGAGGACGTAGACGTGGGCGCGGGCGAGGACGCGGAGGCCCAAGTCAGGGTGTGGGCACAGGCCGAGCTCCTGGTCCAGGTGTATTGCAGCCGACTGCTGCAGGATTAGGAGAGAGGCAAGTTTCTGGGGTCCCCAGATTCATCTTACAATTAATGGGTCCACGTGGTAGACCTTTATAGAAACTGAGCAGTGTGAGCAGGTCCTGTCGTGGATGGCAGAAAGTGCATCCAGCAAACTATCCACCGTCACCACCCAGTCTTCTACGCCGTCCACTGCTGCATCCCTGAATCCTCTCGCTACTGCTCCTCCCTTCTCCCAGCCTCCTCCCTCCCAGCAAATGACACATTCAGAAGAGCAGGCGGGCTCCCAGGAACTGTTCTCGGGTCCCGGCCTTGAGTGCGAAAAAATTGATCCTCTATCACCTGAGGAGTTTCTCATGACCGATGCCCAACCCTTGGAAAGTTCCGGGGATCCGGGTGAGGAGACTGGGGACTTCCGGCAACTGTCTCAAGAGCTTTCAGTGGGTGACGAGGACGATGAGACACAGTTGTCTATCAGTGACGTAGTAGTAAGGGCAGTAAGTCCGAGGGAGGAGCGCACAGAGGATTTGGAGGAAGAGCAGCTGGACGATGAGGTGACTGACCCCACCTGGTTTGCTAAGCCTACTGAGGACAGGTCTTCAGAGGGGGAGGCAAGTACAGCAACAGGGCAGGTTGGAAGAGGCAGTGCGGTGGCCTGGGGTAGAGGCACAGCCAGACCGAATAATCCACCAACTGTTTCCCAAAGCGCCCCCTCGCGCTATGCCACCCTGCAGAGGCCGAGGTGCTCAAAGGTGTGGCAGTTTATGACTGAGAGTGCAGACGACCGACGAACTGTGGTGTGCAAGGTTTGTCGCGCCAAGATCAGCCGGGGAGCCACCACCACCAGCCTCACCACCACCAGCATGCGCAGGCATATGATGGCCAAGCACCCCACAAGGTGGGACGAAGGCCGTTCACCGCCTCCGGTTTGCATCACTGCCTCTCCCCCTGTGCCCCAACCTGCCACTGAGATCCACCCCCCCTCTCAGGACACAGGCACGACCGTCTCCTGGCCTGCACCCACACCCTCACCTCCGCTGTCCTCGGCCCCATCCAGCAATGTCTCTCAGCAGAGCGTCCAGCCATCGCTAGCGCAACTGTTTGAGTGCAAGCGCAAGTACACCGCCACGCACCCGCACACAAGTGTTAAACGTGCACATAGCCAAATAGATCAGCCTGGAGATGCTGCCGTATAGGCTTGTGGAAACGGAGGCTTTCAAAAACATGATGGCGGCGGCGGCCCCACGCTACTCAGCTCCCAGTCGCCACTACTTTTCCCGATGTGCCGTCCCAGCCCTGCACGACCACGTCTCCCGCAACATTGTACGCGTCCTCACCAACGCGGTTACTGGCAAGGTCCACTTAACAACGGACACGTGGACAAGCACAGGCGGGCAGGGCCACTATATCTCCCTGACGGCACATTGGGTGAATTTAGTGGAGGCTGGGACCGAGTCAGAGCCTGGGACCGCTCACGTCCTACCCACCCCCAGAATTGCGGACCCCAGCTCGGTGCTGGTATCTGCGGCAGTGTATGCTTCCTCCACTAAACCACCCTCCTACTCCTCCTACGCAACCTCTGTCTCGCAATCAAGATGTGTCAGCAGCAGCACGTCGCCAGCAGTCGGTGTCGCGCGGCGTGGCAGCACAGTGGTGGGCAAGCGTCAGCAGGCCGTGCTGAAACTACTCAGCTTAGGAGAGAAGAGGCACACTGCCCACGAACTGCTGCAGGGTCTGACAGAGCAGACCGACCGCTGGCTTTCGCCGCTGAGCCTCCAACTGGGCATGGTCGTGTGTGACAATGGCCGTAACCTGGTGGCGGCTCTGCAGCTCGGCAGCCTCACGCACGTGCCATGCCTGGCCCACGTCTTTAATTTGGTGGTTCAGCGGTTTCTGAAAAGCTACCCACACTTGTCAGACCTGCTCGGAAAGGTGCGCCGGGTCAGCGCACATTTCCGCAAGTCCAACGTGGACGCTGCCACCCTGCGGATCCTGCAACATCGGTTTAATCTGCCAGTGCACCGACTGCTGTGCGACGTGCCCCCACGGTGGAACTCTACGCTCCACATGTGGGCCAGGCTCTATGAGCAGTGTAGAGCTATAGTGGAATACCAACTCCAACATGGGCGGCGTAGTGGGAGTCAGCCTCCTCAATTCTTTACAGAAGAGTGGGCCTGGTTGGCAGACATCTGCCAGGTCCTTGGAAAATTTGAGGAGTCTACCCAGATGGTGAGCGGCGATGCTGCAATCATTAGTGTCACCATTCCTCTGCTATGCCTTCTCTTGAGAAATTCCTTGCAAAGCATAAAGGCAGACACTTTGCGCTCGGAAACGGAGGCGGGGGAAGACAGTATGTCAGAGCACCCTCATGTCTATATCTCAGCGTGTTGAGGAGGTGGAAGAGGAGGTGGAGGGGGAGGAGCCTGAGGAGGAGCAGGGGGAAGAGACAGCCGGGCCCACTGCTGAGGGTACCCATGCTGCTTGCCTGTCATCCTTTCAGCATGTATGGCCTGAGGAGGAGGAGGATCCTGAAAGTGATCTTCCTAGTGAGGACAGCCATGTGTTGCATACAGGTACCCTGGCACACATGGCTGACTTCATGTTAGGATGCCTTTCTCGTGACCCTCGCGTTAGACTCATTCTGGCCACTACGGATTACTGGGTGTACACACTGCTCGACCCATGGTATAAGAAGAACCTTTCCACTCTCATACCCGAAGAGGAAAGGGGTGCAAGAGTGATGCTATACCACAGGACCCTGGTGGACAAACTGATGGTAACATTCCCATCCGACAGCGCTAGTGGCAGAAGGCGCAGTTCCGAGGGCCAGGTAGCAGGGGAGGCGCAGAGATCAGTCAGCATGTACAGCGCAGGCAGGGGAACACTCTCCTAGGCCTTTGCCAGCTTTATGGCTCCCCAGCAAGACTGTGTCACCGCTCTTCAGTCAAGGCTGAGTTGGCAGGAGCACTGTAAAAGGATGGTGAGGGAGTACGTAGCCGATCGCATGGCCGTCCTCCGTGACGCCTCTGCTCTATACAACTACTGGGTGTCGAAGCTGGACACGTGGCCTGAACTCGTGCTGTATGCCCTGGAGGTGCTTGCTTGCCCTGCGGCTAGCGTCTTGTCAGAGAGGGTGTTTAGTGCGGCTGGGGGAATCATCACGGATAAGCGTACCCGCCTGTCAACTGACAGTGCCAACAGGCTTACACTCATCAAGATGAACAAAGCCTGGATTTCCCCAGACTTCTCTTCTCCACCAGCGGACAGCAGCGGTACCTAAACAATATGTAGGCTGCACCCGCGGATGGAAGCATCGTTTTCTATCACCATAAAAAACGGGGACCTTTTAGCTTCATCAATCTGTGTATTATATTCATCCTCCTCCTCCTGCTCCTCCTCCACGTAATCACACCGAACGAGCAATTTTTCTTAGGCCCACAAGGCTCAGTCATTTTACTTTTGTAAACAATGTTTATACGTTTCAATTCTCATTAAAGCGTTCAAACTTGCACCTGAACCAATTTTTATTTTAACTGGGCTCCAGGCCTAGTTACAAATTAAGCCACAGTAACCAAAGCGATTAATGGGTTTCACCTGCCCTCTTGGTTGGGCATGGGCAATTTTTCTGAGGTTCATTAGTACTGTTGGTACACCAATTTTTTTGGGCCCTCGCCTACAGTGTAATCCTAGCAATTTTTATGGGCTTTGCCTGCACTCATGGTACAGCAAGGTGTGTGGGGTTGGCCTACACTTTTGGTACATAAATGTAACTGGGGCCTTGTCTATACTGCAACTACTGAAATGTCAAAGATACTGTTATCTCCCTAGACTGCTGCAACGGGAATGTTACTGTGGCCTGTCTTGACTGCTACTACTACTGAAATGGAACTAATACTGTGCTCCCCCTATACTGCTGCCAGTGATATGTTACTGGGGCCTGTCCAGACTGCTACTTCTACTAAAATGGAACTAATACTGTGCTCCCCCTATACTGCTGCTAGTGATATGTTACTGGGGCCTGTCTAGACTGCACTACTGCTGAAATGGAACTAATACTGTGCTCCCTCTATACTGCTGCTTTGGAATTGTTACTGGGGCCTGTCTTGACTGCTACTATTACTGAAATGGGCGGTTGGGCAGCATGTTACCCAGGAGAAGTGGCAGCAGAGTGTCATGCAGGCAGTGATTGTGCTTTGTTGAAGGTAGTGTGGTGCTTAGCTAAGGTATGCCTTGCTAATGAGAGTTTTTCAGAAGTAAAAATTGTTGGGGGGGGGGCACTCTTGCCGCTATTGTGGCTTAATAGTGGGACCTGGGAACTTGAGATGCAGCCCAACATGTAGCCCCTCGCCTGCCCTATCCCTTTCTGTGTCGTTCCCATCACTTTCTTGAATTTCCCAGATTTTCACAAATGAAAACCTTAGCGGAGCATAGGTCCCATGCAAAAATGCTCGGGTCGCCCATTGACTTCAATGGGGTTCGTTACTTGAAACGAACCCTCGAGCATCGCGGGAAGTTCGACTCGAGTAACGAGCACCCGAGCATTTTGTTGCTCGCTCATCCCTATACATTTCCTTTAAAAGACTTGTCTTATCTGACCCTGAGGCATTCCTGTGAAAGGCCCTTTTATACGCAATGATTATCGCTCAGAATTCATCCAAGTGGCCAAAAATTTGCAATAATCGCTACATGTAAACGCGGGCATCATGCACTTTTTATTTGAACAATAGATTTTACTTCACATAAAATCTTTTGTTTAGCCACTGAAGACTGAGCAAATACATTATATTTGAATGCATTTCGCTTATGTTTACACTAGCTGCAAGGAGAACAATGGAATGTTCTGGCAGCTGTTTGCACAGCTGGGCGTGTCTTTAAAACAGCTATGCCCAAACAAGTCCTAGAGGTCCTTTTACATGCAAATGGCCATTAAAGCCATTAACACTTTATGCAAATAGATTTCTAAAGCTTTCAATCTTTCAGCCATTTGAAAGATTGTTTTGCATGTAAAAGGGCCTTAAAACATGATTGCAGGTGCTTAAGGTTTCTCTCTTCCTGTGCACTGTATTTATTAAGATTCTCAAATAGTCATTTCTGGGCTTTCCATCATATCACAATCTTCTACAGGACCTCAATGAAAAGGTTTTATATTCTCAATAGGTAATGTGTAAGTTGATATTGTATTAATTACACTGTTGTGTAAAGTTGATGGTGCTTATTCTTTTATTACTTCTTCTACAGAATCCTTAAAAAGTGAAGCTCAGAAGCGAAGGGAAAAGCTTTTACTTGATGAGCTTGTATGTCTTGTAGACCAGCGAGATGGTCTGGTGAGAGATCTACATATCAAAGAGAGAAAGTAAGTATCTGTGCCTTTAAATATTATCTCAACTTTGTCATAACATTTCCTCTATTGTGACATTCGGCTTTGTAAAATGTGTTGCAGGGCTGTAGAGGAAGATGAACTCATAGAAAGAAGTCTTGAGCAAAGGAGAAGAAAGCTGAGCAAAAAGGATAAGTGTCAGATAAGTTGAAGTGCTGGGGCCAAAGGAAATCTGAACAGCTAAAACTTGCGCAATGCTTTTCACAAACTCTTCAATATATAGAAAACTTCACACAGGACACCTATGGACAAAAATACTTGGAAACCTATTTAATGCATGTCATCAAGCTAAAGAAGGACTCATAACTCAAAGGTGCTGAGATCCCTTCCAAGTACTATCCTCCTTCCTTGTTCCTGTATATTTCTATTTGCTGCTAGAGATCTATAAAGGATGATATTTAACTGTGTGAAAGTATTTTATAGGCATTGAGCTCTGTTCTACATAAGTATTAATAATTATTAGAAGTAGCTGTGAGGTGACTGTTGTTTTAGTGGGTAAAATGATCTTTGGTGAAGATTAGTTACATCAGTAAACATCTTGGACCTACTGCTAAACCGGTTTAGTTCCATCAAGAGGACTAGAGTCCATTCAAGACTACAAGATCTGAGGAACCATGTTACCTTTCCAAAATTAGCAGTGAATTTAGACTGTCATTCACAATCAAGATGTTATAGACAAGGTCTTTAGATGATTTTGTATTCAGTACATAATGAGAAGGGCTACTATACTGGCTTTCCTTAAGTGCCTTAATGGAAATAAAAACTTTACATTCTCTCCAGAGAAATATTAAAACAGTAACTCATGAACATTGAGACAAACTTGGTTTACAATTTGAAAGCTCAGGATATAAAGCAAGTTCAGTCCTGGCGGTAGCATACAGTGGAGGGAGGGCCTATAGCAAAGATTAAACTGGCCCTTGATCTAACACATGAGGGCCGGGAGGGGGTTCCAATCCTCAGTGTTTCTATGATTGTTGGGCCAATTGCCTACTCCATTGTTTGCTAACCATGCAATTTGTTCGGAGAGGAGTCATTTACAAACTGCCATGGTCTTTATTTTCATATCTTTCTTCCCTTACATTAGAGATTGTTATTTCTTCCTTGAATAATTACAACCCTGTTCTGTTTTCTACTCCACATGTGTTTTCTAACGAAATTAGTAAATTAATAGAAAACGCTTACATATATGGAAATCACAAGCCCTATGTATTTATTTTCTGATTTTCTTGCTCACAAAGCAACCATAACTAACCCATAAATATCAATTCTATTCACTATTTCTAAGATCACATCTTTTCTGCTGCCTTTCTGCTGCGAAAGTAAGAGGCTACATCCTAAGATTATTTTTTTATGCATTTCATAAAAGCAGCAAAGTTTGGAATTTTCCATCTTCTATCAGTATTATAGAATGTGCTTGAAATTTTCAGTGTCACGGACACTTGTAGCATGAAGATGTGTACACATGGATAAAAGCACCTGACTAATCAGTGATAAAATTCAAAAGGCTAACGGCAGATGCCTCAAAGGTATATTTAAAAATATTTCAGCAGATCCATACTTTTTTGTAGAACACAATTTATTTTATATTTGAGTTTTCTCAGAAATGCCAACATGTCACTCTTCAAGAGAACCCTCTCTGAAATAGCGATTCTTTTTTTTTACAAACGTTTGAATCACTTACTGTTGTTGATATGATATACAGTATAATGTGCCAGTCAATTAAAGCTGAGATAATTTAGTTAAAATCACTTAGAATATATCTGCATCATAAAATAGGCCACAGGCTGATCACATATAAGGCAGACGTCATTAGATAAATATCTGAACAGTTTGAGGACTTTATGCTTGTACACGTAAAAGCCTTGTTCGCTGAATATTTAGGATGCCTGCAGGCCATTTCCTAACACATTTCCTTCAGTTTCATTGGTACTGTTTTGCGCAGGATTCTGTGGTAAATGTGATTGTCATGATACAAGGGAATACTGAAAAGTCTTCATGAGCTTGCACTGCTTGATGTGTTAAATAAATGCAATAAAAGATTTTACTGTTTAAATTTCGTCTCCTGATTGATGGTAAGAACGACCCATTCAAGAGTGATGGCTCCGAATCGCTTGAGATTATGCCGTGAAATACATGCTTGCTGGGGTAAAAGCTGCAGAGGCGGCTCTTACAGAATGACAGCAGAATGTCTAGAATAGCATTTCTCAACTTCAGTCCTCAAATGCACCCAATAGGTTGAGATTTCAAGATCTCCATTATATTGCACAGGTGATGTAATTATCATCAGTGCCTCTAAAATTGCAATGGGTGTTCTCTCTATAGCAGGGAATAACTGGCGAATCATGTCTGCCGGTTTTCCAGATCCCTGCTGTCCGGATAAAAAGAGGAGAAGTCAGGTTGTCCCGGTTCTGTCCAGGACACAACTATCAGGCAGTTCAGAGAGAAGGAGGGATGTCCCACTGTTCCTCTGCATTTAAACTAGAGCTATGTCACACAGCATGCTACAGAGAAGAGAAGGGATGTTGTCCACTGCCACCAATGAAATAAAAGTATAAACATTTTATTAACAGTGGGAGGGAGAAAGAGGTCACAACACAGCAGGATGTGGTTCACTCCTCATGAGTTTTGCAAAAAAAATAAAAGATACATAATTGGTATAGCTTCATCCATAACAGCCCGTACAGTAAATGCATTATTTATCCTGCACGGAGAACATCAAGAGGTAAAAAGCCTAAACCAAAATTTTGTTTTTATTTCATTTCACCTTCCAAAAACACATTAACAATGATAATAAAAGCTGCATGTACGGTACAATGGTACCAATAAAAACTACAGCTCATCCTGCAGAAGCCAAGTCCAAAAGCAGTTATGTCCATGGAAAAATAAAAAAAGATATGGGTCTGTGATTGCAGCAATGTCAAAAATACATTTTCCCCCAAATAGAGTTCTTTAGTGCAAAAGTAGAAAAACCTACTCACCTGGAATACTATGTCCAGTTCTGGGCAGCCCACTTTGAAAAAGATATCAACAAACTGGAGCAAGTTCAGAAAAGAGCTATTAGGATGGTGAGCGTCTGCAAGGTATGGCCTATGAGGAACAGTGCAAGGATCTGGGAATGTTAAGTTGCAAAAAGGAAATCTGAGAGGAGACTTAATAGCTGTCTACAAATATCTAAATGGCTGCCACAGTGCAAAGGGATCTGCCCTACTACTACTTGCACAAGGAAAGACTAGAAGCAATGGGAAGAAACTGAAAGGGAGGAGACACAGATTAGATATTAGAAAAAACTTTCTGACAGTGAGAGTGATTGATGAGTGAAACAGGTTGCCATGGGAGGTAGTGAGTTCTCCTTCAATGAAAATATTTAAACAGAGGCTAGACAGACATCTGTCTGGGATGATTTAGTGGATCCTGCATTGAGCAGGGGGTTGGATCCAATGATGCTCGAGGTTCCTTCCATTCCTACAATTCTAGGATTCTAAAAAAAAATAATTTTGGTATCATCGTAACCAAAAAGCAGAAAAAAAGTTATATTATTTCTTCTACTGGATGAAAGGTACCTCAAAATACAATGGCAGAATTGCTGTGCTTTTTCACCTTGTGCCAAGAAATTAAGTTATACATTATAAGCAGCAGCACATGTGAAAAAGACTTGGGTATACTAATAGATCATAGATTGAACATGAGTCAACAATGTGATTCAGCAGCCAAAAAGGCAGACACAATTCTGGGATCTATTAAGAGAAGCATAGAGTCTAGATCATGTGAGGTCATTATCCCCCTCTATTCTTCCTTCGTCAGACCTCATCTGGAATATTGTGTCCAGTTCTGAGCACCCCACTTTAAAAAAAAGACATAGACAAACTGGAGCAAGTTTAGAGAAGAGTTACCAAGATAGTGAGCAGTCTACAAATCATGTCCTATAAGGAACGGTTAAAGGATCTGGGAATGTTTAGCTTGCGAAAAAGAAGGCTGAGAGAAGACTTAATAGCTGTCTACAAATATCTGAAGGGCTGTCAAAGTGCAGAGGGATCAGCTCTATTCTCATGTACACAATGAAAGACTACAAGCAATGGGATGAAACTGAAAGGGAGGAGACACAGATTAGATATTAGAAAAAAATTTCTGACAGTGAGGGTGATCAATGAGTGGAACAGGTTACCAAGGGAGGTGGTGAGTTCTTCTTTAAAGGATGTGTTCAAACAAAGGCTGAACAAATATCTGTCTGGGATGATTTAGTGAATCTTGCACTGAACAGGGGGTTGGACCAGATGACCCTGGAGGTCCCTTCCAACTGTACCAGTTTTTGATTATACTGTATGTTCCCCAAAACGGTACCAATAAAAATTACAGCTTGCTTCACCACAATGATGTGTGCATGTACTGTATGTGATTTTCCTTCAGTATTCCATACATATATGTCATTTTGAACACAAAAGCTCGTACACATATGGAATAAGTAGTTAATAGCCCCATGCTATGTTGGCTAACGGCGAAAACCCTGTGTCATGTCTGTCTCCTAAGACCTGTGGTTCTACAGGTGCTTTGGAGTTCTCCTGCTCAAACGTTGTGGATTGTGCTGGCTGGGCGTGTGTGTGTGTTTCTAGCCAGCCAATCACTCTAGGTCGGTACACATAAGAGCTGTCTTCCCAGGTGTGGGTGTGAATAGCTTTCTCTGTTCTCATTCTGTGTGTGTGTGTGTGTGGCGTGAGCAAGTTCTATGTGTGGTGGCTGCAAAAAAGGTTTGTGTTTTGTTTGGTTATGTCGTTGGACTCCTGGTTAGTGTAGGGACTAACGGTATTGCCGGAAGTCGTAACGTGGCCCATTAGCTTATTTTGGCCAAAATGTCAACTAATACCCGGCATTTATAGCATTAACATCAGCTACTAGTGTTTGCATATTGGCTACTGTATTGTGTGATTACGGCTCTGTGTGTCTTCTTATCCTGTCCAGTTGTCCCTGTCGGTGGTGGCATGTGTATGCGTCCTAGCCTGGGTGTGTGGGTTCCTAGGGGCAGCAAGGTCCCAGACCCGAAGACCACTGAGCCACCCCCTACTTTGGCGATGTCCCTGCTCAGGTAGGTTCTTGGTCATCTTCTTTTGTAGAAGATATGGAGAGGTACGAATCGGTGGTTGCTTCGCCTGGTGTACCATATCCCTGGTAACGTTCTTGGAGGCCCAGTGTTCACTTGCCCACACATACGTAACGCCCTGATCTCAGCAACTTACTCCCTTAGAAGTTACGGTCAATAGCGACCATGGCATTTAAGTTGTTCGAAAGAAGAAGAGCAGGAATTTGAATGATAATCATCCTGTGTAAAAGGAGCAGCAAATCCGCAGGACAAATCCACACCAAATCAAATAGATTAAGTTGCTGATTTGCCTTTGTGCATGTAAACAGCTGATGATATATAGTATAATATATAGTAATATACTCACCTTACCTTTTCCTTGCTACTCTGGCACTGACACTTGCTTAGTCTCCCGTTGGTCTCTGGCCTTGATCGATAGCATGCAGTATACTAATATAGATTAAAATTTAATGACTTTTATTAGGATATACTAAAAATTGTGGGCTCACATATAACACTTATAAAGGGTGCAAAAAAGAAAGACAGGTAACATATAGACAAAGAATAGGCCCTAATAGGAATATGTAGGGTAACGTATCTCTCAGATAGATTTTTGGAGATCGATACCGCTCATGAATGAGGAAGAGGATAAAAGTCCAAATGGAAAAAGAGTAGTATCCAAATCCAAAGACCTGTAATGAGCCCATGCACCTAGCACCCGTATATGCGGCAACCGTGCTACTAATACTACTAATGGGAAGTCAAAAATTGTTTTAGCAACATGAATACACATTATAACATTGTGCCCTAAAGAGGTACCATTCCTCGTACTACATTTGTACCTTGGTACAAATATTCTTTGGATTTGGATACTACTCTTTTTCCATTTGGACTTTTATCCTCTTCCTCATTCATGAGCGGTATCGATCTCCAAAAATCTATCTGAGAGATACGTTACCCTACATATTCCTATTAGGGCCTATTCTTTGTCTATATGTTACCTGTCTTTCTTTTTTGCACCCTTTATAAGTGTTATATGTGAGCCCACAATTTTTAGTATCAAATCACAGTGGTATAGAGATCTATATAAATTTAACTGAAACCCTTCACAGATATAGATTAAAATATAATGACATTTATTGAAAATTTCTAAAATTGTGGGCTCACATATAACACTTATAGACAATACGTAAAAAGGACAGGTAACATATAAGCAAAGAATAGGCCCTTATGGATATATGTAAGACAACGTATCTCTCGGATAGATTTTTAGAGATAGCTGCCGCTCATACAAATGAGAGAGGATAGAACTCCAGAAGGTGAAAGAGTGATATCCACGTCTAAGGATTATTTGTACTTAGATGTTGATATGGTACAGGAATTGGTGCCTGTACTAGGGCACAATATTCTTATGTGTACTCTTGTTGCTAGAACACTTTATTTAATAACTTCCCATTGGTAGCACAGTTATTGTGTATACAGGTGCTAAACACATGGGCTCATTGTGTGTCAGTGATGCTGACCAGAACGTTTCGGAAAGCTCGCTCGACGCGTTTCCCTACCCATGTAGGGGGCAGTTCCTCAGGAGCGCGGGTAATTATTGCCCGAAAAGTACGTAAAGATAATAGAGCAACAGGATTAGTGCGTCAGGACATAGTCCTGCTGCAGTTTGATACTGCTAAGGTGATGCCACCTGTTCGATAGTCACCTCTTCTTGCTTGTCACTTCCCGTGCGGTATCTGTGTTGGTACCGCTATCGGGCTCTCTATTTGAATATTCAGAGAGGGAGAGGGTCATTCATCCCATCTGGCATATAAGATGGTGTGTGCCAGTATTTGAATGCCTCAGATAGCACTTCCGTGTAGCAGATGGCGCCCTTTAATCAGGCTTAGTCACCGGCTACTACGGCAAGGCCAGGTGATACCCTCCTAGAGAATTCCTGCAATATCCATTAGGGTACTTGCATTGGTCTGTAGATTTCTGTGACCAGTGTGGATTAATGCAATACCCAGATGGAAATTGTTCTGTCTCTCAGTGTTTGTTAAAGCGAATGCTTCTCCAGGATCTATGGCCGACCCTTCTCACACAGCTGGTAGTTATCCCGGCTGTCTGTGATGAGGGCACTGCCTACACAGATGAAGCTCAGGTAAGTAGCAATATAAGTCTCAGATAGAGTTAGCTTCAGAGAATAGAGGGTTGTTTCGGCTAGACCTGGGGGATAATACTCCATTCAAAGTTCTTTCATAGAGACCAGGAAAGACAGAACCCCTACAGTGTCAGTCCTAGCTGGATTAGACAGGGGTAAGAGGCAGGGACAGAGCAAGAGAGGTAGCGCCTGCGGCTCTGATGGTGAGCGGCCGGCTATGAGGTGTTGGAGCTACTGACAGTGTTTAAATGGAGGTATGGCTCCTCCTCTATGGGAGGGGTAATGTCCTCCAGCCTATTGGGACTCCAGGGGGCGGTAGTGGTTGTCCCAGGAAACGCCCACCTGATCATTGTGTCCAATTTCACATGCTTCTGCTTAGCAGAGCGATGGTAGAATAGAGTGATGCTGTTAACCCCTTCTTTCACAGTTTGTTATTTCCCAACCGATCATTGGGAGTCTCAGTGCGATGTATTCACATCTAGCAACCGTGTGCGAGCTTCCGCGTCCCACGGTAGAACGCATGACGCGCTGCGTGGTGACGTCATCGCGCAGCGCGCCTCCTTATTGGCTAATGTATCAGGATGGGTGGAGCGTCGCATAGAAGTATCTCCTATGCCTTTTATCGATCGTTCCTTGGTGCGGTTTGTCCCTAGGGGGTACAGGTGTGTAAATCCTGTTACAGTGTCCGACGCACGCAGGCTATATCGCGCGGCGCGTCCTTGCATGTGTTTTAGTGTCAGATGTCAGTGTGTGAGACATGACATCTGTATACCATCTGACAGGGGGCATGAAGGGGGCGTGGTTTAGATTTAACCCCACTCATCCTGGATCCTGATAGAGCATTTATATATCGTAGTGAAGCTCATAACGAAGGTCCTGCCCCTTGATGGATTAACATATTACACCAGAAGGACGATAAGGAGGAATAATTGAAAGTAAATTCAAACAAACCAATAAAGGATAATGCGGTTAAGGGTACTAACAGAGGCAGACTTTTGCACAAGTTCTGCATACACTCCTTTCTTTGTCATTTAGCACTCCATCAAAGTGTCATACATAAGTAAATGATACCCCAGATATTAGATAGTGTTAGAAAATATATCAGATTCTGCTTGTAAGGTGCCGGAGAAAAAAATTTGCATAATATCTAGATATATATCTATAGGATGGTACCTAGAGAGGATTTAATGCATTCGACCATGCTCTGAAGATTCTTTGCCAGCATAGAAGGAAAATCGTCTTTTGTTACCTGTCTTTTTTTTTTGCACCCTTTATAAGTGTTATATGTGAGCCCACAATTTTTAGTATATCCTAATAAAAGTCATTAAATTTTAATCTATATCTGTGAAGGGTTTTAGTAAACATTATATAGATTCTCATACCACTGTGATTTCATGCAGTATACTAAGAAGAAAAAAAATACACAACGCCAGAATTGCGCAATTTTGGTCATGCTGTCTGCAAGAAAAAACTTAAATAAAAGGCGATCAAAAATCACACAAACTCATTGGTATCAATAGAAACTATAGGAGCAAGGAGATTTTAAAATTTTTGGGCTCCCCCGCTCCTGCACATATGTCTGTCATTTTGCCGGCGGGCGCATGCACAGTAACCGGGAAAGGTCCGTGGAGAAGGATCGCATCAGGTTGCAAA
This sequence comes from Eleutherodactylus coqui, assembly GCF_035609145.1. NCBI lineage: Eukaryota > Metazoa > Chordata > Amphibia > Anura > Eleutherodactylidae > Eleutherodactylus > Eleutherodactylus coqui. Next base: position 72,116,644 of record NC_089847.1, read on the forward strand.
TGCCGAGGCCTCCGGTAAGAAGTTCTATGTCCCCTCATAGATCACATGGGTGAAGGGAAAATTAAACTTCGATTTTTTTTTAACTTTTACGTGATCACTAGAGATGAGCGAACGTACTCGTCCGAGCTTGATGCTCGGGCGAATATTAGGGTGTTCGGGATGTTCGTTATTCGTAACGAACACCACACGATGTTCGGATGTTCGGGTTACTTTAACTTTCTTCCCTGAGAAATCATTTCTATATGCGCTCAATGGGGCCGGCGGCAGCAGCGCCAACCCCATTGAGAACATATAGAAGACAAATCCTTCTTCTCTGCCACAGCTGTAACAGCTGTGACAGAGAAGAACGATGTTTGCCCATTGAATTCAATGGAACCGGCAATACAGCCGACTCCACTGAATGCAATGGGCTGCCGGCGATCGCGGGATGAATTGTCGGAAAGGGGTTAAATATATAAGCCCTTTCCTGCAATTCATCCAGAAATGTGTAAAAATAAAAAATATATATATACTCACCTGGTGCCGACAGACGGAGTTCAGCGCGGCAGGCTGCAGTTCTCCTGAACTGCTCTGAACAGCTGTTAGTAGTATTCAGCAGCCGGGGATTTAAAATCCCCGCCTGCTGAATAAGATGCCTCTGAATGGTCACAGCCTGACCAATCAGAGGCCAGCCCTCACTCACACCCATTCATGAATTCATGAATGGGTGAGTGAGGGCTGCCTCTGATTGGCTCAGGGGCAGCTCTCCTGCCCCTGAGCCAATCAGAGGCAGCCCTCACTCACCCATTCATGAATTCATGAATGGGTGTGAGTGAGGGCTGGCCTCTGATTGGTCAGGCTGTGACCATTCAGAGGCATCTTATTCAGCAGGCGGGGATTTTAAATCCCGGCTGCTGAATACTACTAACAGCTGTTCAGAGCAGTTCAGGAGAACTGCAGCCTGCCGCGCTGAACTCCGTCTGTCGGCACCAGGTGAGTATATATATATTTTTTATTTTTACACATTTCTGGATGAATTGCAGGAAAGGGCTTATATATTTAACCCCTTTCCGACAATTCATCCCGCGATCGCCGGCAGCCCATTTCATTCAGTGGAGTCGGCTGTATTGACGGCTCCATTGAATTCAATGGGCTAACATCGTTCTTCTCTGCCACAGCTGTTACAGCTGTGGCAGAGGAGAACGTGCTGTGTCGTTCCCATCATTTTCTTGAATTGCCAAGATTTTCACACATGAAAACCTTAGCGAGCATCGGCGAAATACAAAAATGTTCCGGTCGCCCATTGACTTCAATGGGGTTCGTTATTCGAAACGAACACCCGAACATCGCGGGAAGTTCGTTTCGAATAACGCGAACCCGAACATTTTGGTGTTCGCTCATCTTTAGTGATCACCATTATCTATTGTGTTACGATGATCACGTGACTGGGGACCGCTAAACTAGGCTACCACTGACTGCTCCAGGCTCTTGGCTATCTTAGCCAAGAGTAAGGAGATTTTAAATCTTTCAGGCCCTCCTCAGCTTCTTCACTTGTGTCCGCTATTTTGCTGACGGATGCATGCACTGATGCTGGAGTAAGATTGACGGATAAAGATCCTGTTGTGGGACAAATCCGGGGGCCTTAGGACCTGTGAGGGAAGATGAAACTTTAACTTTTATAACTTTTTTTTTTTTAACTTTACATGATCGCCGTTATCCATTGGATAATGGCGATCATATGACCAGGGGCTGCATACCGTGGACACTGGTAATATGTTCTTGCTCTTGAATATGTTTGACAGCCAGGAGCAGGAAGATTTTGAATTTCCTTATCTCTCTCGCCTTCTGCACATGTGTCTGACATTTTCCATCTAGCATGCATGTGCAGAAGACGGCATCCGGTCCTTGCAGGACCAGAATGCTGCAGGACATCATGGAGGAAGAAGGTGAGTAGTTTCAGCTCCTCTCATGGATCCGATCCGTGGGGGAGATGAAACTTTAACTTTCTTTAATCTTTTAAAAACTTTTATGCGATTGCCATTTTCTATTGGATAACAGTGATCGTGTGACTGGGGATCGCACACCGTGGCCCCCTATTACAGTTCCAAGCTATCGGCTACCTCCGGCACCCGATAGCAGGGAAGTGTCACACTTGCAGACCCTGCGTTTTTCTACGGCCCGGGGAATTAAAGCCCAGAGAACCAGGACATGCAAACATGTACAGGTGGTCGCTAAGGGGTTAAGGGAATAGTACTGTTTTTTTTCCCACACATTTCCTTAGGGATTAGAGTTTTGTTTACTACAGTGTTATAATTCCTTGCTCCACTGGAGCTTTATATGTAATTGTCTTGGGCTAGCCCATAGCCACTGATAAGGGGGCTGATCTGTACGCAGCTGTATAAGATTACCATTGAGGTTAACATTTTGGGGAATATGGGCCAATGACAGTGTTCATAGCATGGGGTTGTCTGGTTGCAATGAACTTGGTTAAAACAATAAAACAAAATAAGTACTTACCTTCCTCAGCCCCAGTGATCCAGCACTACAGCACCACAATTCTCCTGGCCTCTGATGACAGCATAAGTCAGGTGACTGCTGCCTGCCAATCAGAGGCTGCAGTGTCACGGCCCATTCTCCTGGAATTAGCGCTCACATCTTGGGTCCATGATGCCAAGAGTGGTTGTAGAATAAAAACTTTAAAATATAGTTTTCTACCACATCTTTAGTATAATTTCTTTACCATCTTGAAGATCTCTGTTATTCAATGAGAAACATCACTGGATAACTCCAGAAGATGAAAATCTGTATTGGTCACATAGTGCTCTACTCTTGCTGATCCCGCTATTAAAGGGAACAAAGTTCTTAATATTATTAACTAGCTTACCCGCCGCGCGTTGCTGCGAAGACAGACATACATAGATACATAGATTCGTTTTTATATATCTAGATAACAACCAATCACAGCGCGGCTTTCAAGTTACCTCAGCGGTATAATATATAACAACCAATCACAAGCAGCTTTCATGTTACCTCAGTGGTATAATATATAACAACCAATCGCAGCGCAGATTTCATGTAACCTCAGTAGTATAAGAAGTAGCAACCAATCACAGCACAGCTTTCATGTTGCCTCAGCAGTATAATATATAGCAACCAATCACAGCACAGCGTTCAAGTTACCTCAGCAGTATAAGAAATAGCAACCAATCACAGCACAGCTTTCATTTTACCTCAGCATTCTCAATGTATAGCAATTGTCAAGCGAAATGTTCGGCGGATGCATCATTTTGTAGATGAACACACATCCCATTGCTCGTAATGCCTTTTGCTTTCGTGCTTGAGATGGAAATCAAACGATTTTTGTCTGGGGGGCATAACTGTCGACGATGCTCGCACGCGCGCCACCTATCGTATGATAGTTGTACTATGCCAGTAATTTTCCCAGGAGTGTAGTCAACAACTTCGCAAAGTTTCATGGCGATTGGTTGAATGGTGTAGAAAATGCATAAAGGACAGACAGACAGACATTTATATATATATAGATGACATCAGGAAGTGAGAGAATTAGATTTCGTACATAAAATTTGGACGCTAATTCTTTTGCGCTTAGAATTGAATAATCGAGTTGGGACCCATTAACTTTTCCTATTTATGACATAATCAATGCCCATGCCAAATTTCAAGTTTCTATGACATTGGGAAGTGAGAGAATTAGATTCTGTACGCAAAATTTGGACGCTAATTCTTTAGCGCTTAGAATTAAATAATCGAGTTGGGACCCATTAGCTTTTCCTATTTATGACATAATCAATGCTCGTGTCAAATTTCATGTTTCTTTGACATTGGTAAGTGAGAAAATTAGATTCCGTACGTAAAATTTGGACGCTAATTCTTTGGCGCTTAGAATTGAATAATAGAGTTGGGACCCATTAGCTTTTCCTATTTCTAACATAATCAATGCTCGTGTCAATTTTCAAGTTTTTATGACATTGGGAAGTGAATTAGATTCCGTACGTAAAATTTGGACACTAATTCTTTTATGCTTAGAATTGAACAATCGAGTTGGGACCCATTAGCTTTTCCTATTTATGCCGTAATCAATGCCCGTGCCAAATTTCAAGTTTCTATTACATTGGGAAGTGAGAGAATTAGATTCCGATGTAAAATTTGGACGCTAATCTTTTTGCGCTTAGAATTGAATAATCGAGTTGGGACCCATTAACTTTTCCTATTTATGACATAATCAATGCTTGTGCCAAATTTCAAGTTTCTATTACATTGGGAAGTGAGAGAATTAGATTCCGTACGTAAAATTTAGACACAAATTATTTTGTGCTTAGAATTGAATAATCGAGTTGGGACCCATTACCTTTTCCTATTTATGACATAATCAATGCTCTTGCCAAATTTCAAGTTTCTATGACCTTGGGAAGTGATGGAATTAGATTCCGTAAGTAAAATTTGGACGCTAATTTTTTTACGCTTAGAATTGAATAATCGAGTTGGGACCTATTAACTTTTCCTGTTTATGACATAATCAATGCTCGTGCCAAATTTCATCGGGAAGTGAGAGAATTAGATTCCGTACGTACAATTTGGACGCTAATTCTTTTGCGCTTAGAATTGAATAATAGAATTGGGACCCATTAACTTTTCCTATTTATGACATAATCAATGCTCATGCCAAATTTCATGTTTCTATGACATCGCGAAGTGAGAAAATTAGATTCCGTACGTAAAATTTGGATGCTAATTCTTTGGCGCTTAGAATTGAATAATCGAGTTGGTACCCATTAGCTTTTCCTATGTATGTCATAATCAATGCTTGTGCCAAATTTCATGTTTCTACGACATCGGGAAGTGAGAGAATTGGTGACAATGATGGAAATGGAACGATCTGCGTGGGGGGGGGGGCGTAACTGTCGATGCTCGCACGCACGCCATTTATCATAGGATAGTTGTACTATGCCTATAATCGCAGGAGTGTACTCAACCACTTCCCAAAGTTTCATGGCGATCGGATGAATGGTGTAGTAGCGTATAAAGGACAAATAGACACACACACAGACACACAGACACGCATACATTCAATTTTATATATATAGATAGATAATAATTAGAGATGAGCGAGCACCAAAATGCCCGGGTGCTCGTTACTCGGGACGAAATTATCGCGATGCTCGGGGGTTCGTTTCGAATAACGAACCCCATTGAAGTCAATGGGCGACCCGAGCATTTTTGTATTTCGCCGATGCTCGCTAAGGTTTTCATGTGTGAAAATCTGGGCAATTCAAGAAAGTGATGGGAACGACACAGCAACGGATAGGGCAGGCGAGGGGCTACATGTTGGGCTGCATCTCAAGTTCACAGGTCCCACTATTAAGCCACAATAGCGGCAAGAGTGCCCCCCCTCCCAACAACTTTTACTTCTGAAAAGCCCTCATTAGCATGGCATACCTTAGCTAAGCACCACACTACCTCTAACAAAGCACAATCACTGCCTGCATGACACTCCGCTGCCACTTCTCCTGGGTTACATGCTGCCCAACCCCCCCCCCCCCCCCCACAGCGCACACCAAAGTGTCCCTGCGCAGCCTTCAGCTGCCCTCATGCCACACCACCCTCATGTCTATTTATAAGTGCGTCTGCCATGAGGAGGAACCGCAGGCACACACTGCAGAGGGTTGGCATGGCTAGGCAGCGACCCTCTTTAAAAGGGGCGGGGCGATAGCCCACAATGCTGTACAGAAGCAATGAGAAATATAATCCTGTGCCACCGCCATCAGGAGCTGCACACGTGGGCATAGCAATGGGGAACCTATGTGCCACACACTATTCATTCTGTCATGGTGTCTGCATGCCCCAGTCACACCGTGGTTTTTAATTCATAGACACAGGCAGGTACAACTCCCTATTGTGAAGTCCCTGTGGACCGACAGCATGGGTGGCTCCCTGGAACCCAGCGGTGGTACATAAAAATATCCCATTGCATTGCCCAACACAGCTGAGGTAGTAATGTCGTGCTTAATACAGGTGGGCTTCGCCCCACACTGCATGCCCCAGTCTGACTGGGGTTCTTTAGAAGTGGAAACAGATGCATTTATAATTCCCTGTGGACCCACAGCATGGGTGGGTGCCAGGAAGCCACCGGCGGTACATAAAAATATCCCATTGCATTGCCCAACACAGCTGAGGTAGTAATGTCGTGCTTAATTCAGGTGGGCTTCGGCCCACACTGCATGCCCCAGTCTGACTGGGGTTCTTTAGAAGTGGAAACAGATGCATTTATAATTCCCTGTGGACCCACAGCATGGGTGGGTGCCAGGAAGCCACCAGCGGTACATAAAAATATCCCATTGCATTGCCCAACACAGCTGAGGTAGTAATGTCGTGCTTAATACAGGTGGGCTTCGGCCCACACTGCATGCCCCAGTCAGACTGGGGTTCTTTGGAAGTGGAAACAGATGCATTTATAATTCCCTGTGGACCCACAGCATGGGTGGCTCCCTGGAACCCACCGGCGGTACATAAAAATATCCCATTGCATTGCCCAACACAGCTGAGGTAGTAATGTCGTGCTTAATGCAGGTGGGCTTCGGCCCACACTGCATGCCCCAGTCTGACTGGGGTTCTTTAGAAGTGGAAACAGATGCATTTATAATTCCCTGTGGACCCACAGCATGGGTGGGTGCCAGGAAGCCACCGGCGGTACATAAAAATATCCCATTGCATTGCCCAACACAGCTGAGGTAGTAATGTCGTGCTTAATACAGGTGGGCTTTGGCCCACACTGCATGCCCCAGTCTGACTGGTAATATGTACCTTAACAGTAACCTCGTTGGTGGTAATGTGGTGGTGACTGCGGACCTGGTAGCGCGGTTTTATGTAGTTGGTTTTCGGAATGTGGCCAGGATTAAGTGGGCCGTGGCGGGGGGATGGTGGTGGTGCTCGTTAAAGGTGAAATTCTTGGACTGCCACCAGACGGACCAATGCAAAGGTATTTGCCAAGACTGTTTTCATTGTTGGAGGAGGAGGGGGATGTTTTGGAGGCACTATGTGTCCTCTACACGTGTCCGTTGTTATATGCACCTTAACAGTAACAGCGTTGGTGGGAAATGGCCTCGCCGCCATCATGTCTTTGTGAAGCCTCTGTTTCCACACCCCAGTGACATACCATTAGCAGCGGTATAGGCAGAGCCCAGAATTATTAACATTTCAGCGGTAGCATTAGGGACAGGCCCCACTAACATATCACTAGCAGCAGTATAGGGGGAGCGCAGTCTTAGTTCCATTTCAGTAATAGTAGCACTCAAGACAGGCCCCAGTAACATTCCCATTGCAGCAGTTTAGGGAGATAACAGTCTCTTTCACATTTCAGTAGCTGCAGTATAGACAAGGCCCCAGTTACATTTATGTAGCTAAAGTGTAGGCCAACCACACACACCTTTCTGTACCATGAGTGCAGGCGAAGAACATAGAAATTACTATGATTACACTGTAGGTGAGGGCCCAAAAAAATTGGTGTACCAACAGTACTAATGTACCTCAGAAAAAATTGGCCATGCCCAACCAAGATGGCAGGTGAAACCCATTAATCGCTTTGGTTAATGTGGCTTAAGTGGTAACTAGGCCTGGAGGCAGCCCAGTTTAACGAAAAATTGGTTCAAGTTAAAGTTTCAACGCTTTTAAGAGCATTGAAACGTATAAAAATTCTTTGGAAAAATTATATGAGTGAGCCTTGTGGCCCTAAGAAAAATTGCCCGTTCGGCGTGATTACGTGAGGTTTCAGGAGGAGGAGCAGGAGGAGGAGGAGGAGGAATATTATACACAGATTGATGAAGCAGAAATGTCCCCGTTTTGGATGGTGAGCGAGAACGATGCTTCTATCCGCGGGTGCAGCCTACGTATTGTTTAGGTGTCGCTGCTGTCCGCTGGTGGAGAAGAAAAGTCTGGGGAAATCCAGGCTTTGTTCATCTTTATGAGTGTAAGCCTGTCGGCACTGTCGGTTGACAGGCGGGTACGCTTATCTGTGATGATTCCCCCAGCCGCACTAAACACCCTCTCTGACAAGACGCTAGCCGCAGGACAAGCAAGCACCTCCAGGGCATACAGCGCGAGTTCAGGCCACGTGTCCAGCTTCGACACCCAGTAGTTGTAGGTGGCAGAGGCGTCACGGAGGACGGTCGTGCGATCGGCTACGTACTCCCTCACCATCCTTTTACAGTGCTCCCGCCGACTCAGCCTTGACTGGGGAGCGGTGACACAGTCTTGCTGGGGAGCCATAAAGCTGTCCAGGGCCTTAAAGACTGTTGTACTGCCTGTGCTGTACATGCTGCTCGATCTCCGCACCTCCCCTGCTACCTGGCCCTCGGAACTGCGCCTTCTGCCACTAGCGCTGTCGGATGGGAATTTTACCATCAGCTTGTCCGCCAGGGTCCTGTGGTATAGCAACACTCTCGAACCCCTTTCCTCTTCGGGAATGAGAGTGGAAAGGTTCTCCTTATACCGTGGGTCGAGCAGTGTGTACACCCAGTAATCCGTAGTGGCCAGAATGCGTGTAACGCGAGGGTCACGAGAAAGGCATCCTAACATGAAGTCAGCCATGTGTGCCAGGGTACCTGTACGCAACACATGGCTGTCTTCACTAGGAAGATCACTTTCAGGATCCTCCTCCTCCTCCTCCTCTTCAGGCCATACACGCTGAAAGGATGACAGGCAAGCAGCATGGGTACCGTCAGCAGTGGGCCAAGCTGTCTCTTCCCCCTCCTCCTCATCCTCCTCATGCTCCTCCTCCTCCTCCTGAACGCGCTGACATATAGACAGGAGGGTGCTCTGACTATCCAGCGACATACTGTCTTCCCCCGGCTCTGTTTCCGAGCGCAAAGCGTCTGCCTTTATGCTTTGCAGGGAACTTCTCAAGATGCATAGCAGAGGAATGGTGACGCTAATGATTGCAGCATCGCCGCTCACCACCTGGGTAGACTGCTCAAAGTTTCGAAGGACATGGCAGATGTCTGCCAACCAGGCCCACTCTTCTGAAAATAATTGAGGAGGGTGACTCCCACTGCGCCGCCCATGTTGGAGTTGGTATTCCACTATAGCTCTACGCTGCTCATAGAGCCTGGCCAACATGTGGAGCGTAGAGTTCCACCGTGTGGGCACGTCGCACAGCAGTCGGTGCACTGGCAGATTAAACCGATGTTGCAGGGTCCGCAGGGTGGCAGCGTCCGTGTGGGAGTTGCGGAAATGTGCGCAGAGCCGGCGCACCTTTCCGAGCAGGTCTGACAAGCGTGGGTAGCTTTTCAGAAAGCGCTGAACCACCAAATTAAAGACGTGGGCCAGGCATGGCACGTGCGTGAGGCTGCCGAGCTGCAGAGCCGCCACCAGGTTACGGCCGTTGTCACACACGACCATGCCCGGTTGGAGGCTCAGCGGCGCAAGCCAGCGGTTGGTCTGCTCTGTCAGACCCTGCAGCAGTTCGTGGGCCATGTGCCTCTTATCTCCTAAGCTGAGTAGTTTCAGCACGGCCTGCTGACGCTTGCCCACCGCTGTGCTGCCACGACGCGCGACACCGACTGCTGGCGACGTGCTGCTGCTGCTGACACATCTTGATTGCGAGACAGAGGTTGCGTTGGAGGAGGAGGAGGGTGCTTTAGTGGAGGAAGCATACACCGCCGCAGATACCACCACCGAGCTGGGGCCCGCAATTCTGGGGGTGGGTAGGACGTGAGCGGTCCCAGGCTCTGACTCTGTCCTAGCCTCCACTAAATTCACCCAATGTGCCGTCAGGGAGATGTAGTGGCCTTGCCCGCCTGTGCTTGTCCACGTGTCCGTTGTTAAGTGGACCTTGGCAGTTACCGCGTTGGTGAGGGCGCGTACAATGTTGCGGGAGACGTGGTCGTGCAGGGCTGGGACGGCACATCGGGAAAAGTAGTGGCGACTGGGAACTGAGTAGCGCGGGGCCGCCGCCGCCATCATACTTTTGAAGGACTCCGTTTCCACAACCCTATACGGCAGCATCTCAAGGCTGATAAATTTGGCTATGTGGACGGTTAACGCTTGAGCGTGCGGGTGCGTGGCGGCGTACTTGCGCTTGCGCTCAAACACTTGCGCTAGCGACGGCTGGACGGTGCGGTGCGAGACATTGCTGGATGGGGCCGAGGACAGCGGAGGTGAGGGTGTGGGTGCAGGCCAGGAGACGGTAGTGCCTGTGTCCTCAGAGCGGGGTTGGATCTCAGTGGCAGGTTGGGGCACAGGGGGAGAGGCAGCGGTGCAAACCGGAGGCGGTGAACGGCCTTCGTCCCACCTTGTGGGGTGCTTGGCCGTCATATGTCTGCGCATGCTGGTGGTGGTGGCTCCCCGGCTGATCTTGGCGCGACAAAGGTTGCACACCACTGTTCGTCGGTCGTCAGGCGTCTCTGTGAAAAACTGCCAGACCTTAGAGCACCTTGGCTTCTGCAGGGTGGCATGGCGCGAGGGTGCGCTTTGGGAAACAGTTGGTGGATTATTCGGTCTGGCCCTGCCTCTACCCCTGGCCACCGCACTGCCTCTTGCAACCTGCCCTGCTGCTGCCCTTGCCTCCCCCTCTGAAGACCTGTCCTGAGTAGGCGTTGCAAACCAGGTGGGGTCAGTCACCTCATCGTCCTGCTGCTCTTCCTCAGAATCCTCTGTGCGCTCCTCCCTCGGACCTACTGCCCTTACTACTACCTCACCGATAGACAACTGTGTCTCATCGTCATCGTCCTCCTCACCCACTGAAAGGTCTTGAGACAGTTGCCGGAAGTCCCCAGCCTCATCCCCCGGACCCCGGGAACTTTCCAATGGTTGGGCATCAGTGACGATAAACTCCTCTGGTGGGAGAGGAACCACTGCTGCCCAATCTGAGCAGGGGCCCGAGAACAGTTCCTGGGAGTCTTCCCGCTCCTGAGCATGTGTCATTTTCGTGGAGTGAGGAAGCTGGGAGGAAGGAGGAGCAGCAGACAGAGGATTCGGATTTGCAGCAGTGGACGGCGCAGAACTGTGGGTGGACGATAGGTTGCTCGAAGCACTTTCTGCCATCCACGACAGGACCTGCGCACACTGCTCATTTTCTAATAAAGGTCTCCCGCGTGGACCCATTAATTGTGCGATGAATGTGGGGACGCCAGAAACGTGCCTCTCTCGTAATCGCGCAGCAGTCGGCTGCGATACACCTGGATCAGGAGTTCGGCCTGTGCCCACACCCTCACTTGGCCCTCCACGTCCTCGGCCGCGTCCACGTCCTCTAGGCCTACCCCTACCCCTCAGCATGCTGTATTACCAGTGATTTGATTTCCCAGGCAGGAAATAAATTGGCGCAAGCCTGCTGTTAAATGTAGCTGGCTGCGTATGATTTCTTTACGTTCTCCACCCACCACACACGTACCCAGAACGCTGAGGACTGTCAGAGGCAGGCCAAATAGAATGTTTCCCTTTTTTTTTTTTTAAAGGGAAGGCCCACTGACTATATTCAATCAGATAAGAAATGTGTTCCACAGAACTGCAGTGTTATATGAAGTGCAGCAGAGCGGTGATTTTTCCCAGCCAGGAAATAAATTGGCGCAAGCCTGCTGTTAAACGTAGCTGGCTGTGTATGATTTCTTTACGTTCTCCACCCACCACACACGTACCCAGAACGCTGAGGACTGTCAGAGGCAGGCCAAATAGAATGTTTCCCTTTTTTTTTTTTAAAGGGAAGGCCCACTGACTATATTCAATCAGATAAGAAATGTGTTCCACAGAACTGCAGTGTTATATGAAGTGCAGCAGAGCGGTGATTTTTCCCAGCCAGGAAATAAATTGGCGCAAGCCTGCTGTTAAACGTAGCTGGCTGCGTATGATTTCTTTACGTTCTTCACCCACCACACACGTACCCAGAACGCTGAGGACTGTCAGAGGCAGGCCAAATAGAATGTTTCCCTTTTTTTTTTAAAGAAAAGGCCCACTGACTATATTCAATCAATAATATATGTCTTCTGGCCCTGCCTACACAATTCTGTCCCTGTAGTATTACTGCAGGGCGCAATGCTCTGCACAGCCGATTTTGAAAAAAAAAAATATGCAACACTGCTAACAGCAGCCTGCACAGTACTGCACATGGTTAAATGTGGCCCTAAGAAGGACCGTTGGGGTTCTTGAAGCCTACACTCACTCCTAACACTCTCCCTGCCTAACCACCACTTCTGTCCCTGTAGTATTACTTCAGGGCGCAATGCTCTGCACAACCGATTTTGAAAAAAAAAAAAAAAAGGTGCAACACTCCTAACAGCAGCCTCCACACTACTGCACACGGATAGATGTGGCCCTAAGAAGGACCGTTGGGGTTCTTGAAGCCTACACTCACTCCTAACACTCTCCCTACAGCAGCTCCAACACAACAGCACTTTCCTCAGCTATCTCACAAGGCATCTGAGGCGAGCCGCGGGAGGGGCCGACTTTTATGCTCGGGTGACATCTGATCTCCCCAGCCACTCACAGCAGGGGGGTGGTATAGGGCTGGAACATCACAGGGGGAAGTTGTAATGCCTTCCCTGTCTTTCAATTGGCCAGAAAAGCGCGCTAACGTCTCAGACAGGAAACTGAAAGTAACCCGAACATCGCGTGGTACTCGTTACGAGTAACGAGCATCCCAAACACGCTAAAATTCGCCCGAGCATCAAGCTCGGACGAGTACGTTCGCTCATCTCTAATAATAATATTAATACATTAGGGAATTGTTTTATGTTGATGAGTGGTCTCCAGATTATCAATTGTTATAATAACTGGTTGAAATTTGTAGAAAACAGATGGATGAAGGATGAAAGTTCCTGATATTCCTTACAAACCTCTTTGAAACTGATTGCCTTTATCTATCTAAATGCAACTAAAACCCAAATTTATAGTAACATAATCCTCTTAGGTAATCTAAAGCTAAACAAATGCATTCAAGTATCCACTACTTAGCTAAGTAAGCTGCTTGCACTGATACATTTCTTTTCCCTCCTTGTACAGACTGTATATCTAACTATAAAGTGGTATTTCGGTAAAGGAAATTTATATTCCTTCTTTACCAGAATACAATGAGATTGTCCAAAATGTTATGTAGTTTCTAAGTGGGAAGAAGAAATGCTTACATGCATGGCTGAGGTTGTTAAACATGGTGATGAGTTAGGGCTAGAGATGAGCGAACGTACTCGGATAAGCACTACTCGTCCGAGTAATGTGCTTTATCCGAGTACCTCCCCGCTCGTCCTGAAAGATTCGGGACGCGCTGCGGAGCGGGGAGCTGCAGGGGAGAGCGGGGAGGTACGGAGGGGAGATCTTTCTCTCCTTCTCTCCCGCCCGCTCTGCCCCGCTCCCTGCTGCGACTCACCTGTCAGCAGCGGAGCTCCCCGAATCTTTCAAGACGAGTACAGCGGTACTCGGATAAGGCACATTACTCGGACGAGTAGTGCTTATCCGAGTACGTTCGCTCATCTCTAGTTAGGGCCCTTTTACACAAAATAATCATTGTTCAAAAAATTCGTCTGATTGCACGAATTTGAGCGATAATCATTCAGTGTAAACACGGCCAATGATTGAATGACGAACGAGAATTGCTTGTTTGTCCGTTTTATACAGGCATAAAATAATCGTTTGCTCATCGTTGTGTGTTGAACAGTAATCGTTTAGTCATTCCCATTCACTGGTACAGTGAATGTGAACAACTTAACAATTAACCAATAAATTATTTATCTGCCTGTATAAACAGGCTGCACGAGTGAATAATAATAATAATCTTTATTTATATAGAGACAACATATTCCGCAGCACTTACAAAAACAGGGAGATACAGAAAGCCAAAAGTACAAACATACAAAAACCACAGTTGCATGTAGTAATTAATTGATGGATACAGTAGGGGGGAGGGTCCTGCTCCAACTAGCTTAAATACTACAAATAATGAGGTGATACAGAAGGTAAAGGGGCTGGAGATGTGCAAGGTGTGGCGAGGTGGAGAGTGTGGGATGCAATACTCATAGACAATGGTCAGACTTAAACCATGTGGTGGCTGAATCGGTATGACTGCAGGGAGCGGTTGATTGCAGCTAGCAGGGATTGCAGTCAATAGGACAGGGAGCATGTTATCAGGCAGAGTACAGAGGGGTTTGGTTTAGGGGATATGGTATGCCTCCCTGAAGAGGTGCGTTTTTAGGGCACGCCTGAAGTTTTGTGAGTCAGGGATTGCCTGGATAGTTTGTGGTAGCGCGTTCCAGAGGACTGGTGCTGCTCTGGAGAAGTCTTGGAGACGGGTATGGGAGGTTCAAATTAAAGGGGCACTCAGTCTGATTTTGTTAGCGAAGTGGAGGGCCCTGGCTGGTTGGTGGATTGCGATGAGGGAGACAATGTAGGGCAGCGCAGTGCTATGGAGAGCTTTATGGATGAAGGTAGTGAGTTTAAATTGAATGCTGTATTTAATGAGCAGCCAGTGCAGTGACTGGTACAGGGCAGAGGAGTCTGTAGCATTCAGGATGGATTGGAGAGGGGAGAGTCTGGCGCGTGGGAAGGCTGATCAGCAGCGAGTTGCAGTTCTGAGCCAAGAGTGGATGAGGGCAACAGTGAGCGGTTTTAGCACGCCCACAATGAGAAAAGGGCGAATTCTTGCGAATGAATAAACTGTGTCATCATTCACTCTTGCAAACAATAAATCACTTTGTGTAAAAGGAGTGTAACAAAAGTTGTGCAGACTTAATCAGGTAAGGATTCCATGCATACAACACAGAAAAAGTGGAGAACAGGATTTATCCTCAGGCCAAGAAGACAAGAGTATGGTTTATGTGTTTTATGGAAGCTAGGACAATCCACTGCAAATATATGTTTCAGTTTCATGGCATTCGTGTTCCCCATAGCAGCCCCAGGATGTTATCAACAGTCTCTGGTTTTCAGATACAGTAATCAGTAAAATGACTGGTACATCATGAGAATTTGATTTACAGCAGTGTGGTATATTGTAGTTAAGCTATCATAACATATTGAATATGAAGGTAAAGTTTGCTTCATCTGTAAGTCTCAATCATTTGATGAAAATGACAACCATTAATGGTACTTACAAAAAAAGACTGTTGCAGTGACAGATTTTCCTGTTCCGTATTATCTAAAGTCCTCTCTTTCTTCTCATCTCCTCTCAGAGTGGGATCAGAAGAAAGAAAGAAGAAAGAAGCTGTTGCAGCATACAGACATATTTTACTGAAAGTAATTAGCTAATAAACTCTGCCTGCCTGCAACACTTAATGGCACAGACAGTCCTCTTACATGTACTGTTTGATGGTACTGCTATGCGCAGTACCATCAACTGGTTTTAACTGTCATTTAAAACTGAAATATAATTTCTTCTTCGGCCTGTTTGTCTACCATTAATCCTCAGCAAACAAGCCCACACTGGCCTCCAGATGGCCCACACTGGCCTCCAGATGACCGACACTTCTCTAATGGATAGGTCCTAAGTCCACATGTGGACTATCTGCACTTGACTAGTTGGTGCCAAAACATGGCATACACTGTAAGTGGGAAGATTCCTGTGATTAGCAGGGTTTAGCTGCCTGAAGGACATCGCCAAACCAGAGATTGAAGCAGCAGGAAGATCATTTGTATACTCTGTGCATTCTGGAAAGAGCAAAGAATCACTGTAAAATGGAAGATTGCTAGGATTAGAAGGGTTTAGCTGCTTGGAAGACATTGACTAATCAGAGATTGGAGCTGCAGGCAGATCATTTGCATATTCCCTATCCATTCTGGGAAGAGCAAAGAATCACTGTAAATCTGGAGATTGCTGGGATTAGTCAGGTCTAGCTGCTCGGAGGACATCACCAAACCAGAGATTGGAGCTGTAGGAAGATTGCTTGCATATTCCCTGTGCATTTTGGGAAGAGCAAAGAATCACTGTAAGCGGAAAGATTCCTGTAATTAGAAGTGTTTAGCTGCTTGGAGGACATCGCCAAACCAGAGATTGGAGCTGTAAGAAGATTATTTGCATACTCCCTGTGCATTCTGGGAAGAGCAAAGAATCACTGGAAGCGGAAACATTGCTGGGATTAGTCGGGTCTAGCTACTCTGAAGTCATATTCCCTGTGCATTCTGGGAAGAGCAAAGAATCACTGTAAGCAGGAGGATTGCTGGGATTAGCCTTGTTTAGCTGCTCGAAGGTCATTGCCAAACCAGAGATTGGAGCTGCAGTAGGATCATTAGCATATTCCCTGTGCATGCTGGGAAGAGCAAAGAATCACTGTAAGCGGGAAGATTGATGAGATTAGCTGGGTCCAGCTGCTCGGAGGACTGCTCGGAGGACATCACCAAGCCAGAGATTGGAGCGTCAGGAAGATCATTTACATACTCCCTGTGTATTCTGGGAAGAGAAAAGAATCACTGTAAATTGGTAGATTGCTGGAGCTATTTAGGTCTAGCTCCTTGGAGGACATTGCCGAACCAGAGATTGGAGCTACAGGACAATCATTTGCATATTCCATGTGCATTCTGGGAACAGCAAAGAATCACTGTAAACAGGAAGGTTGCTGGGATTAGTTGGATCTAGCTGCGTGGAGGATATTGCCAAACATCGCCCAACAGTAGTTATATATTTTTACTACAATTCTTGACCTTTAGAAGTGGACATCAACTGACAACATGGAAAAGGAGAGGAGCTATATGGTGAGCTGCAATGTATGCTATATGTTTACAGACCAACCAGAGGAAAAGCTAAACTTCACCTGCCAGAAATGCAAGCTTGTGTCTCTACTGGAGGAAAAGGTGTATAGTCTTCAGGAGAGAATAGCTACATTGAAACGTATTAAGGAAGATGAGGCTTTCCTTGATAGAGTAGAAGAAAGTCTTCAAAATGTTGATGGAAAAGAAATGTCCAGTGTATCTGCAAAAGCCGAGGAATGGAAGCATGTGACCAAAAGAAGCAGGAAGATCGGGAGTCAGCCAGCACCCATACTGCTCAGAAACCAGTACGAGGTTCTCACGCAGGGGAGTCTAATACTGCTTCCCAAGCAGAAGGAGAAAGAGGTACAACAAGAAATGACTCTACCCACAAAGAGCAGAGCAGAGGAGAAAGAGGTACAGCAAGAAATGACTTTACCCACAAAGAGCAGAGCAGAAGGAGAAAGAGGTAGAACAAGAAATGACTCTACCCACAAAGAGCAGAGGAGAAAGAGGTACAGAAAGAAATGACTCTACCCACAAAGAACAGAGCAGAGGAGAAATAGGTACAGCAAGAAATGACTCTACCCACAAAGAGCAGAGGAGAAAGAGGTACAGCAAGAAATAACTCTACCCACAAAGAACTGTGTAGTAAGCGCACAGAGTTCTCTTGAATGGAGAAAAAGAAGTGCTGTTGTGAAAAAGAAAAGGAGAGTGATGGTTGTAGGGGATTCCCTACTGAGAGGAACAGAGGCTGCTGTTTGCTGACCTGACATCTCACGAGAGGTGTGCTGTCTTCCAGGTGCACAAATCAAAGATGTGTCTGATAGGCTGTCAAGACTCTTCAGTCCTACAGAACACCACCCATTCCAACTAATACATGTAGGGACAAATGATACTGCAAAAAAGGACCTTGCAACAATCTGCAGAGACTTTGAAGACCTCGGAAAGAAGAAGGAACTAGGAGCACAGGTGATCTTCTCATCCATCCTCCCAGTGGATGGCCATGGGATAAGAAGATGGAACAGGATTCTAAAGATGAACAACTGGCTACATTGATGGTGCCATCAGCAAAGATTTGGATTCATAGACCATAGAGTGAATTACTTATATGATGGACTGCTTGCTAGAGACGGGTTGCATCTTATAAATACAGGTAAGCATATATTTGGTGGGCGCCTTGCTTCACTCATTAGAAGAGCTTTAAACTAGAACAATATGGGAAGTGAAAGGCTAGGTAAAATATACAGCTAATTAATACATTTGAGAACCTCACTATTAGAAGTGGAAAAAAGGAAAGAACAAAGACAAAAAATTCAGAAGGCAAGTAGAGGAGCAAGAGACACCAATCACAAACTAAAATGTTTTTACACAAATGGACATGTAAAAGTAATGGGTCCAACAAATGCTTATCCACTTTTGCTGACAACTTTATCTTCCAAAAAGTCAAAGAGAAAAGAAAGGGATCTGCTATCTTGGACCTAATTCTTACCAACAAGGAGGAAATGGTTGAGGAAGTAAGAGTGGCTGGGTCCTTAGGAGGCAGTGATCATGCTATCCTTAAATTTTGGATAAAAAGAGGAGGAAGACCTGGGAAAACGCAGACCTGAAGGTTAGTTTTTAGAAAAGCAGATTTTAATGAACTCAGAACGAGGGTAGGAAGAATCCAATGGCTGGATGTTCTTAAGGACAGAAATGTCCAAGAAGGTTGAGAAATATTACGAAATGAGATTCTGAATGCGCAATCATTAACAATCCCTAAAAGGAGGAAGAATGGGAAGCATTTTATAAAACAGGATGGATGAACACAGAACTTGTTCACATGTTAAAAACAAAGAAAAATATGTTTATCAAATGGAAAGAGGGGGGAATATCTAAAGAAGAATGTAATGCGATCTGCAAAAACTGTAGGGCAAATGTCAGAAAAGCTAAAGCTGATAAGGAATTGAGGCTTGCAACAGAGGCCAAAAGCAATAAAAAAGGATTTTGTGGGGCATGTCAAAAGCTAAAGAAAAGTCAAAGATTCTATTGGATGCTTATAAGATGAAAATGGTGAATAGGTTAAGAATGACATTGAGAAGGCCGAACTTTTAAATTACTATTTTGTATTTGTTTTCTCTCAGAAAGTAGATGGAACATCAACTAATCTTCCCTGTGCTATTGGGGGAATAGAAGAATGCAGGCTATTTGTAAGCAGAGAGATGGTGAGGGAACACTTAACTAATAGAGATGAGCGAGCGTACTCGGAAGAGCACTACTCGCTCGAGTAATTTGCTTTTTCCGAGTATCGCTGTGCTCGTCCCTGAAGATTCGGGTGCCGGCACGGAGCGGGGAGCTGCAGGGGAGAGCGGGGAGGAACGGAGGTAAGATCTTTCTCTCCCTCTCTCCCGCCCGCTCTCCCCTGCTCCCCGCTGCGACTCACCTGTCAGCCGCAGCGGCACCCGAATCTTCAGGGACGAGCACAGCGATACTCGGATAAAGCAAATTACTCGAGCGAGTAGTGCTTTTCCGAGTACGCTCGCTCATCTCTATTAGCTAACTTAAATGAATTCAAGTCTCAAGGTTCAGATGAATTACATCCTAGGATACTAAGTGAAGCAGCGGAGGTAATTGCTGAACCACTCGCCATAATCTTTGAAAATTCCTGGAGAACAGGAGAAGTCCCAGAAGATTGAAAAAAGAGCAAATGTTGTCCCTATCTTTAAAAAAGGGAAGAAGGTGGATCCAGGAAACTACAGGCCTTTGAGCCTGACTTCTATACCAGGAAAGATCTTTGAACAAATTATTAAACAGCATGTATGCAAGTACTTGGATAAAAATGCAGTAATTAACCAGAGTCAGCATGGATTTGTAACAAACAAGTCATGCCAGACTAATCTAATTTTCTTCTATGACAGTATCACTGACTGTGTTGATCAGGGAAATGCGGTGGATATATTTTTTCTTGACCTTAGTAAAGCATTTGACAAAGTATCTCATTCTATACCTATTGAAAAAATGACCAAAAATGGGATTGACAAGGCAACTGTTAGGTGGATTCACAACTGGTGAGTGATCGTACTCAAAGAGTGGTCATAAATGGCTGCACATCCAAGGGGAAGAATGTATCAAGTGGGGTACCACAAGGCTCTGTCCTAGGCCCAGTGTTGTTCAACATTTTATAAATGATCTGGAGGAGGGAATTGATGGGAAACTGATCAAATTTGCCGATGACACAAAGCTAGGAGGGATATCTAACACTAGGGGAGAGAGAGAGTATTCAAAAAGATCTAGAAAAGCTTGCACAGTGGGCAGCAACTAACAGAATGGTATTTAACAAGGAATAATGCAAAGTCCTACATCTGGGCAAGAGAAATGAAGAAAACACATACAGAATGGCAGGAATTGAGCTAAGCAGCAGCACATGTGAAAAAGACTTGGGTATACTAATAGATCATAGACTGAACATAAGTCAACAATGTGATGCAGCAGCCAAAAAGGCGAAAACAATTCTCGGATGTATTAGAAGAAGCATAGAGTCTAGATCACGTGAGCTGATTATCCCCCTCTACTCTTACTTAGTTAGACCTCATCTGGAATACTGTGTCCAATTCTGAGCACCCCACTTTAAAAAAGACACAGACAAACTGGAGCAAGTTCAGAGAAGAGTTACCAAGATGGTGAGCGGTCTGCAAATCATGTCCTATATGTTATGTTCGTGTGGGCAACTAGGCATTGGGCCCACACTAATGTGCCCATCATAGAGGGGAACACAAGGAACTACTACAGATTTAAACCTCTCTCTATCTACTACTAGGTATATTGACACAGACCTACCTGAGCGGGGACATCGGCCCTATAAAGGGTGGCCCAGCGGTCTTCAGATCTGGGCCCTTGCTGCTCCTAGGAACCACGCAGCCAGGATAGGACACATAAACATGCCACCACTACTAGGACAACTGTACAGAGTAAGCTGATACACAGAACCAGAATCACACCATACAGCAGCCAAAATGCAAACGCTAGTAGCAGATGTTAAGCTATAAATGCCGGGTAATAGTTGACATTTTGATCAAAATATGGAAGCTAGCGGGCCACTTTACAGCTCCTGGCTATACTACTAGTCCCTACACTAACCAGGAGCCCAGTGGCACCGGACACAGTTCACACCGCAAGCTGCAACAACACAATATAACAGGACACAAGTCACACAGCAAGCTGTACAGGACAGACAACAGGACACAAGTCACACAGCAAGCTGAAGTAACATGACTGCTCACCCTGAACACCAGACAAACACTGGCAGGAACTGGGTTTATATGTGCTGCAGACCCGTGGGAATTGGCTAGCAGGAGGTCACCACATCTAGCCAGCTCAATTACCCCAACCTGAGAAAGTGTGCTTCTGGAACCCTGTAGTACAAGAGATGCCAGCAGCACAACCTGACACTATGAAGAACGGTTAAAGGATCTGGGAATGTTTAGCTTGCAAAAAAGAAGGCTGAGAGGAGACTTAATAGCTGTCTACAAATATCTGAAGGGCTGTCACAGTGCAGAGGGATCAGCCCTATTCTCATTTGCACAAGGAAAGACTAAAAGCAGTGGGATGAAACTGAAAGGGAGGAGACACAAATTAGATATTAGAAAAAACTTTCTGACAGTGATGGTGATCAATGAGTGGAACAGGTTACCATGGGAGGTGGTGAGTTTTCCTTCAATGGAAGTGTTCAAACAAAGGCTGCACAAATATCTGTCTGGGAAGATTTAGTAAATGCTGCACTGAGCAGGGGGTTGGACCCGATGACACCGGAGGTCCCTTCCAACTCTACTATTCTATGATTCTTTGACCAACACTCTGAGAACAAGAGCGAATAAACATCAGTGGAATATTATAAATGGCTTTATAAAACATGGAGTTTCAAGACACTTTGCTATCCCTCTGGATGAACAAGAGGGGGCGGAAACTAGATGGGCATTGTTTCCCTTCAGCCTAACATACTATGTTACTATCGTAACAAAGATGCCTCACAAATGCATCTCACACCGCTAAGACAAGTCCCCAAAGGTGAATTTAACAACCTACACAGAAAGGAAATGTATTGGATATTCCGTTTAGACACTTTACATACAAGAGGTCTAAACGAGGTCCTAGAAACACCACAAATTTTTTTAATGTACATATGAACTCTTATCGAACCCCATATATTTTTATATGCATGCTTTTATGGATACTTTCTTATACCAATTTTTTATATCTACAGATTTTTTCATGAATCAATTTACATTTTTACATAGTTTTTCAAAGTATTTATCGAAATTCATATATAGATTTCTTTTTCGGAGGTACGTTTTTTTTTTTATTCTTTATTTATGAATTTTCCATTTTTCCAAAACAACAAGTTAAATCACTGTTAGGTAATGCAAAGAAATTGACAACCTGCAACCCAAGCAGTGGTACAAAATTCCCCAACTGCATTAAGACACAGTGCTAAACCTTAAAGCATGTACAATAAACCCCTGGAAGTGGGCCCATTCAGGTACTACCTATGGTATTGCAAATGTGAACTGCAATTATGCTGATCCCGAATTTTGCAACCCCTGTGAAGAGGGAAGAAGACCCTCATTAAGGCCTCATGTCCACGGGATAAAAATCTGCAGCGTTTTTCCAGCACGCGGATCCGCGCCCCATAGGGATGCATTGGACACCAGCAGGTAGTTAAATACCTGCGGATGTCATTTTTCCCTTCAGGCACGGATCCGCGTGTGGAAAAAAAACCACGACACGCTCCATTTTTGTGCGGGTCTCCCACGGGGGCGGCTCCCGCAGGCTTCTATTGAAGCCTATGGAAGCCATCCGGATCCGCGGAACACCCGTACATGAATTAAAACTTACCTGTCCGGACGCTGTGGATCTTCCCTCCGTCGCGGCCGGATCTTCTTTCTTCGGCCCGGCTTATGTGCCCGGTGCATGCGTGCGGCACGCTCCCGGCGTGCTGAGCACATCCGCCGGGCCGAAGAAAGAAGATCCAGCCATGACGGAGGGAAGATCCGCAGCGTCCGGACAGGTGAGTTTAATTTAATTTTCAGCCTCATGTCCCTGGGAAAGGAAAGACCTGCTGCGGGATTCTGCATGGAGAATCCGTGGCGGGCCTGATTTTCCCTGTGGACATGAGGCCTAAAGGTCAATCCCCAACCCATTCCTCCCCACACTTCTACCCAATCCACATAGTGATAGTGATGAAGAACTCAGTGTTTTTCATAGTCCAACCTGATACTGATGTGCTCCAAATGACACTTATGTCTTCCCCTAGGAGTGGTTCCCACTGAGGATACACATGACACTCAGCCAAGACACACTAGGAACACCCACCGTATGGCATGTGGAACACAGCGCTGTCTTTGCGTTCCACCTGATAACTGCCCTGGTATTGAGGAGCGTACCTATGTAGAAAGTGCTCACACGATAATCACATGGAGCGTAAAGCAATTCACACATGCGGCATGATGTCACCACAAAGGGTCCAGTTCCATCACAGGAATCCGACCCACCTCCATGCTAAATTACTAAAATAGTAAGCTTTGCACTGAATCAGGCTTGAAAACGGGGTTACCAATACTCCAAAACACGTTTCCAGGTTTTTTATATATATATATATATATATATATATATATATATATATATATATATATATATATTGTTATGACCATATGACCAGTGAATCTGGACCTACTGTGCCAACCAACCAGGTCTGCTTTGGGCTAAACCTAAGGGCGTTATGCTACTGTTTCCCCAGTATTCACCTTTTAACCCCTGTACAGGGATCTGGCCTCCGCTGCGGGAAACCGAGCAGGCTGCTACCTCCTGGAGTAGTCACGGTGTGGTTGGCAGCTGACCCACTGGGGTCAGCGACATTGGTGCTACGCACCACATGACAGGCCACAGTGTAGCATCTTGATACGGATCTTATGTTGGAGCAGGTGGGGTATAACGATATCTGGGTCACAAGCCCGAGGGTCGAGACAGGTAAGGTTCAAGCAAGTCCAGGTCACGATTCCAAGAGTCACGGCAGGCAGAGTTCAGGAAAGTCCGGTAAACAGATCCAAGGCCAGTAGGTAGATTAATAACAGAATTGCTAGGAACTGAAGACAAACTACACCAATACTCTGGCAAGGCGGAAGTTCCCCAGGCCAGCCTAAATAGGAGAGTAATCGACTACTAACCCTACAGCTGGGCTGAGAGCCTGGAGAATGGTTAACTTCTGCAGTGCTGATGAAAAGCACACAGCACTGCTGAGAATTAAGTCCAGCATTACATAGTAACATAGTATGTTAGGCTGAAGGGAGACAATGTCCATCTTGTTCAGTCTGTTTCCACCCTCCCCCCCCCCCCCTTGTTGATCCAGAGGAAGGCAAAAAAAAAAACAATGAGGCAGAAGCTAATTAGTCCTTTTGGGGAGAAAAGTTTGTTTCTGACTCCATAGTGGTAGTCAGAATAATCCCTGGATCAATGTTTAAAAGTTCCTACCTGACTCCAAGAGCCGGATCAACAACCCTGCTGGTTATTTAGTACCTAAATCCTGTAATATTGTAGCGCTCTAGAAAGGCATCTAGCCCACTCTTAAACTCCTCTATTGATTTTGCCATCACCTCGTCCTCAGGCAGAGAGTTCCACAGTCTCCCTGCTCTTAAAGTAAAGAACCCTCTTCTATGTTGGTGATGGAACCTTCGTTCCTCTAGACATAGAGGATGCCCTCTTGTTACCATCGCAGTTCTGCCATTCCATTTATTAATTTAGTTGCCCTTCTTTGAACCCCCCTCAAGCACTACAACATCTTTCCTGAGCACCGGTGTTTAGAATTGTACATAGTATTCCATGTGAGGCCTGACAAGTGCTTTATATAGTGGAAGAATAATGTTCTCATCTCTCGCCCCTATAGCTCTTTTAATGCACCCCAAGACTTTATTTGCTTTTGCAGTGGCTGATTGGTATTGATTGCTCCAGTTAAGTCTACAGTCAACTAGTACCTCGTGGTCTTTCTCCATCTCAATTTTCCCTAGTAGTACCCCATTTAGTGTATATTGGTGACATTCGTTTCTCCTGTCCATGTGCATAACTTTACATTTATCAATATTGAACTTCATTTGGCATTTTTCTGCCCAAGTCCCCAGCTTATCTAGGTCTATTTGCAGCCGTACCTTGTCCTCCTTTGTATTAATTGCCTTGTATAATTTCATATCATCTGCAAATATTGATATTTTACTGTGCAGTCCTTCTATCAAGTCATTAATACATATATTGAATAGAAATGGGCCCAATACTGAACCCTGTGGCACCCCACTAGCGACGGTGGCCCAATCAGAGTATGATCCATTTATTACCACCCTCTGTTTTCTATCTCCAAGCCAGTTCTTTACCCAACTACACAGGTTTTCGACCAGTCCAAGCTGTCTCATTTTATATATCAGCCTATTATGGAGTACGGTATCAAATGCTTTAGAAAAATCCAGATAGACAAGATCAATGGACTCTCCCAGGTCTTGAACTTACTTTATTATAGAAGCTGATCAAATTGGTCTGACATTATCGACCCCTAATGAACCCATGTTGATGAGGAGTTATACCGTTGTTTTCCTTGAGGTATTCCAGGATGGCATCTCTCAGAAATCCCTCAAATATTTTTACAATTATTGTAGTGAGACTTACCGGCCTGCAGCTACTAGGATCCCTTCTTGACCCCTTTTTGTATATTGGAACCACACTGGCAATACGCCAATGCAGTGGTACAACCTTGGTCTCAATAGAGTCCTTAAATATAAGAAATAGTGTCTGTCTATCACATCACTCAGTTCCCTTAGAACCCTTGGGTGTATTCCATCTGGGCCTGGG
Organism: Eleutherodactylus coqui; assembly: GCF_035609145.1. Lineage (NCBI taxonomy): Eukaryota > Metazoa > Chordata > Amphibia > Anura > Eleutherodactylidae > Eleutherodactylus > Eleutherodactylus coqui. Next base: position 72,142,162 of record NC_089847.1, read on the forward strand.
GATTTGTTGATTTTAATTTTTTTTAAACGACTCTACACGTCCTCCTGAGTTAGGCAGGTGATATTTTATGGGGGGTTCATTTTATTACCCTGCATCTCTTGTGACATTTCTTTTTCCTTCATGAATACAATTGGAAAAAAAACTATTTATTAGATTTGCCTTTCCCCCATCATCTTCTATGATTTCTCCTGCATTATTTATTAAAGGCCAGTGCTTTCAGTGCAAATCCTTTTACCATTTATATAATTGAAAAATAGTTTAGGGTTATTTTTGCTCTCTTTCGCAATGAGTCTCTCTGCCTCCTCTTTGGCAGTTTTTATCTTTTCTTTACATAATTAGTTTTTTTCCCTGGATGTTTTTAGCGTTTCTGCACTGCCTTCTTGTTTTAATAATTTAAATGCTTTCTTATTTTCACTTATTTCCCCTCTTACAGTCTTAGCGAGCCACATTGGCTTCCTTCTACTTGTAGTTCTTTTACTTTTAAAGGGTATGAACTGCTCACATGAGGTAATTAGGATGTTTTTAAACTTCTCCCATTTGTCGCCTGTACTATAATTTTTGAGGACGCTGTCTCAATTAATGTTGCGGATAGAAAATAAAAAGAGTTATTCATGCAGGAAGGACAGGGCAAAGCCCATGTCTGCCCGCAATAGCAGGAAGGCGGCAAACCTGGACAGCTGACCTAACCTATTTTTTTTGTTGTGTCACTATTTTGTCTATATTTTATATATGCCTATATGGAATTAAAAACTGGAAAATACCCATATCGTCTGAAGCAGTCTCCTATTCCCATACCAGAATTGGTGGGGGGTTTATGGCATCTAAGTCCCCCCTGTGAAGTCCTACCTTATACCACACCATATAGCACATAGTAGCGCTGGTTTTTGTTTTCTTCACTTTGTGATCACAATTTTTCCACATTGTGGCTACTATATTAGTTATGACCGAGGTTATCTAGCCCTGGGTATTTCCATTGACGCTTTCCCAGCTATAGGCACCTGATGGGATTACGTGTTTATGGTATTTATTAGAAGTTAACCTGGACCATAGGTGTGGACTCCTCCTACACTATATTTTTGCTATCCACTATATTCTCTTTCCTTGAAGCTTAGACACTACTACAATTTACCTTTTGCATTCATGTAAGTTATTCTGTCACATTATTTTATCTGTATCTCAACCCACTTGAGTTAAATGGTTGAAAGGCTACTCTTCCTCTCTGTTTCATCAGAAATATCTTCTGGATGAACTTGCTCACTAAGCTCTAAACCAAGATACTCCTGCCAGTTTTCGGGTACGATGACCAACACTGTTCCAAAGCCGATAGCTGATATCCCCATTAACTTCCAAGTAGAGGGCATTTCCCACTGGTGATCGATAGCTGAGAAAACAAAAGAATAAGACCATATTATATATACAGTACTAGTTATGTGAACCAAATACAGTGTCCTAATTTAAGCAAGCAACAAGATAAAGCGAAAGACTAAAGAGGCATCAATAATGGTAAAAGTTGGACAGGCTGCTGTATATAAAAGGTAAATTGATGCCCATGTTTTAACCATTAAGCTTTGATCCTTTATTGTGGTCGATTGTTGTAACCAGACCACAGCAATATAGTAATATCCAGGGATATTGCAGCATAAACTTTTCTATACATTAGAGCATTTTTATCCTGGCATGATTCCCTAGACCAGTGTTTCTCAACACCAGTCCTCAGGACCCCCCAACAGGTCATGTTTTCAGGATTTCCTCAGTATTGCACAAGTGATGTAATTATTGTCAGTGCCTCAGACATTGCCACAGGTGTTCTCACTATAGGATATCCTGAAAACATGACCTGTTGGAGGGTCCTGAGGACTGCAGTTTAGAAACACTGCCCTAGACAGTGTTGTAGTTCTGGGGATCTGGATAGATAGGGGTGCTAGCTACATCAAACTCCCCTATAGTGAGAAGGAAATATATATATATCCTTGTAGGTAGAAAAGAAAACACTGGAATATATATATTTATATAGATATAGTTATGTGCCTTTCTTTTTATATGTATACTAACTTTATTCTCATATGTACTAACTCTATGAAAAACTTAATACTTCGCCTTATATCAGATATGCCAAGATGCTTTGCAAGGCAAACAGAGAAAGAATGTCCAAAGAAAGTAGATGAAGGATGAAGGTTAAAGTGAAGGAGAAAAGAGATATGAAGAATGCATGCTTAGCCGCTTTCTCAGAATTGAGTGCGTGATTCTTCGCACTGGAGTTAATTGAATACGTGATTTTCTGTACATAAGCCAGAGGCGCCATATCAAGATAACGACTGTTTAACTACGTATATAACTTTCACTGTCTCAGGCCGGAAATCCGGACTTCCCATATATGGTTATGCAGTGAATTTGAGCCAATGAGCCCATCACCCATTCCTAGTGATGAGACCAAAGGGTATAAGATCCCATGTAATCTGTAATAAAGTGCGCAGTCATGTCCCCGTGTGAGGAACTATACCAGACCTCCGTGTGTGGTGTCTCTTCTTTACCGCTGGCAGCGGGGCATTGGGGTGGGCCTGATTGGTGCTGTACTCAGAATTTACCCTGACAATAGTATGACATTACACCACCTGGTTCCTGATGAGTTGGAGTCCCAACTGAAACGCGTTGAACCACCTGGTACCTCCTCATTTAGTCTGGTGGACTTGTCCCCCTAGATTAGGGGGTTTCTCAACCACTCTTTATAACTTTTTGTCAGGTCTCCATGAATAAGTTCATTATTCTTTGCCCCTACTGAAGAATTATAGGTATGGATCAGTTTTAGCAGAATTAATCTATAAAACAGGCATAATACAAGATTGTCATTGCCCTTGGGTCCTTCTGGGCTATGAGAGGACAATTTGTTATAGCCTTGCTCCACATCATATGTCCATCTAGGTGCGAGATTACTATAAGTGGGTTACTAGGATTGCATCTCTGTTATTGTTAGATGTATTGTCAGAGTATAATTACCCACAAACTAATAGGAGGTGGACGTTTTACACTTCTTTATTTTTGTTGTTTAGAAGTCTGAAAAACGTAAGTGTAACTCACATTGATACACAAATTCTTGTCTGTTTGACTTGTTAGTCCATAGCCCAAAGTTTTTAGCGTATATGCTAATAAAGAATTATATGTTTTAGGGTACTTTTTTTCTGTGAAAGGGCTTCATACTTTTCAAGTTCCCTCTGTCCCAGTGAATTCTTAATAATGTAAACTAAGCTAATGTTGTAACAGTGCTGATACAGACATTGCAATAGTGCTAAGCAATGTACTTGTAGTTGCACTGGTACCTTTATAATCTTTATTTGAAGCTTTCCTGCCTGATATGCAAATGAGTGGGAAAAAAAGCCCGATATTTCGAGAAGAGTCAGATTTTCTCCGCTCACCAGCAGCAGGCATGCCGCCCAGTTTGATGGACAGGCATGCGAATTTTCTGAATAGTGGGTAATTTGCAAACATTAGGCGGAATATAGCTGCAGATAACAGGATGAAGAATGAATCTGCCCGACTGCGAGTTATGTGATACACTAATGGCTGATAGAGCGTAGGTGCATTAACCCCTTCCAATCCACTGTCTGACGTCTAAAGACATTCTGATTGAAGGCTGTATAGCTCTGATGTCGGAATACGTCCGGCAGGGTATTCTTACTGTATACTACTGGCCGCTCTGTTGTTGGTGGCCTCTCCAGCATGCCCCATACTGCAGTACTGGCTCTAGCCAGCAGATGGTGCTGTTGTATAATGGCAGAAAGAAAAAAAACCCCTAGGAAACACTGAATCCAAAATTGGATTGCAAAGGGTTAAGCTTAAAGACTCAGCATAGGTCCAGGAGAACGATAGTACACAGGCACAGCCATCACATGTCGCTGCGCCTGTGTGAGATTTACTGAGACTGAAGAAAATTTGCATGCCTGTCCATCAAACCTGGAAGGCGTGCCGGCCTCTGGTGAGCGAGGAAAATCTGACTCTTTTCCATTCCTTTGTATACTGGGCAGGAAAACTTCAAATTAAGATTATAAAGGTACCAGTGCACCTACAATTACATTGTTTAGTGCTATTTCATTGTCTGTATCAACATTAGCTTAGATTACAGTATGACAACCTGATGACAAATTCCCTTTAAGAACAATACAAGTACATAGACAATCGCCTCCTGATTTGGCAGGTTGATGCACCTAACATACCCAAAGTTGTCATTTGTATTAACTCTAATTTATGTTTCGTGCAGTTTATCTATCATCACTATAAGACTCATATGCCATTCTTGAATTTGCAATTAGTGGTAGCCCAGGTGAATTACTTTCAACCTTTTGTATTGTAAAACTCACTGAGGACAGTACAATACTGCATGCAAATAGTCATCATCCCAATCACACTGTTAAAACAGTTCCTGCGGGGGAGCTAATAAGGATGTAGAGAAATTGTAGTGACCTAGATAATTTTCAAAAGAAATCAACTAATATTCATTGCTGATGAAAAGAAAGCAGCTAGTCCATTTGGAGGCAAGAACACACACCGAATATAGTACAGAACAGATCTTGAACTGACTTATCAAATATTGACAAAAATAAAACTAGTTGCATTACAAACCCCACTTTGACCTTTCAATATAGTCCACGATCTGATCAAAACATATAGTAAATAAATGCCTACCTGTATATAAGGATGAAAAATCAATGGACATTTTACAGCAGTGTGGCAGAAGTGTATATAAGAAAGCACCTGCTTCATGTAATATGCTATTGTAATGGGGAGCTACTGACACATACCTTCCCCTTACTGTTAGGAGTGAGACAGCTGCTTGTATCAGCGGCATAACTGATGCCACCAAGCTCCATCCCCTCTGGCCCTAGACTCAGTTGAGTGGATGGAAGGGGGAGCAAGAAAAGGCGCTTGAAGTATTGAATAAAGCCCAGTGAAGTAAGGCACTCCATAATGGTAACGCCCTCAGAGTTCTGAAAAGGAGGCTCTACCTCTTCTTGTGAGGTCAGCGGTAACATGACTAGCATGTAAACACGGAGAGGGACTGCCACACAACAAGAAACCGAATGAGAGCAAAGTCTCGTCCCTCCCAAACTATCTCTAAGGTTCTTAGTGCCTGAGGGTATACTATAAAAGATTGAAGTGTTGCGCCACAGACAGTAGTAGCAGCATCAGTGTGTGGGAGCCCAATGATACAGCAGTGAAAAGAGCAGCTGTAGTGGCGCAGGTCGCAATGTAAGGAGAGTGGCATGAGCAGCTATATACTCATGCTAGGGAGCAGTCAAGAGGACTAAAAGGGCCCTGATCACTGGGGGCTAAAGATGGAGGATCAAAATGGCCTTGATGACTCCTCCTAATGTCCACCATTTCCATCTGTCACTGCTGTCCCATAAGATACCATTACCTGCTTCACTATTCTCGAATTTATTTATATCAAGTAATAAAAGCAAAAACATGGCTCTACAGTACATAGATTTTCAATGTGTCTGTCATCCATCTAAATTATACTATTTTGCATTTGAATGTAAGAATTTCAGTCATGCATATATGCCATGGCTCCATGTGACATAGAAAAAATCTATAGGTTTCCATGAGATGGCAACATGATTCAGACAGAAAAAGAAGCTTGGCTAAAGCCAAATAGGACTCATATATCATCTTTAAACTAATCTCATAATCCTTTATTAGTGAATCCTATAAATGCTTATACTAAGTAAGGATAATACGTATTTTTAGGATTCACTAATAAAGGATTATGAGATTAGTTTATGGATGATAAAAGGGTTATTTTTGCTTTAGGCTAATTTATTTTTCGGTATGTTGATTTAACAGTCCTAGCACTCCTTAGGGTCACTTTCTTTTTATCTCATTCGGTGACATGATTCAACACTAGAGATGAGCAAGCACGCTCCGATACAGCAGTTACTTTAGCGAGCATCGCTCTTCTTGAGCAACTGCTTACTGGTCCGAGCATGCTCGAGGGGCCACGGGTGAGCGGCGGGCAGCGTGGGGTAGCGGGGGGGGGGAAAGAGTGAGAGAGATCTCTCTCTCTACCCCCATTCCCCCGCTACCCCCTGCCGCTCACCCCCGCAGCCCCCCTAAGAGCTCGAGTAACTGCTGTATCCGAGCGTGGTCGCTCATCTCTATTCAACACCTCCTTGTTAGACAGGCCTTCTGGATTTTTAATTTAAAAACTGCAACCCCAATTCGAAAAAAGTTGGGACACTGTGTAAAATGTAAAGAAATGTAAAGAAAAAAAAGAATGCAATGATTTTGAAATCTCATATAACCACATTTTATTCACAACTAGGTGATATACCCATTGTGAATAAAACAGCGATTTCATGAATAGCAGTCCTGTAATATACAAAGTGGGCCACAAAAATAAGCCAAGCATCACACTTTTATGAGTGTCTAAAAGAAAAGCGGTGTTGCCCGTAGCAACCAATCACAGCACAGTTTTCATTTTACCTCGGCAGTATAAGAAATGAAAGCTGAGCTTTAGCAACCAATCACAGCACAGCTTTTATTTTACCTCAGCAGTATAGGAAATGAAAGCTGAGCTGTGATTGGTTGCTATTGGCAAAAAAAATTATAGGGGAAGTCAGTAGGTTTCGATCTTTAATTTTGCCAGTATTCGTCGCCTGGTGCTGAAGAACGCTCATGCAAAATTTCACTCAAATCGGACCAGAACTGTGGATTTGTATACAACACAAACAAGCAGATTTTGTGTTTTATATATAAGGTAGAACATAGAACACATATCAGAAGGGGAAAGTAAGACATTTTTCAATTTCATATAAAGATTCATGTAGAAATTGAAGGCAGCAAGAAATTTCAAAGTTCGGACAGTGTCATGTCTACTATTGTGTAGTATACCCTCTTCTTTTTACAATAGCCGTAAATCTATATATATAGACAAAAGCCCTCACTGACTCACTCACTGACTGACTGACTCACTGACTCGCCACTAATTCTCCAACTTCCTGATGTCGTAGAAACATGAAATTTGGCACAAGCATAGATTATGTCCAAAATCGGAAAAGTTAATGGGTCCTAACTTGATTATTCAATTCTAGCGCAAAAGAATTAGCGTCTAAATTTTACATACAGAATCTAATTCTCTCACTTCCCGATGTCATAGAAACTTGAAATTTGGCACGAGCATTGATTATGTCATAATTAGGAAAAGTTAATGGGCCCCAACTCGATTATTTAATTCTAAGCACAAAAGAATTAGTGTCCAAATTTTACATACAGAATCTAATTCTCTCACTTCCCAATGTAATAGAAACTTGAAATTTGGCACAAGCATTGATTATGTCATAAATAGGAAAAGCTAATGGGGCCCAACTCGATTATTCAATTCTAAGTGCAAAAGAATTAGCGTCCAAATTTTACGTACGGAATCTAATTCTCTCACTTCTCGATGTCATAGAAACTTGAAATTTGGCACAACCATTGATTATGTCATAAATAGGAAAAGTTAATGGATCCCAACTCGATTATTCAATTCTAAGCGCAAAAGAATTAGCGTCCAAATTTTACATATGCAATTTAATTCTCTTACTTCCTGATGTCATTTTATATAAAGGAAACGTTGCATGGTTACCTCCACATGGTGTTTCCTGGGTAACGCAGAGAACTATGCAAAATGGTGAACATTTTTTCCTCTGTATCTCTAAAGTAACCACGACTTCATAAGATTTTTTCAGTGTGAACACCAGATAAACACCAGTACCAAATTAACTCGGGCAAAGCCGGGTATATCAGCTAGTATCTAATAAGAGATTAGACCAGTTACCAATTTCTAATTACATTTATGTCATATAACCCTATCATGTAGTATTGGACTGGATACATATTGTTCAAATAAGTGGTAGGATTTATGGTTGAACATTCTGATTAAGCGCTCACACCCACTGGCGTTTTATTCTTTCTTGCGCTGCGAGAGCAAGTAAAAACACTCGCCTCGGAGCACAAGAAAAACGCTGTAATATCGCCAGTGTTTTCAATGGGGCCAGCGAAAGCAGCGCTGGCCCCATTGAAAACATAGGGAGAATACCGCGGACTTCTGCCACAGCTGTGACAGGAGTTTCCTTTATCCCCGCAGGGATGAAGGAATCCTCTGGCATAGATGTCACAGCTGTGACAGCTGTGGCAGAAGTCCGTCATGCTATCCCATTGCTTTCAATAGGGTTGGCGCCGAAGATAGGTGTGTGGAAGCTTGTGTTAGATTTGTATAGACCTCTTCTCAGGTTGGCTGGATGCTTGGCCAGTGAATAATGCTAATACCAAGACTACAGCTAAGAAATTGCTGAATTAAGTAATTTGTAGATATGGTGTTCCAGAAGCCTCAAAAAGTAATAGGAGGTACACACTTTACTGGCCAGATACTTCTGGAGATCCCACAGGGGTTAGGAATTACTATAGAAGCGATTCACATTTCTTATTACCCACAGAGTAGTGGTAAGATAGAAAGATGAAATGGTACCTTGAAAATGAAAATACAGAAAGCTGTGGAAGAGACAGGGAAACCATGGCCAGATTGTCTTCCATTAGCTGTCTACTCAGTAAAAAACATACTTAATGGGAAGACCCAGCTGTCCACATATGATGTTTTGTTTGGTAGGGTCCCCGTAACAGGCCCATATTTTCCCCAACAGCTCCAGGCCCAGCATGGGACCTTAATTATCTCTTATGTGAGTGTTCTCCACCAGAAATTGCCTGTCACTCATAAACATGTATTTTCCTTGATTCCAGATTCAAAAGAAAAGTCACATAAACTGCTTTCTGGAGACTAGTTTGTCCTCAAAGGACTTGTGAGGAAAAGTTTGGAAGCGAGATTTGATGGTCGATACCAGATCCAGCTGACAACTGCCACTTCAGTCAAATTGAAGGAAAGGACACCTGGATACACACCAGCTATTGCAAAAAGGTTTTGGCTTCAGAGCCTGAGAAATGCTTGGAAGGCTGTTTCTATTGTTATGGATAATCTTCCATATAGAGGGACTATAGGCCCTTTTACACACAACGATTATTGTTCAAAAGTCGTGCAATTTTCATCCATCACTGACTTCAGGTCCGCATGAAATCCTCGTCCCTCAGGACGATAAGATAAGACGGCCCACATGCTGTGTTCTCCGTGGGCAGCGCTGATAACAGCTGTTAACAACCACTGTCCTGCTGCAGAACAATAGTTCTCTAAATTCATGCAATGAAGTACTAAAGGGCTGATTTAGTCTATAAGTACCTATGCAAAATGATCACTCAGTACTGTCAGTTTTTGACGAATTGTGAGTGATCATCTGTGTGTGTAAATGCACTTTTAATGATGTACTAAAGGAAGATTGGGACAATAAGTTGGTTTAGTATATTGAGACTATTATTAAGGTTCTTGATAATTCTTTAAAACTGTTGGATATGTACAAATAACCCCCAAGCAGCAAAAAACTATCCCATATACAGGTATTCTTCTTAATGTATCAGAATTTAGAAAATTATCTTATATCACACTATATACTGGGGTAAGTATTAGGACTAGAGATGAGCGAGTATACTCGCTAAAGGCAATTGCTCGAGCGAGCATTGCCTTCACCGAGTATACTCGCTCATCTCTAATTAGGACTCATGTCCATGGGCGGGTTTAAATTCCGGCATCTGCATGTGGCACCTGCGCGAATGATCCAGAGTTCAAGACACCCATAGACAATCATGGGCGCCTGCAGCTTAATTAAAGCATTCGGGTTTGTTTTCCGGACCTTCCAATCTGGAAAACAAATTGTAACGTGCTCCGTTTTGCCACGAATCCTGCAGGGACGGCTCCCATTGAAGTCAATGAAAGCCGTCCGATCTGCGGCACACCCCGAACTGTCACTCCGTTGTGTGGCGGGTCACACGGGAAAGCAGGAGATTTAAAAAAAAATCTCTACTGGTGTGCTGGCCACCCACATGCATGTAGGAGACAACGGATGACCCGCATGCATCTGGACTGGTACGTAATGTCCTCATGCCTCGGGCAGGGTGGGATCCTGCAGCGGCGCTCCGGCCCACAGAATCCAACCCGCTCCTGGACATGAGGCCTTAATCTAAGACAGAAGGATTCTTCACTCCCAGTGGCTTCCTGGTAACAAGATCCCTGGTTGATTTTTTTTCTACACACTCCCACATTGTGCCCCGTTAAAAAAAATCCCTTTGTTATTTAAAAAAAAAAAATCGCTTACCTGCATCCCCGTTCGGGCAGTTTCTTCTTTTCTTCTTTTAAAGATGGCCGCCGGTCCTTTCCCAAAGATGCACCGTGGTTTTCTCCCATGGTGCACCGCGGCTCTTCTCCCATGGTGCACCGTGGATGTCTTGCGTTCCACTGCCGATTACAGCCACCTAATTGGCTAATCGGCACCACGTGACGGAGGCGGAGCTACGATGACGATGCGCAGACCAGCTCTCCGGCGCGAGCACGCCGGAGCTGCCCCATTCAACAGAGCAGAAGACCGGACAACGCAAGCGCATCTAAAGAAGCCAGAAGATGCACACGAGGACAACGTATATCGGCTCGGCGTGAAAACCGAGCCGATATACGTTCGTGTGACTTCACCCTCAGTGACATGTTTTCCTTCCTGGATAAATTCCTCATTTTTCCAAATTAGGGATGATTATTCAGAAAGCACATCTTTTCACACCCCATATAAGACTTGTTGGGGAGAAGATGAGCCTAAAACTCATGCATAGGGGTGTCAGTGATCAAGGGAGGTATGGGATTACTCTGTGCTCATTACAACCTCTGTAGAGGGTTAATTTAGTTGCTAGGCTATCAAAATATGAATAAATAGTAAGAAATACAAAATGTGTTTTGGTTAGGGAAACAGGTGCCTGAGAAGACTTCTCAGAAGTCTTCAAGGTCTCTCACTCTGTCTTATCTAATGAACAAGCTATACTGTCTCTAAAACTCCTTCTTTTGCTTTCTCATTAAAAATGAATGTATTCTTGCAGTTATTTGCTGACCACAAGATAGAGCCCCTCCTGTCTGGGCGGTGGTCTATGGTCTTTATAATCCAATGTATTTCTTTTCAATAAACCAGAAGCCATTTTGATCGCACTATGCTTGGTCAGCGTGACTTCTCCCAGCGCTCGTTAATTGCTTATACTAATTTGGACCCAGGCGACATCAGCATTTGGTCCCCCTTGGAGGACCCCCAACAGTTACTTGGCGCCAGCAACGTGGGGAGGAGTTTATTCTTTACCTGCAGCCGATATCTGATGACGCCAACTGCCAACACTACGGGACCAGGATCACGGGACCCCAGAATCCAAAAATCACCGGTGAAAGGTAGGCCCTTGTCTTGCCACTTCGATTCTGGGCTTCCAGTGATTTTTGGGCTTATCGTTGACAGACGGTTAGTTGCTGCATGTATTTATAAGAATACTCCGCCATATTTTTAACGTATGTGTTCATAAAACTGTAATAGATGGAAGAACTCATACCCTGTTGTTTTATGCCATGTTGCCTGAGGAAATTCTTGAAGTTTCTGTACTGATTGTTTGTATCACATTGGCAATTATCTGCTTTTGTTGGCTTTGTTATAATATCACCAAAGGTTCCCTGAGAGGCAAGTGTGGGCTCCCCTTACCCTCCGAGGTAATCTGTGTGATTACTGGAAGTCGCTGTAAAACTATTCCGGGACAAGGAATGACTGTGTGTCCTCCTATAACGTACTGTGTGAAAATAGTGTCCTGTTTACTTCGTGAAGAATAGTGGGCATATTGAGATGGGGCAGGAATAAGGGAGAGGGAAGGGGAAGATATCAGTAAATGTGATCTTCTCTTACCCTCCGAAGTAATCTGTGGGATTGCTGGAAGATTTTACCCCTATTGAGATAATAACAGTGAGGGAAGTGGAGGATATCGGTAGGTACGCCTATACGATATCAGAGACGCCAGTTATGAGAAACGTCCAAGGCAAGGAGTATGCCTATATGGGAACAGCTAGAGAAATAGCAAAGGTCAGACAAAGCAAGTTAGCCGTGGGGAAAGAATGTAGCGAATTGTTAAGAAGAAGACTGTAGATGATGGTCTTTTGGATCCTGTCCAGTTGGTAGTATGTAGAGAGGAGTTGAAAATGCAGAACATGTGGCGTCATCAGAAGGTCACAGCATATGTGTTATTTATGAGTCTAAATGCAGGGAATAGTTCATATTCACAGAGAGCTGATAGTTGTTTTACAAAGGTGGGGGCTGTCGGAGAAGGCTTGAAAAGTGTGTTAGCTGATAATGAAGAAATTTTAGTTAATAGACGATTGCTTAGGTTTGCAGAGATAAATGTTTCAGTAAGTGACGTAAAGTTGAAGTAAGAAAGTTGCAATTTCAAGATGGCGATTATTCATATGCTTTGAGTTGAAGACAGAGGAAGGCAGCCCTTCTTCACCATCTGAGGGCACCGCCCCGGCCGTGTCATGGATGATGTTTTTCTCCCTTTGTCCTGCCCCTAGATGGCTGTGTTGTTATTGGGGCCAATACCAGTCGGTATATCTTGATACGTGTCTATTATGTAGTATTCCTGGACCCTCCCGTCACCATCGCCCAGTTAGGCCGTGCCTTCGGTGGCCATTTCAGTGCCAGCCATGGCCCAGCGGCCATTTTAGCATCTGTTGCAACAATACCTTCAGTTACCCCTCAGATGTCATCTTAGCTCCGCAGCAGAAATGAGCTGGCTTCTCATCTCCCATCTATGTATGTTTTTACCTGGCATACCAATTCCTTGAACTGCAATGACGAGTGCCTTTTCTGAAATTTGCATAGAAACATTCAAGTCCCCTCATCCCGCCTGCAAATAGCCTTCTCCCGATTATCTGTTCTGCAGTCTGTGTTTAGCACCCCCATCCCAAGTAGGTTTGTGCTTAAAATTTCCCATAAATGTAGTTGTTGCTGGAAAAATCTTTTCCACTTTGCAAGGGGGAAAATGGGGGAGAAAGGGAATCCTCTAGTCTGTGTCCCCTATGACATGAAGCAAGTTCATACAGAGTCTGCAGACAATTATGTGACAATTAACCACCGTGCTGTCTGTCCTGTATGTCTTAATGTCCTAACATGGTGTCATTGCTGTACGTGTTGTCCATTCCTCATAAGTCAGATACTGCTGAGAAGAAAGGTCGCTAGGATCGCAGACGGCAGTAGAAAAGCTTACAGAAGGAAGGAGAGGGTCAATATGTGATTATATATATAGAAATAGATAGAGGGTTAATGTTTGATTTGTGAAAAGCCGCAGCTGCAAGTCCCCCCCCCCCCCCCCCCCCCGTCTCCGAAAGGGGGGGTATAGTGAGGAGGAACAGAGGTTAGTGAGATTTGCAGAGAAGGAATGTGTGCTTCTCAAGGCCAAAGATTAGAGCGGAGAACCCTGGACAAGTAGCCCTGCTTGCTTGAACAGAATTGAATGCATTTGTTTGCCAGATGAGGACAGTTGCATCATACGCGTTACGTCCTGTGTGAACTCTTACTAATATTTGAATGAGACTTGACCGCATGAACGGATGAGAGTTAATGACCCGTGTTCAGACTAATGAATGTAAAATGTGTGATGTAGGTGCTGTGTGCTGATGAGGTGTCAGTCAGCCACCCACCGCATGTAGGCGCTGTGTGCTGATAATTTGGAAGCCTGCCAACAAGCCACAATTATAATGCCTCTGAGAGAATGTTCTGTAGAAGAAACGCGCAAACGGCCATACCTGTACTTACACCTGCTGCCAAACTCCGCACCTTTCTGGGCCTTGTTTTCATACTGCCGCCCATGGGCCCACTTTGTTTCCGCTCTTATGCAACTACTCTATGACCGCCTTTCAATCATTCTTTTCTCTCTCTCACCCCTGAAGCTCATTTCTCACCCTTTTACACTTTATCATTTATTCTTTTCTGTACTGAATTTTCTGGCCAGGTGACAGTATTGACATAAAGGCACGGAGGACAACCACGGCCACCTGGGTACTATTCCATGAGGCTGTATCCAGTGGCTCGAGGAGCTCCCTCATGTGTTTGTGCGGTGGCAGCAGTACAGGCAATGGTTGACAAATCTTCGGAGTTGGTATTGAACTACCCCTTAGTGGTCCTCACCCCCCCCATGACATCCGGAGCATATACACGCAAGTGCAACCCAAGCACTTATCTCTGGCCTGTCAGATCCAGCTACAATGTGCTCTTCATTCTTTCCAATGTTGCTACTCCTTTCAACCTAGCCACTTTTTTTTAAATTAAGTACCCTAGTTTAAAGGGGGGGGGGGGAGAAGACATAGGTGATCTAGGTATTGCAGGTCAGCTATTTTTAAATTTTTTAAACATTTTTTTTCTTTTCCTTCTTGCAACAAGGTTATGATCTATTTGAAATAGAATACCAGCCTGATTGTCTAGCGGTAATCGGTGCAAGGGGTTTCAGGAGTGCCAACTCAGCTGGCAGAAACTGAACCGCTTGAGGTAATATTTAAAGGGTCACGATGCCTCACGCGCTTCCTTGTGCTGGAAGGTCCTGAAAGCATATTTGGAACTGACGTGATGGGACCCTTGGGATGTTGTATCAAACTTCACCCGTCCGGTGAGGCTCGTATACACCCCGGGTCTGAAAGTCACCCGACCTTCTGTCGGATGGCAGCAGACCAAGCGACACCTCTTCCTGTCCTCACTCTTACGCACGCAGAGGAACAAGCTGTTAGCCCCTTGGTCCGTCAGTACCCCCTGGCACATGTCCAGGAAGATGCAATTGCAGACACTGTCTCTTCTTTATGTTAACTTAAAGCCCTTAAGGAATGTGTCTTCCCAGCCAATACCCCTTTTGTTCCTCATTAACAGAAAGAGTTTAAAGGGCCAGCCAGACTGTCAGTAATTGTTTGCATTTATTTTCAGAGGAAAGCAGTACTGCTGGACAGTGCTGCCATAAGGGGCACGGAATAGCCCAAAACCAGTTCACCAGATTCATGAAACTGATATTAGAGGCCTGGCCAATTCCCGAAGGCACCGCCCTCTTGTAATATGTTGATGACTTACTTTTTGTGTGCTCCTGACCCAAATAGTTGCCTCAATGCATCACTAAGCCTTTTGTGTTTCCTCCATCAGAGTAGAATGGCTGCAAAGCTAGCATGACAAATTTCAGTTCTGCAAACCTCACGTAGTGTTCCTGGGCCACTGCCTAGGTCCAGGTACTAGACACCTGACGCCGGAGCGCACGAAGGTGGTAAGTGACATGCAACTTCCCACCTCCCATGCTCAGTTGCGTACCTTTTTGGGACTGGACTCATACTGGCGGCCGTGGACACGCTCTGCCTCCATGGCCATGCAGCCTCTGTACGACTGTTTGGGTTTATGGCCATTTGCCCTGACCCCGCGGGGAAAGTACAGATAACCAGTGCACCCGCACTGGAGCTGCCAGACTATGACAAACCTTTCCAGATGTACGTCACTGAGATGGCGGGACACGCCACCACTGTACTGACACAAATGCATGGTGACAAAAAGTGACCTGTAGCATACTACAGTGCCCATTTTGACGCGGTGGCTAGAGGGTCTCTATCATGCGTCCGAGCGGTTCTAGCAGTCCAGGCACTACTGGACAAAAATTCTGACGTTGTCCTAGATCACACCATGGTGATCTACACCCCACAGGACATACATGGTATCCTGACTCAGGTAAGCCGCAGACATCTGTCTCTTGCCAGACAGATACAATAGAACTCGCAGTGCATTCCTCCTCGAACATCTCAAGCCAAAGGTGCACCACCTTGAATCTAGCCACCTTACTTCCATTAGGTGACGTAGATTCAAAATGGGGGAATAAGTACAGGGGATCAGTTGTTTTACAACCCCCTGACTGACAAACAGGAGGCATTTGACATCGGAAACCAGCATGACTGTGTAGCCTCCATGGCCCAGGAAACGGCTGGATTTGCGCATGTCACAGACAAGCCCCTGCAGAACCCCCAGTTTGAGCTGTTTGTGGATGGATCTAGATACCTAAAAGACGAGGGAAGGTTTGTAACAGGTTTTACAGTGGTCACGCAACAAGATGCCCTAAAAGCAGAATGCCTCCGCATGTCTCAGGACAGGAAGCGGAATTACAGGCCCTCACTGAGGCGTGTAGAGTGGCAAAAGGCAAGACAGCAAACATTTACACTGACTCCCGGTATGCATTTGGCATAGCTCATGATTACAGCCCAACATGGAAGGCCAGACAGCTTGTTACCTCAGCAGGACAGCCAATTAAGAATGATGCAGCGGTGCAGAGTCTCACAGAGGCCCTACTTACTTCTATCTGACAAAGTGGAAAGCTCACACCAATTCCTACAACAGAGAAACAAGAGGCAACGCCATCACAGACCACACAGCAAAGGCAGCGGCCCTCAAGCCGTGGAAGAAAAGAAGAATTTAACAAAAACTTTGGACTTTGATACAAACTTTGGACTTTGATATAAACTTGGACTTTGATATGCTAAAGACTTTTACAGTTACAAGCCAGCAAGGAAGGAAAGACAAATGGACTAAATATGGGAGCAGCAGAAATGGGACGGTGTATGGCGAACAGTCAACAGCACTTGCCCACCACGGTCCCTATGCCCCATAATGGCCCAGCTGATGCACGGAAAGACACACCTATCAAAACAGCAATGATGTCGACGCTTGAACGAGGACGGGTGGCTCCTGGGTTTTCTGTAGCTGCTGCATCATCATTTGTCCAATTTTGCATGATCTTTGCCGTAAGCAACAGGGCAGAAGTAAATTTGCCACATAACACTTGCCTAGACCACTCTATCCATTTCAGGGATTGCAAATTGGCTACACTCAGCTCCCACTTGTTGGGAAGTATGAATATGTGCTTGTTGTTGTTCATTTCTTTTCAGGTTGGAGACCTACCCCGTTACTAAAGTAAATAAGCAGGTAATCACACAGGAGCTCATGAATGAGGTAATCCGCAGAGACGAGGTACTAGAGACAATTGAGAGTGACAGAGGTACACATTTTACAGGTAAAGTGATGCGAGAGGTAATGTCAGCCCTTGGAGTGGAGCAAGCGTTTCACACCCCATACCACCCGCAGAGTTTAGACAAAGTTAAAAGACTAAAATGGTACGCTTAAGTTAAAAGAAGTGTTGTTTGGCTCTATGCCAAGATTGGGGCTGTATCATCCACAGGCCCTACAGCAGGGCTATGACATAGTAGCCGGATATGTAAAGCACCTGTGTGACCAACTACCAGTAACCCAGAATCTAGTCTTTTTCTCCCATTCCAGACCCAGACAACCTAGGGGGATCTCACTCCCTACAACCCGGAGATTGGGTGGTCGTAAAGAGACGTGTCCGGAAATCCCTAGGGCCCAGATTCAAGGGGCCCTATCAAGTCCTGCTGACCACACCTACTTCAGTAAAAGTTGAAGGAACTGTTGCTTGTCTTGAGACTAATGGGACTTTTCACGCCCTACTTTGCCCCCCCCCCCCCTGAGAAGGAAAATGAAAGACATTTTGTTTATTGATGGACTTTTGGACTTCTCACTCCATGCTTCACCCTTATGAGAGGGTGCAAAATGACAATGCCCAGAACCACTTTGTTAGACACCACCAAATACTGGAAGATGGACTTAACACCTCACAGGTGAAAGACTGTTGGACTTGTACACACACCTGATGCCACTAGTTTTCCTTTCTTGGCTGTTCCTGTTCCGTCGAAAGAACTGTTTGCATGGACAAATGAAAACTCAGAAACCAGAGATAGCTGGTGGGGTAACACATTTAGTTCTTTGAACCCTGCCAATTAGTTTTCTGGTTTAGGAGGTTGGTTCATGGGGATTCTACAAAGTATATTACAAGTTGTGATGATTTTATTATGCATTTATAGAGCAATTAAGGTTATAATCTCATGTATTTCTAAATGTACTGAAAAAGTTTTTTCTGCGCCGATATGAATTACGTGTTTATGGACTAGGAGTCGTACTTGTCTTGACTCCATGTCCAAAATGGGGGAGATGTAGAGGGTTAATTTAGTTGCTAGGCTATCAAAATATGAATAAATAGTAAGAAATACAAAATGTGTTTTGGTTAGGGAAACAGGTGCCTGAGAAGACTTCTCAGAAGTCTTCAAGGTCTCTCACTCTGTCTTATCTAATGAACAAGCTATACTGTCTCTAAAACTCCTTCTTTTGCTTTCTCATTAAAAAGGAATGTATTCTTGCAGTTATTTGCTGACCACAAGATAGAGCCCCTCCTGTCTGGGCGGTGGTCTTTATAATCCAATGTATTTCTTTTCAATAAACCAGAAGCCATTTTGATCGCACTATGCTTGGTCAGCGTGACTTCTCGGAGCGCTCGTTAATTGCTTATACTAATTTGGACCCAGGCGACATCAGCATTTGGTCCCCCTTGGAGGACCCCCGACACCTCCAACTAGCTCTCACATTAGCTAAAAACTTTATCAAAGAATCTTACTATAAGTGCTCCTGCACACTTGCATTCTTCTTGCGTGTCTTTTTCACGCGATATCGCTGCATTTTTTTGTCAGTAGGACTTTCTAATGTTAAAAACGCATCGCAAGTTGGTGCTTTGCAATTTTTGTACGATCCGTTTTTACCATTAGAAAGTCTCATTGACAACTGCGTGAAAAAACGCAGCGATATCGTGTGTAAAAAACATGCAAGAAAAACGCAGGAGTGCAGGAGCCCTAAGGCCATAGTTGCTATCCTAGGTTTGTGGTTAGCTGGTGTCCTCAACAATGCTGTCCTAGCACTTCCTCCAAGTGTCTGTATTGTGTGGGGACATGAGGCCTATAAATCCTCTGTGCTGCAGTTGTGCTTTGACCTGTGTATACTGCACTTTTACTCTGTCTGCATTTGGTACATCTTCCTGTATAATCCCATTCCAAGCTGAACCCATTCTGCTAAACTCATCTGCTTAAATTATCTGTGCTGCTGTTGTGCTTTGACCTGTGTATAATGCATTTTTACTCTATCTGTATTTGGTACATTATCCTGGCTAAATGAAATTTTACTTTTTAGTCATTTCTGCCACTCACCTCCCCCACTAGCATCTTCACTCAGGCTTGCTTTATCTAAGGAGAGCAATAAATTCCCCCTCCCCCTTTTGGTCAGTAGGTGTGCAATGTTGAAACCTGTTGGAAAAAGTTTGTTATAAACCAGCAGCACGTAAGGACACAGTGTAGAATTTACTAAGCCTGGCATTTCCTGTTTAGTATTATTTCCCCCAGTGCGTGGTATGCTGAAAACATGACGAGGCATACGTCTACTCATGTATTCAGTGCATCCCTAGCACCTCCATATGCCTTCACAGAAATGTATGCCTGGGCCCACCAGCTTGTGGTGGAAATTATACATAAGTCTGCGGCTCCAGAGTGACCATGCCCCTCTTACAAGCCATGCCCACCTTTAGGAAAAGTAGCAGGGCTGGCGCAGGCAGAAGTAAAGACACATTCTTGTGCAAATGGCGCTTGCGCAAAATTTTTAACTGGCGTAGATTAGTTGGTAAATTTCCCCCATGGACTTTTGAATAATGTTATGTTATTGAGCACATATCGGTTACTATGTAACCATAACTGCTGTATAGAAGTCAGGCTCACAGACCTGTAGTTTCCTGGGTCCACCTTCTTCCCTTTTTTGAAGATGGGTACAGCATTTGCCCTTCTCCAAACTTCTGGAACTTCTATTCTCCAGGAATTTTCAAAGATTATGGTGAGTGGTTCAGCAATT
This sequence comes from Eleutherodactylus coqui, assembly GCF_035609145.1. Lineage (NCBI taxonomy): Eukaryota > Metazoa > Chordata > Amphibia > Anura > Eleutherodactylidae > Eleutherodactylus > Eleutherodactylus coqui. Next base: position 72,161,889 of record NC_089847.1, read on the forward strand.
ACCTCTGCTGCTTCCTTTAGTATCCTGAGAATGTAATTCATCTGGGCCTTGAGACTTGAATTCATTTAAGTTTCCTAAATCATACCTCACCATCTCTCTGTTTAAATATAGCCTGCATTCTTTTATTCCCCTAATAGCACAGGGAAGTTGATGTTAAGTCTACTTTCTAAGAGAAAACAGACCCAAAATAGGAATTTAAAAGTTCATCCTTCTCAACATCATTTTTAAAGAATTCACCCTTTTCATCCTGTAAACGTCTTATACCATCTTTGACTTTTCTTTAGCTTTTGACATGCCCCACAAAATCCTTTTTTATTGCTTTTGGCCTCTGTTACAAGCCTCAATTCATTATTTGCTTTAGCTTTTCTGACACTTGCCCTACAGTTTCTGCAGACTGCATTATATTCTTCCTTAGATATTGTCCCATCTTTCAATTTGATAAACATATACCGTGTTTCCCCGAAAGTAAGACAGTGTCTTACTTTCTTTTTATCCCCAAAAGCCCCACTATGTCTTACTTTTGGGGTATGTCTTATATTGGAAAATGGAGCATGAAAAAATCTGGACCATGCTCCATTTTCATGCGGGTCTCCCGCGGGGACGGCTCCCGCGGGCTTCTATTGAAGCCTATGGAAGCCGTCCGGATCCGCGGGACACAAAAATCAGATTGTACTCACACGCTCCGGTTCTTCTCTTCGCCGCGGCGCCATCTTCTCTCAGTCGCGGCCGGATCATTTTGCTTCGGCCCGGCGCATGCGCGGGGCACGTCACCGACGTCATCATGCACATCCGCCGAGCCGAAGAAAGAAGATCCGGCCGCGACGAGAGAAGATGACGCCGCAGCGAAGGAAGTATCCGGAGCGTGTGAGAGGTAAGTTAATTCTGATTTATTCCTATTTTCAGCGCTCATGTCCGCGGGGCAGGAGGGACCCGCTGCAGATTCTCCATGGAGAATCTGCAGCGGATCTGATTTTCCCCGTGGACATGAGGCCAAAGGCGGCAGACGCGGTGACGTATGGAGGGGGGGCGGCGCGGAAGTGGGCAGGAGGCGGCGCGCAGCTACCGTAGATGAGAGGGAGGCGGCAATACCCCCGTGTTTCCCCCGAAATTAAGACATATGGGGTACGGCTTACATTGGCCGACCCCCCTGAAATCCCCGATACGTCTTACAATCGGGGGTGTCTTACTATCGGGGAAACACGGTATTTCTTCCTTTTTAGTATGTGTGTAAGTTCTGTGTTCATCCATCCTTTATTTGCTTCCCATTCTGCATTCTTTTATGGATTGTTATTTGTTAATGATTGTGCTTTGAGAATGTCATTTCTCAATATTTCCCAACCTTCTTGGACATTTCTGTCCTTAAGAACATCCTGCCATTGGATCCTTCCTACCTTCTTTCTGAGTCCATTAAAATTTACCTTTCTGAAATCCAACCTTGAGGTCTGAATCTTCTTTGGCCTTCCTTACCTTGTTATCCAAAATTCAAGAATGGCATGATCACTGCCTCCTAAGGTCCCAGCCACCCTTACTTCCTCAACCATTCCCTCCCTGTTGGTAAGAATTAAGTACAAGATAGCAGATCCCCTTGTTTTCTTTTCTACCTTTTGGAAGATAAAGTTGTCATCAAGAGAGGATAAGAATTTGTTGGACCCATTACTTTTGCCAGAGAGATGTTCCCAACAAATGTCTAGATAGTTAAACTCTCCCATGATTACTATGTCGTGCTTTTTTGAGAGCTTTGCCATCTGATGTAGAAAGAGTTCATCAATATCTTCTGCTTATCCAGGTGGCCTATAGTAAATGCCTACAATGGTGTCCTTTCTCTTGTTCTCTCCTTGTATTCTTACCCAAACCTTTTCTACAGAACTACCATGCTCTGAAGTTTTAATCTCTGTGGAGATTAATGTTTTCCTAACATACAGCGCAACACCTCCTCCTCTTTTTTTAGGTCTGTTTCTTATAAAAAAAAGGTTGTATCCTTCAAGCCTTTTATTTCAATCATGTGTATCATTCCACCAAGTTTCCGTGATGCCTATGGCATCATATTTCTCCTCCTATGTTAGGAGCTCTAATTCTCCTTGTTAGTTTCCCATGATCTGTGCTTTTGTGTAAAAACATTTTAGTTTGTGATCGGTGTCTCTTGCGCCTTCTGAATTTTTTGTCTTGGTTCTTTCTTTCCACTTCTAATAGTGAGGTTCTCAACTGTATTAATTAGCTGTATATTTTTACCTGGCCTTTCACTTCCCTTCCCATACTGTTCTATTTTAAAGCTCTCCTAATGAGTGAAGCATGGTGCCCACCAAATATATGCTTACCTGTCTTTGTAAAGTGCAATCCATCTCTAGCAAGGAATCCATCATATAGGTAATTCACTTCATGGTCTAGAAATCCAAATCTTTGCTGACAGCACGGCCATCCACTGGGAGGATGCATGAGAAAAACACCCATGCTCCTAGTTCCTTCACCTGCTTACCAAGGTCCTCAAAATCTCTGTAGATAGTTGCAAGGTCCTTTTTTGGGGTGTCATTTGTCCCTACATATAAAGTAGGAATAGATAGTTTTCATAGCCTATCAGACATATATTTGAATTATTCACCTGGAAGGCAGCAAACCTCACAAGGCTATGTCAGGTCTGCAGATAGCAGCCTCTGTTCCTCTGAATAGGGAATCCCCCACGACCAGCACTCTCCTTTACAAAACCACTTCTTTTTCTCCATCCAAGAGGATTCTGAGTGCCTACACAGTTATTTTTGGGCAAAGTCATTTCTTGATGTACTTCTTCGTTGTTCTCCTCTGTGAGAACCTGGTACGGGTTCCTGAGCAGTATGGGTGCTAGCTGACTCCTGATCCTCCTGCTTCTTTGGGTCACATGCTTCCATTCCTCTCCTTCTGCAGGTAAATTGAAATTTATTTTCCTTCAACATTCTGAAGACTTACTTCTGCTCTGTCAAGGAAATTCTCATCTTCCTTAACGAGTTTCAATGTAGCTATTCTCTCCTGAAGACTTTTCTCCTTTTTCTCCAATAAAGACGTAAGCTTGCATTTCTGGTCTGTAAACATATACCGTGTTTCCCCAAAAATAAGGCACCCCCTGAAAATAAGACACCCCCCGAAATTTGCAGAAGTCCCAAATATAAGGCACCCTCCTGATAGTAAGGCATAGTGGAGTGTGCAGGCAAGTCAAGAGGCCTGTCCCCTGCTGCCATCCCCGTTGTCTCCTACCTCCAGATGTATAGGTAGATCTGCAGACAGTCTGCTGTTATCCTGTCCCTGCTGTGCTGTATGAGTGTGCTGCTGTGAGCTCCCCTTGCTGGCTGGAAAAGTCCATACTGTACGTTCTGTTCCTGCTGTACACGTCTGCTGTGATGAGCTCCCCCTGGTGGCCAGAAGCTGCAATACCATCCCTACTTACAAGTGGTACAGGAACTTCTGTCTGCAGCCAGGTACGTTACTTTACAGCCCTTATTTTTTTATGGCTCTGTGTGTGAGTCAGGCACCCTGTGTGATTCTTAAGGCTGGGTTCTCACAGAGCGTATTTTCCAGCGGAAATCTCGCAGTTTGGCCACAGCGATAAACAGCGAGATTTCCACCAGGAAAGCGCTGCTTCAAAACCCACGGCACTCAGCCGCTTGTTTTGAAGCGACCTGGCTGCACGCTTTTTCGTTTCTGTGGCCGGTGAATCCGCACCACAACACCGGCTTCTCCCAGCTTTGCCGTGACAGATTTGTTGTCCCATGTGGACGAGATTTCTGAGAAATTTCGTCCACAAAGCTTGCCAATTGAGGGATTAGCGGCCACAGACGGATTTGCCGCGGCGAAATAAGACACCCCCTGAAAATAAGACGTAGCGCATATTTGGGAGCAAAAATTAATATAAGACGCGTCTTATTTTCGGGGAAACAGGGTATCATACATTGCAGCTCACCATATGGCTACTCACCCCTTCCATGTTGTCCGTTGATGTCCACTTCCAAACTTCTAAAGGTCAAGAATTCTAGTGATGATATATAACCTATAAGATGCTATTAAGTGTAAAACTGACGGCACGCGGTCACTAAAGCAACTAGATCTGGCTAAACCCAGCAATCTTCCCACTCACAGCAACACTTCACTCTTCCCAGAATGCATGGTAAATATGCAAATTGCCATCCTGAAGCCCCAATCTCTGTTCTGCCCAACACCCTGAGCCTACCAAGGAGAGACTGAGAGACCAATGGGCACTGCTGTCTAGCACCAGGAAGGTGAGACCTGCTATACTCTGGTGCCAGACTGAAGGGGCAAGTGTTTGGAATCACAACCAGGAGGACCAAACGAGGTGGATCTCCACATTCCTGACTTGGAGCATCCCAGAGGCGGTGAAGTCAAGCCTCCCACCGGTGAACTGTACTGTAAGTGAGGCCCCACTAACATACCAGTATGCACACTGCAATAAACTATAGACTGAAATGGCAGGCTATTGCAACGTCTATGTCCTGATATGATGTTCGTGTGTATTGTTTGTGTAGTTATGATGAAACTGGAATGGGGTGCTAAGTGATGGGGTGCAAGGTAACTTGTGGATGTGACGGGGAAGCAAAGCACTTGACCATGGTGCTATGCACTTGTGATGATGATTATTGTTGATGGAGTAACGCTCTGCATATTGTGCCAACTCTTGCACTTACAGAGCTGTTTGGCTGCAGTAGGAATGTGGACCTAGGAAGAAGGTTGCTGACAATTATTAGTGAGAGTTGAAGTGCCCTGTCATCCAGATACACTGCCAATGTAGCCACTGTCAATTTTCAAGTTAATGCAAAATTTAAATACATGTGCCCTAACATGGAGTGGATACAGCTAACTTCCATAATTTCTGTTTTTAGTAAAGTTTGTATTCATGAAGTGTGATACCTCTGTTTCCATCTATCACCGCTGTGGCAACATTACACCATAACCTGGTTCAATAACATAACAGGTAATTAATTGTTTGGACACTACAGTACCTGAAATATTATGTTTAGCACATGATGCTGTAAAAGACTGCAATAACAATATGGTAGTGCTATTCTGACAGCCGAAGTTACCGAACCTTGGACTTTGACAGTCCACAACATAACAAACGGTAATGCAGTTCAATTCCCACTTATGGTAAGGGGTTGAGGTACATGGCATCATCATCTACCCCCTTCCCTTTTGGAAACTAACAGAAACAATATTCAAACCTGGGTAAGTGTATGACTGCCAGGACCCCATCAATTGCTTATATGGAGGTCCTCCATTTTCCCCAATCACATGCTCAATGTGATTAGGGAACATGTAGGAACAGTGGTCAAGAATGATCACACACACCAAAGGAAAAAAAAGAGGTGCTAGGTCTTATTTTCAGGGGATGACCTATTACACTTATCTAGCAAACTTGGTCCAGGTCCCTCCTGCTGCTCTCTGGAGCTTCGACGCGCTTCTTGCAGTCCTCGGCTGCCCACAGATCACTTCCTGGTTATGAGATTCATAAGTCCCACCTCCAGGAAGGGATGACTCTGGTCCTTGAGCGCTGCTCAGCCAATCAATGCAGCGGTCGAAGAACCAATCACAGCCATCGCGTTGTAGAGGTGGGATTTATGAATTGGCTGAGCAGCATTGATTGGCCAATTCATAAATCCCACCTCCCCATGATTCAGTGCCAATCAATGCAGCGCTCGATGAAAAATTCACAGCCATCGCATTGGTTCATCAAGTGCTGCATTGATTGGCTGAGCAGCGCTCAACAACCAATCAGAGCCATCGCTTCCTTGAGGTGGTATTTATGAGTCCATCTTCTGTGAACGGCCGAGGACTGCAAGAAGCGCGTCAGAGCTATAGAGAGCAGCGGGAGGGACCTTGACCAAGCCTACTAGGCCTACTAGGCAATTTATTTATTTGTTTTTATGTAATGCAGCTAGGGCTTATTTTCAGGGTAGGGCTTATATTTCAAGCCAGCCTCCCTCCCCCCCCCAAAAAAAAAATCAGGGTAGGGCTTATTTTTAGAGTGGGTCTTATTTTGGGGGAAACAGGATATTAGCAACCCCACAAAGGTATGCAGACAAGCAGACAATGTAATCACACTGCACATCCACCTTACTAATATTAACATTACATAACAACTTCTTATGTCCCACTTAGATGGCACGACAGTCGGCTAAATGACTGCAGGAATGTTCACATCACCGCTACGGTCATCAGCGCTCGTGCAGAGTGTTTAGACAGGCAGACTTCACCACTGGATTAAGGGCTTCTCGCTCAGCGCTTTACCTTCTACGTGAAGTGCTGAGTGGGGAGGGTTTACAAGACCATGATCCAGCGATGTTTTATATGCTGACTGAAAGTAAGCGATGATGTATAGTGAACAAATAGTAAATGATGTTTTTGCATTTACAGTGGACAATCCTCGCTTACATTAGTTTGTTTGAATGAAATTTGAGCAATAATCTTCCTGTGTAAATGGCCCCATACATACCCCATACAATGTGGTCAGAGTCTAAGGGGAAGTTCAGCAGGTTCATTGCAGAAATTTTGGCAGCTGTTTAGTTGTTACAGAAATGTTACATAAACAACTCCTTTGAGATGTATGGAATGTTTTTTCAGTTGCACAAATTTTTTGACCAATCTGCGATATTTGAATGCACCCTTAGGGCGCCCACCCATTGGCGATTTTTTTTCCCTGCGAAATTCGCAGCATTTTTTTCTCTGCAGGGGTCTATGGGACTTGTAATGTTAAAATCGCGATCGCGCAAAATCGCGATTTCGCGGTAAATTGCGATTTTGCGCGATTGCGATTTTAACATTACAAGTCCCATAGACCCCTGCAGAGAAACAAATGCTGCGAATTTCGCAGGGAAAAAAATCGCCAGTGGGTGGGCGCCCTTATTTGTTTCTGAAGGATTAAAAAAGTGCAGAGTAGAGGAAATGTGTTCTGTTGAGGTCTGTGAGATGAGGTCAGTGTTCTTTCAGGCCTCATCTGGAATACTATGTCCAGTTCTGGGAACCCCACTTTAAAAAAGACATAAACAAGTGCGGTCTGCTAATCATGTCCTATGAGGAACGGTTAAAGGATCTGGGAATGCTTAGCTTGCAAAAGAGAAGGCTGAGAGGAGACTTAAAGGGGTTGTCCTGCGCCGAAACGTTTTTTTTTTTTATGCATAGGCCCCCCGTTCAGCGCAGGACAAACCCAAGGGATGTGTTGAAATTAAAAAAAAAAAATTTTACTTACCCGAATCCCCTCTCTGCAACTTCTTCCTTCTTTTCCTCCAAGATGGCCGCCGGGATCTTCACCCACGATGCACCGCGGGTCTTCTCCCATGGTGCACCGTGGGCTCTGTGCGGTCCATTGCCGATTCCAGCCTCCTGATTGGCTGGAATCGGCACACGTGATGGGGCGGAGCTGCGCAATGACGCGTAGAAGGGGGCGGAGCCAGAATGCCGCTCGTGCCCGGACCGACCAGAAGGGAGAAGACCCTTCTGCGCAAGCTCATCTAATCGGGCGATTAGACGCTGAAATTAGACGGCACCATGGAGACGGGGACGCCAGCGCAGGGAAGGTGAGTATATAACTTCTGTATGGCTCATATTTAATGCACGATGTATATTACAAAGTGCATTAATATGGCCATACAGAAGTGTATAACCCCACTTGCTTTCACGGGACAACCCCTTTAATAGCTGTCTACAAATATCTGAAGGGCTGTCACACTGCAGAGGGATCAGCCCTATTCTCACTTGCACAATGAAAGACTAGAATCAGTGGAATGAAACTGAAAGGGAGGAGACACAAATTAGATATTAGAAAAAACTTTGACAGTGAGGGTGATCAATAACTGGAACAGGTTAGCACAGGATATGGTGAGTTCTCCTTCAATTGAAGTGTTCAAACAACGGGCTTAGTCACACATCTTCCTGCAGGATAAGACGGCCACACTACAGGTGCAGAGAAAGGACACATAACCGGTCATGTGTTCTTTCTTCCGGCACTGCGGAGAGACATCCGCACCTGCAGTGCGTCTGTCTTCTTCATGCAGGAAGACGGGCGCATCGGCGCCCAAATGCGCCCGTGTAACTAAGCCCAAAGGCTGGACAAATATCTGTCTGGGATGATTTAGTGAATCCTGCACTGAGCAGGGGGTTGGACCCAATGACCCTGGAGGTCCCTTCCAACTCTACCATTTTATGAAATGCAATAGTTTACAACCTATAAATGATGTAGTTTACTAATGTTTTTAAGGAATACCATGCTTACCTGCTGTAACAGCAACACTCAGATAGACACCCAGAGACACTCCTGATGTAGGTAAGCATTGAGTTCCTATTTTCTCCATGCACTGAATTACTGAAGACAAAAAGATACATGAGAATTAAATATTTCAAAATTGCAGCCTTTCAGTCAGCTTTTACAAACTTGTTTTAACCCCTTGAGTGGCGGGTTTCTTGCCACCCTGTCAGACCTACCAGGGCAAGTTTTTTAAATGGGCCAATCATTTAATTTCAACAAATTTTCCAGTCGAGTTCCAAGAGCCATAACTTTTTCATTTTTCCATTGACACAGCCATATAAGGGGTTGTTTTTTGCGGGACAAGTTGTGTTTTTTGATGGCATCATTTCTGGGTATATAATGTATTGCATAACTTTTGTAAAAAAAAATTGTAGGGAGATTGGGGAGGAAAAATGAATTCTGCCATTTTTTTTTTGGATTTCATTTTTACGCCGTTCAGCGTGCAGAATAAATAATGTGATAACGAGTCATCACGATTCCGGCGAGACCAAGTTTATATAGTTTTTTTATGTTTTGCTATTTTTTTACATTTAAAACATTTTTTTCCCTAAGGGCTTATTCTGACGTGCTTATATTGGCTGGGTTTTCAAACCCGACCGATATACTCTGTTCCTCTCTGCAGGGGGAGGATGGGGTCCCGGCCGGGAGCAGTGCTCTGAGCTTCTGCCCCCTCTTCACCCCTCGCCACTGTTTGCAATGGGAGGGGAGGGGCAGAGCTACGTTTTGCTCATTGCACTACTCCCGACCCGCCCTGCCTCTCCCCCTGCAGAGAGAGACAGTGTATATCGGCCGGGCGTGGAAACTCGGCCAATATACGCATGTCGGAATAAGCCCTAGTTTGATTTTGTGTTGTCACATTCCAAGAGCCGTATTCATTTCATTTTCCATTGCCAGAGCCCTACAAGGCCTTGTTTTTGCGGGATGAACTCTAGTCTTCATTTATCTAATTTTTACGAACATGTAAAATTTTGATCACTTTTTATTCTTTTTTTTCTAGTGGCAAGATTAACGAAACTGTAATTCTGGCATGTTTTTTATTTTTATTTTTCATTGCATTATCTGAGCAGTATAAATAAAATATTAAAGTAATTCTACAGGCTAGTACAGTTATGCCAATACCAAATTGTAATAGTTTTTTTCTTTTTCGTTACTTTTTCACAGTTTGAAAAAAATATAAAAAATTTTTTTTTTATCGCTGCATTCAAAGACCTCTAGCATTTAATTTTTTTTTTATCAACGGAGCTGTGTAAGGGGTTTTATTTTGCGGGATGAGTTGTACTTTTTATTTAGTACTGTTTGTTGATCTGTACAGCATTTTGATCACTTTCTATTCCATTTTTTGTATCGTGAGACAGGCTAAATTAGCTATTTTTGCCACGTTTTAATTTTTTTTTAATGCTGTGCACCCTGCAGATTAACCCCTTCCCGCTCCAGGACGTACATTTACATCCTGCAGCGTCAGGGTATATATGAAGAGAAATTGCTGCGCGACCTCTCTTCGTTCATTTAAATAATGTACTAACTTCTCTGGGTCATTACGAACGCAGGGATACCACATGTGTAATTTTGTTTTTAATTTTTACAAAGTAAAGGGAGAAAGGTGGAGTTTTGGTGTTTTTATTTTTTTATAATTTTTTTACAATTTTTTTTTAACTTTTTTAAAATTTTGTCCCTTTAGGGGACTTGCATATTACTTTTTAAAAAATTCTTCTAATACTCTGAAATGCTAAGGCATAGCAGGGTATTAGACAGGCTATGACGCTCAGACAGAGTCTGAGGATCATAGCCTAAGCTGGCAAACCCGGAGGCTATATTCAAGCCTCCAGGTGCCACAGAGACCCATCAGGACCCCCTAATCACATTGTGGGGGTCTGATGGTGATAACCCTTTACATGCTGCGGTTGTGTAAACCGTGGCATGTAAAGGGTTAAACAGCAGAGATCAGAGGTTTTCTCCGTTCTCTGCTATCCTCTGGCAGCCAAGCACCAGCTCTCCCTGCCACGGTGATCATCGCCCAGCTTCTGGCAAGCCAATGGTCTTCGTGGCAACCTGTAAACAAAGCAGTGCAGGAGTTTAAAAAAAGAAGCGGGAAGTTTCCGGCAGATCAGTTATATCTTTCTACTTCTTTTTTGAAGTCCTGCATTGTTTTCTGTGGGACTGTGCAGACAGAACACAATGCCACAGCTTATGGCATTGTGCTCTACAGGTCCTATAGTGAAACATAGCCCAGAAATCTTCTGGGCTATACCACTATGGGCAGTGGAGCTCATCCCGGAAAATTTCTGTGCGTGCCACTGAAAGAGTTAAGTCTCAGTAATAAGGAAAGCTGTTCTGGAGTCCTGAATGTACTTTCTGTGTTTGTATGGGTGTCCTTCAGTTTCTTCTGATACACCAAAAGGATACTTATATGTTAATGGACCTTCTAGGAAATTAGCGCTAGTGCATGTCTGAGGTGGTAAAATTAGGAGCAAGGACTTATACTAAATGGAACACAGAAAAAGAAACCAAATACATTATTGGCTATTCAATATATAATATATATACACACAGTTTCTTTTAATATATTCTGTTCAGTATTATACACTCATTGTCAAAATAAATCAAGCCCCTAGAAGGAGTTGTTTGTCGTTTTGCTGCAAAACTCGGCATGAAGTTACACCTCAGGTAGATTTACAAATTATTAGAGTTGTCGAGTGGTTGAGTACGCGTTTTGATCCTGAACAGGATCTTGATCCCCACAAGGATATTACTATCCTTGAGGTGATTAAGATCCTGTTCAGGATCGAAACGCGTATTCAATTTTAACCTGTTTGTATGGCGCAGTAAATAAAGACAAGAAATTTTTCACAAGGACACCAGCTGCTTCTTGAATTTGGTTTTCTTATGCATAAGCACCGCTAGGACAGGAGCAGTGAAAAATCTTCGCGGTACAAAGCAGGTGTGGGAAGGGAGACTCTACTTTTTATATTTACGGCTGTGGAGTGATTAGATGAACAGTCTTGCCACCTGAGGTCCTAAAAATGGTTCCACCCTTTGCCTATATAAAAGGCTCTCAGATGCTCCTTGTATGTAGTGGACTCTTTTTCCGCTTGTCAAGAGCTTGTTGAAAACTAGACGCCTTTACGACATAATTTAAGAGATTTCATCCAGCTGACAAAGTTTGAGAGGGGGGGCATTATTATAGCGCTTGGCTGAAGGAAATTTGGTCTTACGGCACCCATTAGATGTACAAACTTTGATAACCACTAGAGATGAGCGAACGTGTTCGTCCGAGCTTGATATTCGTGCGAATATTAGGGTGTTCGGGATGTTCGTTATTCGTAATGAACACCATGCGGTGTTCGGGTTACTTTCACTTCCTTCCCTGAGACGTTAGCGCGCTTTTCTGGCCAATTGAAAGACAGGGAAGGCATTACAACTTCCCCCTGTGTTGTTCCAGCCCTATACCACCCCCCTGCTGTGAGTGGTTAGGGTGGTCAGGTGTCCGCCGAATATAAATGTCGGCCCCTCCCGCGGCTCGCCTCAGATGCCGTGTGAGTTAGATGAGGGACAGTGCTGTTTGTACCGGAGCTGCTGTAGGGAAAGAATTGGTAGTTAGTGTAGGCTTCAAGACCCCCCAAAGGTCCTTATTAGGGCCACTGATAGCTGTGTGTTGGCTGCTGTTAGCAGTGGCAATTATTTTTTTTCTCAAAATCGCCTCTGCAGAGCGTTGCACCCGGCATTAGGGACAGAAGTGCTGCATAGGCAGGGAGAGTGTTAGGAGTGAGTGTAGCCTTCAAGAACCTCAACGGTCCTTTCTAGGGCCATATTTAACCGTGTGCAGTACTGTGCTGGCTGCTGTTAGCTGTGCTGCATTTTTTTTTTCTTCTCAAAATCGCCTCTGCAGAGCATTGCACCATCCATTGATACTGCAGGGAAAGAATTGTGTAGGCAGGGCCACAACACAGTTATTATTCATTGAATATACGCAGTGCTGCCTTTTGGTGGAAAAAAACTGAAAATAATTCTATTTGTCCTGCCTCTGTCCGTCCTAAGGGCGGTGGACACGTGTCGGCTGTGTGTGCAACGTTTAAAAATCAGACGCACCCAGCTATGTTTTACTCCTGGCTTCGCCATTTGCTTTCCTTAATTGGGAAAAAAAATACCTGCTCTGCCAGAGTTAATAACTCTGCTACCCTCACGTTCTGTGACACATTAGCAGGGACACAGCACAGTTATTAAACTTCTCATGTTCATTGAATATACGCAGTGCTGCCTTTTGGTGGAAAAAAACTGAAAATAATTCTATTTGTCCTGCCTCTGTCCGTCCTAAGGGCGGTGGACACGTGTCGGCTGCGTGTGCAACGTTTAAAAATCAGACGCACCCAGCTACGTTTTACTCCTGGCTTCGCCATTTGCTTTCCTTAATTGGGAAAAAAAATACCTGCTCTGCCAGAGTTAATAACTCTGCTACCCTCACGTTCTGTGACACATTAGCAGGGACACAGCACAGTTATTAAACTTCTCATGTTCATTGAATATACGCAGTGCTGCCTTTTGGTGGAAAAAAACTGAAAATAATTCTATTTGTCCTGCCTCTGTCCGTCCTAAGGGCGGTGGACACGTGTCGGCTGCGTGTGCAACGTTTAAAAATCAGACGCACCCAGCTACGTTTTACTCCTGGCTTCGCCATTTGCTTTCCTTAATTGGGAAAAAAAATACCTGCTCTGCTAGAGTTAATAACTCTGCTACCCTCACGTTCTGTGACACATTAGCAGGGACACAGCACAGTTATTAAACTTCTCATGTTCATTGAATATACGCAGTGCTGCCTTTTGGTGGAAAAAAACTGAAAATAATTCTATTTGTCCTGCCTCTGTCCGTCCTAAGGGCGGTGGACATGTGTCGGCTGCGTGTGCAACGTTTAAAAATCAGACGCACCCAGCTACGTTTTACTCCTGGCTTCGCCATTTGCTTTCCTTAATTGGGAAAAAAAATACCTGCTCTGCCAGAGTTAATAACTCTGCTACCCTCACGTTCTGTGACACATTAGCAGGGACACAGCACAGTTATTAAACTTCTCATGTTCATTGAATATACGCAGTGCTGCCTTTTGGTGGAAAAAAACTGAAAATAATTCTATTTGTCCTGCCTCTGTCCGTCCTAAGGGCGGTGGACACGTGTCGGCTGTGTGTGCAACGTTTAAAAATCAGACGCACCCAGCTACGTTTTACTCCTGGCTTCGCCATTTGCTTTCCTTAATTGGGAAAAAAAATACCTGCTCTGCCAGAGTTAATAACTCTGCTACCCTCACGTTCTGTGACACATTAGCAGGGACACAGCACAGTTATTAAACTTAGATTATTCATTCACTAGAGGCAGTGGGGCCTTTCGTTTTCAAAAAAGGGAAAAAATTATATTTGGCCTGCAGTCTTGCGCCAATTTATTTCCTGCCTGTGAAATCAAATCACTGGTAATACAGCATGCTGAGGGGTAGGGGTAGGCCTAGAGGACGTGGACGCGGCCGAGGACGCGGAGGGCCAAGTCAGGGTGTGGGCACAGGCCGAGCTCCTGATCCAGGTGTGTCGCAGCCGACTGCTGCGCGATTAGGAGAGAGGCACGTTTCTGGCGTCCCCACATTCATCGCCCAATTAATGGGTCCACGCGGGAGACGGTTATTAGAAAATGAGCAGTGTGAGCAGGTCCTGTCCTGGATGGCAGAAAGTGCTTCGAGCAACCTATCGTCAACACGCAGTTCTGCGCCGTCCACTGCTGCAAATCCGAATCCTCTGTCTGCTGCTCCTCCTTCCTCCCAGCCTCCTCACTCCACTACAATGACACCTGCTCAGGAGCGGGAACACTCCCAGGAACTGTTCTCGGGCCCCTGCTTAGATTGGGCAGCAGCGGTTCCTCTCCCACCAGAGGAGTTTATCGTCACTGATGCCCAACCATTCGAAAGTTCCCGGGGTCCGGGGGAAGAGGCTGGGGACTTCCGCCAACTGTCTCAACAACTTTCTGTGGGTGAGGAGGACGATGACGATCAGACACAGTTGTCTTGCAGTGAGGTAGTAGTAAGGGCAGTAAGTCCGAGGGAGCAGCGCACAGAGGATTCGGAGGAAGAGCAGCAGGACGATGAGGTGACTGACCCCACCTGGTGTGCAACGCTTACTCAGGAGGACAGGTCTTCAGAGGGGGAGTCAAGGGCATCAGCAGGGCAGGTTGCAAGAGGCAGTGCGGTGGCCAGGGGTAGAGGCAGGGCCAGACCGAATAATCCACCAACTGTTTCCCAAAGCGCCCCCTCGCGCCATGCCACCCTGCAGAGGCCGAGGTGCTCTAAGGTCTGGCAGTTTTTCACAGAGACGCCTGACGACCGACGAACAGTGGTGTGCAACCTTTGTCGCGCAAAGCTCAGCCGGGGAGCCAACACCAACAGCCTCACCACCACCACCATGCGCAGACATATGATGGCCAAGCACCCCACAAGGTGGGACGAAGGCCGTTCAGCACCTCCGGTTTGTACCCCTGCCTCTCCCCCTGTGCCCCAACCTGCCACTGAGATGCAACCCCCCTCTCAGGACACAGGCACTACCGTCTCCTGGCCTGCACCCACACCCTCACCTCCGCTGTCCTCGGCCCCATCCAGCAGTGTAGTTCAGCGCACCGTCCAGCCGTCGCTTGCGCAACTGTTGGAGCGCAAGCGCAAGTACGCCGCCACGCACCCGCACGCTCAAACGTTAACCGTCCGCATAGCAAAATTCATCAGCCTTGAGATGCTGCCGTATAGGGTTGTGGAAACGGAGTCCTTCAAAAGTATCATGGAGGCGGCGGCCCCGCGCTACTCAGTTCCCAGTCGCCACTACTTTTCCCGATGTGCCGTCCCAGCCCTGCACGACCACGTCTCCCGCAACATTGTACGCGCCCTCACCAACGCGGTTACTGCCACGGTCCACTTAACAACGGACACGTGGACAAGCACAGGCGGGCAGGGCCACTACATCTCCCTGACGGCACATTGGGTGAATTTAGTGGAGGCTGGGACAGAGTCAGAGCCTGGGACCGCTCACGTCCTACCCACCCCCAGAATTGCGGGCCCCAGCTCGGTGGTGGTATCTGCGGAGGTGTATGCTTCCTCCACTAAAGCACCCTCCTCCTCCTCCTCCTCCTTTGTCTCGCAATCAAGATGTGTTAGCAGCAGCATGTCGCCAGCAGTCGGTGTCGCGCGGTGTGGCAGCACAGCGGTGGGCAAGCGTCAGCAGGCCGTGCTGAAACTACTCAGCTTAGGCGATAAGAGGCACACGGCCCACGAACTGCTGCAGGGTCTGACACAGCAGACCGACCGCTGGCTTGCGCCGCTGAGCCTCCAACCGGGCATGGTCGTGTGTGACAACGGCCGTAACCTGGTGGCGGCTCTGCAGCTCGGCAGCCTCACGCACGTGCCATGCCTGGCCCACGTCTTTAATTTGGTGGTTCAGCGCTTTCTGAAAAGCTACCCACGCTTGTCAGACCTGCTCGTAAAGGCGCGCCGGCTCTGCGCACATTTCCGCAAGTCCCACACGGACGCTGCCACCCTGCGCACCCTGCAACATCACTTTAAGCTGCCAGTGCACCGACTGCTGTGCGACGTGCCCACACGGTGGAACTCTACGCTCCACATGTTGGCCAGGCTCTATGAACAGCGTAGAGCTATAGTCGAATACCAACTCCAACATGGGCGGCGCAGTGGGAGTCAGCCTCCTCAATTCCTTTCAGAAGAGTGGGCCTGGTTGGCAGACATCTGCCATGTCCTTGGTAATTTTGAGGAGTCTACCCAGGTGGTGAGCGGCGATGCTACAATCATTAGCGTCACCATTCCTCTGCTATGCATCTTGAGAAATTCCCTGCAAACCATAAAGGCAGCTGCTTTGCGCTCGGAAACGGGGGCGGGGAAGACAGTATGCCGCTGGATAGTCAGGGCACCCTCCTGTCTATATCTCAGCGCGTACAGGAGGAGGAGGAGGAGCATGAGGAGGATGAGGAGGAGGGGGAAGAGACAGCTTGGCCCGCTGCTGACGGTACACCGGCTGATTGCCTGTCATCCTTTCAGCGTGTATGGCCTGAGGAGGAGGAGGAGGAGGAGGAGGAGGATCCTGAAAGTGATCTTCCTAGTGAAGACAGCCATGTGTTGCGTACAGGTACCCTGGCACACATGGCTGACTTCATGTTAGGATGCCTTTCTCGTGACCCTCGCGTTGCACGCATTCTGGCCACGACGGATTACTGGGTGTACACACTGCTCGATCCACGGTATAAGGAGAACCTGCCCACTCTCATTCCCGAAGAGGAAAGGGGTTCGAGAGTGTTGCTATACCACAGGACCCTTGCGGACAAGCTGATGGTAAAATTCCCAGCAGACAGCGCTAGTGGCAGAAGGCGCAGTACCGAGGGCAAGGTAGCAGGGGATGTGCGTAGATCGAGCAGCATGTACATCCCAGGCAGTGCAACAGTCTTTAAGGGCCTGGCCAGCTTTATGGCTCCCCACCAAGACTGTGTCACCGCTCCCCAGTCAAGGCTGAGTCAGCGGGAGCACTGTAAAAGGATGGTGAGGGAGTACGTAGCCGATCGCACGACCATCCTCGGTGACGCCTCTGCCCCCTACAACTACTGGGTGTCGAAGCTGGACACGTGGCCTGAACTAGCGCTGTATGCCCTGGAGGTGCTTGCTTGTCCTGCGGCTAGCGTCTTGTCGGAGAGGGTGTTTAGTGCGGCTGGGGGAATCATCACAGATAAGCGTAGCCGCTTGTCAACCGACAGTGCCGACAGGCTAACACTCATCAAGATGAACAAAGGCTGGATTTCCCCAGACTTCTGTTCTCCACCAGCGGACAGCAGCGATACGTAAGCAATACGTAGGCTGCACCCGCGGATGGAAGCTACGTTCTCTCTCACCATCCAAAACGGGGACATTTCTGCTTCATCAATCTGTGTCTAATATTCCTCCTCCTCCTCCTGCTCCTCCTCCTGAAACCTCACGTAATCATGCCGAACGGGCAATTTTTCTTAGGGCCACAAGGCTCACTCAAATAATTTTTCTGAACAATTTTTATAAGTTTCAATGCGCTTAAAAGCGTTGGAACTTTAACTTGAACCAATTTTTCGTTACACTGGGCTGCCTCCAGGCCTAGTTACCACTTAAGCCACATTAACCAAAGCGATTCACCTGCCATCTTGGTTGGGCATGGCCAATTTTTACTGAGGTACATTAGTACTGTTGGTACACCAAATTTTTGGGGCCCTCACCTACAGTGTAATCATAGCAATTTGTATGTTCTTCGCCTGCACTCATGGTACAGAAAGGTGTGTGGGGTTGGCCTACACTTTAGCTACATAAATGTAACTTGGGCCTTGGCTATACTAAGGCTACTGAAATGGAACTAAGACTGCGCTCCCGCTATACTGCTGCTTCGGAATTGTTACTGGGGCCTGTCTTGAGTGCTACTATTGCTGACATGGAACGAAGACTGCGCTCCCGCTATACTGCTGCTTCGGAATTGTTACTGGGGCCTGTCTTGAGTGCTACTATTGCTGACATGGAACAAAAAATGCGCTCCCGCTATACTGCTGCTTCGGAATTGTTACTGGGGCCTGTCTTGAGTGCTACTATTGCTGACATGGAACGAAGACTGCGCTCCCGCTATACTGCTGCTTCGGAATTGTTACTGGGGCCTGTCTTGAGTGCTACTATTGCTGACATGGAACGAAGACTGCGCTCCTCCTATAATGCTGCTAGTGATATGTTAGTGGGGCCTGTCCTAATGCTACGGCTGAAATGTTACGAATTCTGGGCTCTGCCTATACCGCTGCTAATGGTATATCTCTGGGGTGTGGAAACAGAGGCTTCCCAAAGACATGATGGCGGCGAGGCCATTTCCCACCAACGCGGTTACTGTTAAGGTGCATATAACCACGGACACGTGGAGAGGACACGTAGTGCCTCAAAAACATCCCCCTCCTCCTCCAACAGGGAAAACATTCTTGGCAAATGCCTTTGCATTGGTTCGTCTGGTGGCAGTCCAAGAATTTCACCTTTACCGACACAACAAGAGAGCCCCCACACCATCCCCCCGCCACGGCCCACTTAATCCTGGCCGCATTCCGAAAACCAACAAAATACAACCGTGCTACTAGGTCCGCAGTCACCACCACATTACCACCAACGCGGTTACTGTTAAGGTGCATATAACCACGGACACGTGGAGAGGACACGTAGTGCCTCAAAAACATCCCCCTCCTCCTCCAACAGGGAAAACATTCTTGGCAAATGCCTTTGCATTGGTTCGTCTGGTGGCAGTCCAAGAATTTCACCTTTACCGACACAACAAGAGAGCCCCCACACCATCCCCCCGCCACGGCCCACTTAATCCTGGCCGCATTCCGAAAACCAACAAAATACAACCGTGCTACTAGGTCCGCAGTCACCACCACATTACCACCAACGCGGTTACTGTTAAGGTACATATTACCAGTCTGACTGGGGCATGCAGACACCTTGACAGAATGAATAGTGTGTGGCACATAGGTTCCCCATTGCTATGCCTACGTGTGCAGCTCCTGATGGCGGTGGCACAGGATTCTATTTCTCATTGCTTCTGTACAGCATTGTGGGCTATTGCCCCGCCACTTTTAAAGAGGGTCGCTGCCTAGCCATGCCAACCCTCTGCAGTGTGTGCCTGCGGTTCCTCCTCATGGCAGACGCACTTCTAAATAGACATGAGTGTGGCGTGGCATGAGGGCAGCTGAAGGCTGCGCAGGGACACTTTGGTGTGCGCTGTGGGGGGGAGGGGGGGCGGTTGGTCAGCATGTAACCCAGGAGAAGTGGCAGCGGAGTGTCATCCAGGCAGTGATTGTGCTTTGTTGTAGCTAGTGTGGTGCTTAGCAAAGGTATGCCATGCTAATGAGGGCTTTTCAGAAGTAAAAGTTGTTGGGAGGGGGGGGGGGGGCCCACTCTTGCCGGTATTGTGGCTTAATAGTGGGACCTGTGAACTTGAGATGCAGCCCAACATGTAGCCCCTCGCCTGCCCTATCCGTTTCTGTGTCATTCCCATCACTTTCTTGAATTGCCCAGATTTTCACACATGAAAACCTTAGCGAGCATCGGCGAAATACAAAAATGCTCTGGTCGCCCATTGACTTCAATGGGGTTCGTTGTTCGAAACGAACCCTCGAACATCGCGGGAAGTTCGTTCCGAATAACGAACACCCGAACATTTTGGTGTTCGCTCATCTCTAATAACCACCATCTCCTCAGTTTGCAGTAGTGTCATGAACAACGAAACTGAACTGCTATAGAGTTATCTTCAGTGATGAATCCAGGTTTAGTATGGGCTCTGACAATGCCTATGTTCTGGAGATCTAGGGCTGAGAACCTTAATCCTGCCTTTGCTGTGAAGCAGCACACTGCCCCCACTGCTGGTGTGATGGTCTGGAGGAACATCATACACAGCAGTCGGTCACTCCTAGCAGTGGTACGAGAAACAATGACAGCTCAGCGATATGTTCAGGACATCCTGCAGCCACATGTGTTCCTCTCATGGCGGCTTCCAAGAGGTATTTTCCTGTAGGGTGATGCTCGGCCACACACACAAGGGTGTCACTGGAATGTCCCCACAACATTGTTGCACTTCAGTGGCTGCCTGGTTGCCAGAAGTTATGGCAAATAAAACATTATGGGACCATCTGGGACACCAACTTTAACTGCCTATAAGTTTGCACAATTTAGAGGCTCAGTTACAGAAAATGTTGCAATATGCCGCATTTATGCCTCCATGCCCACCCATATCACATCTTGTATCCAAGCTATAGGTGGAACAACAGGGTACGAGAAACTCCATGCCCACTCATATCACATCTTGTATCCAAGCTAGAGGCGGTACAATAGGGTATTAGAGCCTCCATGGCCGCCCCTTTCACATCTTGTACCCAAGCTAGAGGCAGTACTGCAGAGTACTAGAGCCTCAATGCCCGCCCGAATCACATCTTGTATCCAAGCTAGATGGGGTGCTACAGGGTACTTGAGCCTCCATGCCCACCTGTATCACATCGCGTATCCAAGCTAGAGGTGGTACAATAGGGTACTAGAACCTCCTTGCCTGCCTGTATCACATTTGTATCCAAGCTAGAAGTGGTACAACAGGGTACTAGAGACTCCATGTCTGCCTGTATAACATCTTGTATCCAAGCTAGAGGTGGTACAATAGGGTATAAGAACCTCCATGGCCGCCCCTTTCACATCTTGTACCCAAGCTAGAGGCGGTACTGCAGGGTACTAAAACCTCAATGCCCGCCCGTATCACATCTTGTATCCAAACTAGATGGGGTGCTACAGGGTACTAGAGTCTCCATGCCCACCTGTATCACATTGCGTATCCAAGCTAGAGGTGGTACAATAGGGTACTAGAACCTCCTTGCCTGCCTGTATCACATTTGTATCCAAGCTAGAAGTGGTACAACAGGGTACTAGAGACTCCATGTCTGCCTGTATAACATCTTGTATCCAAGCTAGAGGTGGTACAACAGGGTCCTAGAGACTCCATGCCTGCCCGTATCACATTTGTATCCAAGCTGGAGGTAGTACAATGGGGTACTAGAGCCTCCATGCCAACCTGTATCACATCTTGTATCCAAGCTAGAGGTGGTACAAGCTAGAGGTGTATCCAAGCTAGAGGTGGTCCTATAGCCTCCATGCCCGCCTGTATCACATTTGTATTCAAGCTGGAGGCGGTACAACAGGTTACTAGAGCCTTCATTCTCGCTTATATCACATCTAGTATCCAAGCTAGAGTTGGTACTACAGGGTACTAGAGCTTCCATGCCTGGATGTAGCACATCTTGTATCCAAGCTAGACATGGTGCAACAGGGTCCTGTAATGGGTGATGAGGTGCGCTAAAACGTGTAAAACTAGAACAGACAGCACTCAAAAATTGTGGCATTACAAACGCTGCATTCGAGTGCACATCTGAGTAGCGCCATTAAAATTAATGGGAGCGCTGTACTGCAGTGAGATCGAGGTAATCGTGGTAAAAAGCGGTGTGTGTGAGAGTGGCCTTATCCCCTTCCCACTATATAACGTACATTTACGTCGTGCAGCATCAGGGTATGTATGAAGAGAGATCTTGGGGTGACCTCTCTTCATACAGCGTGGGTGTCAGCTGTTTATTACAGCTGACAACCGTGGGCAATAGCTGCAATCAGCCGCGATGTTCAGGGGTCCCGTACGCACCCCCACGGTGAGATCACAGGGAGCCGTGCATGGATGACTGCAGCCGGGGTCCTCCTGAAAGGCCCCAGGGCTGTCTCGATAGACTGCCTATCAAGCCATCCCCATAGGGTGGCTTGATAGACTGCCTGATAGATTGCAGTATGTAAAATACAGGCAACGTTTCGACTGTAGGAAGTCGTTCTCAAGTTCGAGAAAGACTTCCTACAGTCGAAACGTTGCCTGTATTTTACATTATGGAGGAATAAAAGTTGATTTTATTTTAACTCACCACCTGATGCTGCTACTACCATATCTTTGATCTTCTGGATACTACACGGGGACTGGAGGTCCATGGTCCCATGAGTAGCTTTGCAGTAATGAAATACCTCTGCATTAACTTGCATCCCTTGGAGTGCTGCGGGTCATCTACCTTGGAAATGATAGATTGCAGTATGATGTAATGCTATAGCATTACATAAAACTGCAGGAGTGATCAAAGCATCGCTAGTTGTGGTCTCCTAGGGGGGCTAAAAAAAGTAAAAATCAGATCAATAAAAAAAGTAATAAAAGTTTAAATCACCCACCTTTTGCCATATCTATAATAAAAAAAATCTAAATCATAAAACAAAAATACATATTTGGTATTGCCGCATTCGTAAAAGTCTGATCTATCAAAGTAGCGCATTATTTACTCCGCACGTTAACGTCATCTGAAAAAAAAATAAAGAGTGCCAGAAATGCAATTTTTTAGTCAACCTGTCTCCCAGAAAAAATGCAATAAATAGCAATCAAAAACTCGTACCCACTCCAAAATTCATATGTATTCCAATGTAAACTACAGCATGTCTCGCAAAAAATGAGCTCGCGCACAACTAGGGCGACGGAAAAATCAAAAAGTTATTGCGCGCAGAAGATGGCAGCAGCAAATAAATTTTAAAAAGTTAAATGTCTTTGACAAGAAAAAAAGTAATACAGCTAAAAAGAACTATACAAGTTTGATATCATAGGAATCATATTGACCCATAGAATAAAGTTATCATATCATTTTTCTTTCAGTTTGTGCGCCGTAGATACAAGACGCACTGAAAGATGGTGGAATGTCATTTTTTTTTTCATTTTACTCCACAGAATTTTTAAAAAGTTTTTCAGTACATTATATGGTACATTAAACAGCACTATTGAAAAATACAGATCGTCCCGCATAAAACAAGCCCTTATACAGTGACGTTGATGGATAAATAAAGGAGGTATGATTTTTTAAAAGGGGGGAGGAAAAAAAAAACATAAATGAAAAAAAAAAGGCCTGCGTCATTAAGGGGTTAATCATGTAAACTCCTGCAATGACTAAGAACACTATTGTTCAAACACATTTGAGTGATGTGGATCTTGCTCTGTTGCCAGCTTTTATGTTTCATGCCTAAATAAAGCATCATAGATTTTATCTGGATTATGTGGGATTTCCTCCTTTTTTTGTACATACAAAGCCCAGCGAGTTCATATCCTTGTATTTAAATTCTAAACTAACCATGTCCACACATGCACATGGTGAACGTTCATTTATATTCTTTGGTATGCCTCGCATGAAAAATCGGTCCCATAGAATTTTTCTCTTACATGGGTTTACAATAATTTTTCCTAATACATAGAGAAACCCTCAAATAGAATTTATATTAGTGTCCTCTATTGTTCATGGTTTATTTTGATATGTAACATGGCATAGTTAAATTGGATTGGGGTAGAACTGCAGATATATTGGTGGCACATTATAGTGTTTATAATTATAATGTTTTAGATTATTAGTTTATTTTATTTATTTCTACTATTTTGTGCTTGAACTTGTTTTCAGGTAGGTCAGAAAAGACTTTTGGGGGGACATAATGATATTTATTTTTTACATATATTTCCTACATATACTGTAGGTACCTTTACATAGTACGACTGTCTGGCGCATAAGCACCAGACAGCCTTACCAGCGTTTCGGCCAGCCCGCCTCCATTCACATTAAACAGAAGTGGCTGAAAGATTGAGCAGCTCTTGTCAACATGGCTCAACAGTCACTTGGTTTTCACGTCTGCTACAAACCAAGTGACTGACAAGTGAGTGATTTGTCGCTGAGTGTCCGATCAGTGGCTGCTTATACACGGGATGAATGTCGCCTGAATTCAAGATTTCCAGCAGTAATTATGCAGCATAAATGACACACTACATTTTTTTCTGTGGGTCGGTACGGTTACAACGATACCAAAATTCTTATATTTTTTTTAGGTTTTTCCACTTTTCCACAATAAAAACCCTTTTTTGGAAATTATATTTTTTTTCTAAACTCACTGCATTCAAAGTCCTATAACGTTTTTATTTTTCTATGGACAGAGCTCTCTGAGGGCTTATTTTTGCGAGACAAGATGTACTTTTCATTGGTACCATTTTGGGGTACAAACTTTTTTTGATCACTTTATTGCGCTTTTTGGGAGGCAAAATGCTAAAAATTAGCATTTTGCCTCAGTTTTTTAGCATTTTTTTTACGCTTTTTGCCGTGCAGGATAATCAGTGTGTTCAATTTATTGTACACGTCATTACGGACACGTCCATCCCAAATATGTGGGATTTTTAATTTAAAAATTTTTTTTTTATGCTAATATGAGAAAAAGCATAAAAAAAGGGTTTTTTAACATTTTTTTTTTACATTTTTATTTTTTGTACTTTATTTTGCTCTTATTTTTACACAATCTGTGTCCCTCGGAGGGACTAACACAGCAGGACTGCAGATCGCTATGATAAGGCATGGCAGAACTTCTCTCCTGCCATGCCTTATTGCTTACTATAGCGATTACAGGCTATGGCAATACAGGACGCGGGTATCTGGTGTCCTATTGCCATAGCAAATAGCCGGGCTCTCGCGAGGTTGTCGCGAGAGCTGGCTGGAGTCACAAAGGGAGCGCGCTCCCGCTGTGAACCCTTTCCCTGCTGTGATCTACTTAGATCGCGGAAGGGAAGGGGTTAACAGCAGGGGGGGGCGCATCTCTGACTACTAGTGACAGCCGGCTATGATCTCGCGCTATCCCTATGACGTAAGGGGACCTCATTTTGCGGGAAGTACCCTGCTCCCATGACGTACCCTTACGTCATGGGGCGGAAAGGGGTTAAACAACAACACAGACTGAGAAAGTACAGGCTCATAAAATGGAAGAATCTGTCTCAAAATGGCCGCTAGATACAAAATGGAGCATTATAAGATGTAAATAAGCTTGTGTGTAGTGAAACAATAATTCAAGCAGAAATAGCTTTAGAGCATGAGATTCGGTGCAATGTCTAATGATGTGTCTCTGTTCTTTTTCATGAGAACCAAGTCTGGACGTTATCAGAAGAAGCCCTCCCACACCTCCATTCGCAGACTTGGACAAACGAACTGACTGTACTACAGCCACCTGAATAACAAAGTGAATACAAGGGAGGACCAGGGAGGACCAAGATAATGCTGGGAGAAACAGACACATGAGAACATAACAGATATATTCTCACTACACTGATTGTTGAACAATGCATGATTCTTAATGTTTTTCTAACCCAATGAGATTAACCCCGTGACTAAAGATGTATTCCTTTCCTGTATTAGAACTATACCAAAGTGAATAAACTGGTAGTGTACGCGCCTTAAGCAGAGTGGGCTGTATACTTGCCGCGGCTCATCTCTATGTATCTGTGGGAACTGATAACTATAAATTATATAGTTTTTGGCCTCCTTGATGCATCCAGGTACGAACTAATTTGGACCTCAAGACTTGAAAGGTTATGTGGCCGCGCAGCGGTCCTTAACAAGACTATACTCGCATCTCCCAGCTCCCCCTAGTGTTCTGTTCTGCAGCCATTAGTCTCCCCTGTGAAGTATTGCTTACAAGCTGCAGGAGCTTGTGTGAAAAGGACGTCACAGGCAGCTGCAGCCAATGACAGAGCTAAGCAATCGAGTGCTGGGCTCCATCATTGGCTGCAGCAACCTGTGATGTCCTGTACACAGGCTGCTGCAGCATGCAAACAAAATGGCCCAGAGGAGACTGATCGCTACGGCACAGAAAACAGTGCGGAGCTGGGAGAGGAGAGTATAGTCTCTATTGTTGTTTTAACGCATCATCAGAGTAATTACATAAAAATTAACTCAGACAACCTGCTTAAGATTGGGTATCAAAGTTTGGTTGGTGGCAGTTTGAACATTAGGACAAGGATCAGCGCAAATTCAAAATTAAAAAAGGGAGTGGAGCAAAAACCCAGAAGGGTATAAATGGCCCCAAACTGGAGACAAGGGCCATGATGGTTACGAATGTGCCAGGGAATCTGAAGGTGCTGCCGACCAGAGTACGCACCACCTAAGTGGACGTGAGCATATAGAGCAGTGCAAAAAACAAAAACTGGTGGCTCACCGCAGCGCTCAACAACTTATTTGAATAATCAGAAACAACTGGATGAAAGTTTCTCCTTTTATTGATAGTCAGCATGAGAAAAAGCGTTTAGGAGCAAAACCCCTTCAGCCGTTCAGCTAGATTACATACTAAAACAATGATAGCTAAAAGTAGGTTTAAGCGGAGGGAGAAGAAAAGAAAGAGATCTAAACAAGAAAATAAATATATAAATGAATAAATAATCGACATGTGTGAGGTAACAGTAAGACCATCCAAAATTACAAAGTAGATATAAAACAAGTGAAAATAAAAATATCTGTGGTACAACAAAAACGAAAACAATAAATGAAATGGTTAAAAATATGATATACACAAGAATTAAAATACAACCATGGGTCACATATCCAAATGTAAAACAAAAACGGTATAAAAAGCGATACTCAAATATGGTGTGAAACCATCATTCCTAGTAACTAAGGATAAAACTACACATTAAGAATAGATAAAACAAACCAGCACAAAAACAAAATTACACGATCCAAAAACCAAAATTATAGGTGCTCCTGGTCCACTAACATGTTTTAATATGGTATAACCTACGCCTCTGTTTTTCCCTTTTACTATTAGGCACCCCACAGATTTGACCTATATATTAGGATACCATATATATTTTTGGGTTGTCTATTTTTTTGTTTTAGTGCTGGTCTGCTTTAATTTTTTAAAATTATTTATTTGCACTTAATTTAAATTTGTGGTTTTACCCTTATTCATTGAATATTGGTTATCCCTTCCATTAGTGTGCACCCTACGAACCTGACAAATATACTGGGAACCATTTGTTTTTGGGTCGTGTAATTTTGTTTTTGTGCACGGTTTTAGAATGTAATCCAGTTGAACTGATAAAGGGGTTTTGCCTGAAAATGCATTTTCTTATGCTGACTGTCTGCTATATCAATGAAAAGTAAACATTTTCATCCAGTTGCTTTTGGATTATTCAAATAATTTGTGAAATACTGCGCCAAGCCACCAGTTTTTGTTTTTTTGCACTCCCCACTCAACACAAGGAAGGGGCTGCTGGGCTTCTGCAAGTGCCCCATCCCCTTCATTGTATGCACAGTCACAGTTGTACTGCAGCTCAGTCCCATTCAAGTTAAAGGCCATTTTATACTCAACGATTATCGCTAAAATGGCCACACGACTGAATGAACTGACGACTGTCAGGTTGTGCTGCTGGGATCTGTTGTTCTATGGGTTTCCAGCAGCACAGCTTCACAGGTATGGGATAATTGAGCTGGCTGGGTGAAGAGTTTCTCCAGCCAGCCAATCCCCCTAGTCTGCTGCACATAAATACCAGCAACTCTGGCTTTATTCTTTCTGTCTTATCCACACTTTGAGCTTGGTGTTATGCATGTTTAGTCTGAAGTGTTTCTCTTACCTTTCCTGAGGATGATCTGGGCACCTTTATATTCCCTGTCTGCATCTTATGCAGACCCCCTCTCCCCTTCCCTTTGACAGGTGCGGCCTCCAGACATCTGATGTCTTGTGTGTTGTCAGGTGGGTGATGCCTGAAACTGTTCCCTTTATGTCAGTTCGATGTCTGACTCTTTCCCTTTGGTATGAGAACACTTGCGCTAGCTATTTTTTTTACATCTGTATGCATGATAGTTCTGAGTGGGGTTCCTGTTCTGTGTTATTGGTGTGAACTGTGGTGTGTTCTGTGTGTCTGTGCAGGTGGCCAGACATAGTAACATAACATAGTAACATAGTATGTAAGGCTGAATGAAGACATTGTCCATCTAGTCCAGCCTGTCTATCGTACTTTGTTGATCCAGAGGAAGGCAAAAAACCCCGAGGCCAGAAACCAATTAGCCCTTTCGGGGAAAAAATTCCTTTCCGACTCCCTAATGGCAATCAGACTGTTCCCTGGATCAACCCCTAATAGTTCCTACCTGCCTATATACCCGGATTGACACTTCACCTAATATTTATATCCTGTAATATCCTTCTTCTCCAGAAAGACATCAAGTCCCCTTTTAAACGCCTCTATGGATTTTGCCATCACCACTTCCTCCGGTAGAGAGTTCCATAGTCTCACTGCTCTTACAGTAAAGAATCCCCTTCTATGTTGGTGATGAAACCTACTTTCCTCTAATCGTAGTGGATGTCCTCTTGTTACCGTCGTGGTCCTGGGTGTAAACAGATCGCGGGAGAGATCCATGTGTTGTCCCCTCATGTACTTATACATAGTTATTTGGACCCCTCTTAACCTTCTTTTTTCTAGAGTAAATAGACCCAATTTGGATAGCCTCTCTGGGTATTCCAGTCCCGTCATTCCATGTATTAGTTTAGTTGCCCTTCTTTGAACCCCCTCCAGTACCGCAACATCCCTCCTGAGCACCGGTGTCCAGAATTGTACGCAGTATTCCATGTGAGGCCTGACAAGTGCCTTATATAATGGAAGGATGATGTTCTCGTCCTTCGCCCCTATACCTCTTTTAATGCACCCCAAGACTTTATTTGCCTTTGCAGCAGCTGACTGGCATTGGTTACTCCAGTTTAGTCTATTATCCACTAATACCCCCAGATCCTTTTCCATATCACTTTTCCCTAGTGGTACCCCAATAAGTGAATATTGGTGACATCCGTTTTTCCTGCCCATGTGCATAGTCTTACATTTTTCAACATTGAACTTCATTTGCCATTTTTCTGCCCAAGCCCCCAGCTTGTCCAGGTCCGTTTGCAGCCGCACATTGTCCTCTGTTGTATTAATTATATTGTATAATTTTGTGTCATCTGCAAATATTGATATTTTGCTGTGCAGCCCCTCTACCAGGTCATTGATAAATATGTTGAACAGAGTGGGGCCCAAAACTGAACCCTGTGGCACCCCACTAGCGACTATGGTCCAATCAGAGTACGCACCATTTATTACCACCCTCTGCTTTCTATCATTGAGCCAATTTTCTACCCACTTACACACGTTTTCGCCCAGTCCGAGCTGCCTCATTTTGTATATTAGCCTATTATGTGGCACGGTGTCAAAGGCTTTAGAGAAGTCCAGATATACAAGATCAATAGATTCTCCCAGGTCCAGCTTAGAGCTTACTTCATCGTAGAAACTGATCAGATTTGTCGGACATGAGCGACCCTTCATGAATCCATGCTGGTGAGGAGTTATTCCCTTGTTTTCCTTGAGGTACTCATCGATGGCGTCTCTCAGAATCCTCTCGAAAATTTTTCCCGTTACTGAAGTGAGACTTACTGGCCTGTAGTTTCCAGGCTCACTTTTGCTCCCTTTTTTGTAAATTGGAACCACGTTGGCAATGCGCCAATCCAATGGTACTATACCGGTCTTGATAGTGTCTAGAAATATTAGGTATAGCGGCCTAGCTATCTCGTCACTTAGTTCCCTTAGTATCCTTGGGTGTAATCCATCTGGGCCCGGCGATTTATCAATTTTAGTTTTCTTTAGATGCTTCCGCACCTCCTCCTGTGTTAGGTATGAGATGTTTTGTGAGGGGTTCGTTTTATTCCCCTGTATCTCGTGTGGCATTTCCTTTTCTTTTGTGAATACACTTGAGAAGAAACTGTTTAGTAGATTTGCTTTCCCTTCGTCATCATCAATGATTTCTCCTGCATTGTTTTTTAACGAGCCAGTGCTCTCCCTGCAAATCCTTTTGCTGTTAATGTAGTTGAAAAATAGCTTCGGGTTGTTTTTGCTCTCTTTGGCGATCAGTCTTTCCGCCTCCTCCTTGGCAGTTTTGATCGTATCTTTGCTTTTTTCCCTGTACGATTTTAGCGCTTCTTCGCTGCCTTGTTGCTTTAGTAGTTTGAACGCTTTCTTTTTTTCGTTTATTGCCCCTCTTACCGTCTTGTCGAGCCACATTGGTTTCCTTTTAGTTGAGTTCCTTTTATTTTTAAAGGGAATGAACTGCTCACATGAGGCGATTAGGATTCTTTTGAACTTTTCCCATTTTTCCTCCGTACTGATATTTTTGAGGATGTTGTCCCAATTAATGTTACCGATAGTAGTTCTAAGCTCATCAAATTTTGCTTTACTAAAGTTTAGTTTCTTTGTCGCTCCCTGATAAGGCTTCCTATAGATTGACAGCTGGAAGTTGATTATATTGTGGTCACTGTTCCCCAGGTGCCCCTCAACCTGTACCCCCTTTATTCGGTCCGGTTTGTTAGTTAGTACTAGGTCCAGAATGGCCCTCCCTCTAGTTGGTTCCTGCACAAGTGTGAACAGTCCTGTTCTGTATATATAGATGTGAACAGTAGCTTGTCCTGTGTTTTGTGCATCTCTCCAGGTACCTAATTAGGGATAGTCAGGCCCTAGGTGAAGACCCTGGGTCTGTTCTTATTAGGACACCTACCCCACTTTTAGGCAGGAGTTCCCCACTTCCCCTGATTAGTTATGGACAAGTTTCTCCTTCTTTCTTTACCTGGAGTGGTGTAATTGGTCCTAGCATATCCTATGAGTGTTGTTGTGGTTTTATTAGGATGCCTCTCTGCGTCTGTGCAAGGCGTGGTGCTGGAGTGCCCAGTGGACACAATACATAAAACATTTTTGCATAAAATTACATGTACAGATAATGGCTTTTTTTAATGATCTCCATTTCCTCATTAAAGTAAACATAATAGGAGTTGTTTGCTCAGGTAGGTGTGTGTTTATGTGAGGGATTATCTAGCCAGCAGGATTTCATTGTCTTTTCCTGGCATGAGTATACAGTGTACTCATTATGTATGCAAGGCAAGCGGCTCAAAAGACTGAATGAATTCCATTCAAATAGAATGTCTTTTGAGCAATCAAACAATGGTTTTTATATAAGCTAAACGACAACTGAACGAATAGTGCATGACTGCCCGCGTTTACACGTAAGAATTATCACACACTTTTGCCCATTAGAACGAATTTTGAGCGATAATCGTTGCATGTAAAAGGCCCTTAAGTGTCTATTGTGCTGCTCTAATATTAGTTGTGGAGGTCCTAAACCTAGGCCATTAATACTTAAGCCTCAGAAGACCCATTTAAACAAATGTGGAGATTGACTTTAAATAATACAAGCAGTTAGGGGCGGAGCCTGGCCGCTGAGGTGAATGGCCGTGTGAGAGTGTAGCTCCCGCGGCAGGACTCCATTACAGGACCTTCTATAGCTTCCAGCAGCACGGAAATGAGGAGAGTCGGCAGGGAGAAGGGACCGGAGCCTTCAGGGACACCGCGGGTGAGCAGAGGACAGTCCGACATGCAGCGCTACTTGAAAGAGAAACCTTCCCGCTCTCCGCTGTTCCCTGTAAAGATGGCGCCGGCCCAGCTATCGGCTGCAGCTCACAGTAAGGAGGGGGAGGAGGGGGCTGCCTCAGACAGCGAGGATGATGAAGCAGTGTCTAAAGGCTTCATGAAAGACCTTATAATGAAAGCCCTAAGCCCTGTCATGCTAGAGCTGGGGGAAATTAAAGAGGACATTAAGCTTCTGGGCAGACGAGTGGAAGACCTGGAGACTTCGTCCTCCGCCATTATCACACATGCCACGGAGGTAGAGCGCACCCTGCGTGAGCATCACAACCATATCAATAAAGCACTCCTGATGCAGGAAGATCTGGAGAATCGCAACAGACGATCTAATGTACGCATCAGGGGGCTTCCAGAGTCATGGGCTGCAGACTCCCTCCAAAAGGTAACCAAAGAGATTTTTTCACTTCTTCTAGGGGCGGAGAGAGCAGCCCCCATCTTGATTGAAAGGGTACACAGAGCCCTCAAACCCCCCCCCAGCAAATTCAGAGCCCCCACGGGATGTTATTTGCAAAGTGCTTGCATTCCAGGACGCTTTCGCTGTCCTAAGGGCAGCCAGAAACCATAAGGACTTAAAATATGCGGAGGCTTCGATAAAGATTTATCAGGATTTGGCCCCCGTCTACGTTGGCTAAACGCCGCCTTCTCCGTCCACTACTTGATGCGCTGAGAGAGAGGGGGATCAGGTATGCGTGGCTGTTCCCCTTCGGTTTGGGCGTATCTCACCAGGGTCGCAGGCTGAGCATCCGTGACCCGGAGGACCTTCAGGCCTGCTGGCAGTTCCTCGAGATGGAACCCCTAGATGTACCATGTTGGCTCCCTTTACCAGAGATGCCAAAATTCACAAATCTACCCTCCACAACTGCCTGGAACCTGGCACCTCCGGCTAAATCACCGAAAAATAAAAAGAAAAAGAGCCGCGACCCCACCCCAGCAGGAGAATGAGGATGTAGCTTAGCCCGAGTGCTGCTCGGGTGAAATTTCACTTTTGTTTGACCTCGGTTTGCATAGATGAGACTCCTGCCTGACAGCCGGACTGAATGGGTTGCGACTATCAAGAGTTCGGGCAGGACTTTGGGATCATCCCCTGCGACCATACCATTTCTGGGAAGAACTTTTACATCGCGATTGAGGCCCCAAAGGCCTCGCACACATGTCAGCCGATGGTCACTTTGCCGTTATTTTACTATTTTACTGGTGTTACCTTCAACCGCTCTCTACCTCTCTTTTCTTTCCTTATTTGCATTCTTTATCCTCCCTCCCCCCCCTCTCCCCTCCCCACCCCCCCCCCCCGACATCCATTCCCTGCCCCCCCCCCCTCCTCCCTTCTCATTTCTCGTTCCATCACAAATATTTTTGCATTGCTGGTTTTAAGAGGTTTGTTACAAATGGTCCTAAGGAGTCGTCCAGGGCAGGTTTGGTACACTTCGGTCTCCGTCTGACCGGTTGGGAACCCCAATCCCTGCTGTTGTAGCGGACACCGTTCGGTACCCACCCCCCACTGACCGTCCTAGGACGAATCGGTCTTGTTCTTTCTAATTTTGTGTATTTCATTGCAGTACTACCCCTCCCTTCTGTGTCCTATACTTCCCTTCTGTGTGTGTCCCTTACCTCCCTCCACAGACACCCCCCCCTATTGATAATTTGCTTGAAGTCTCACTGTGTTTTGTGATCCCTCTCCTAACAACAGCATGTCTCCGGTCTCCACGTTGCCTCCTCCGTTGCCTGCTGCCGACGGCCGCTTCCGCCTCTCCTCGTTTAATGTGAGGGGGTTGAATTCGCCTTTCAAAAGACACAATGTAGCACAACTTCTGCGAAAGTACGGTACTAAGATCGCCTTCCTACAAGAAACCCACTACAAGGAGGGTAAGTGCCTTTCATTGCCGGGTAGGCAGTTCCCACAGGGCTTTCACAACCCCCACCCAACATCCGCATCCAAGGGAGTCTCTATCCTGTTTCACAGGTCCACCACATTTAAGTGCGAGGCACAACACACTGACGGAGAGGGCAGGACCATTTTCTTGAGAGGACGCCTTGATAATTTCCAGATTACCCTGGCCAATCTCTACACTCCAAATTCTAATCAAGTGGCGTGGTTGGTGGGACAACTGGAGACTCTCAAAGAATTTGCAGTAGGGCCTATCATCCTGGGAGGGGACTTGAACCTCACTTTGAACCCCCTGCTCGACTCGTCAGTCGGGCGTTCCCAAATATCCCACCCCAAGCTGAGACGCCTACAGAGATGCATCTCGGAATTGGGTTTAACTGATGCTTGGCGCCAATGCTCACCCTCCACTAAGGACTTCACCTATTTTTCACACGTCCATGCCTCGTACCAGAGGCTGGATTATTTTCTCATAGCATCCTCCCTTCTCCCTATGCTGATAGACTCCTCCATCGCCGCCACCACTGTGTCCGACCATGCCCCGCTACACGTAGATCTGAGACAACTATGCAACTCCCCCCGGGAGTGGAGGTGGAGGCTGAACGCCTCCCTTCTTGATTCCGCAGAGGATAAAGCCGAAATTTCCACACAATTAAAAGAGTTCTTTGAGCTGAACGGTGGCGGGGACCAGTCGGTCCCGGTGGTGTGGGAAACGCATAAAGCGTTTGTCAGAGGTGTCCTGATAGCTCTTGGGGCCAAGAAAAAGAAAATCCAACAAAAAGAAATAGATGACCTCCTGAAGCGTATAGCCAAGTTGGAATATACCACTAAACTCTCGGCCAGCAAAGAAAATCTTTCCAAACTATCTGACACCAGAAAAGAGTTAAACCTCTGTCTGGAAAGACGATTCAACAAAAAGTGTTTATATTTTAAACACATTGCCTTTTCCCAAGGCAACAGAGGCAGTAAATATACGACGGCTATGATTAAGAAAGCCCGTACTAAGAATCAAATTGATTCAATAAAAACCCATTTAGGTTCCCAAGTCACATCATCTCAGGATATTGCAGCTGAGTTTCAGCACTTTTACTCCCAACTCTATAATTTACGTCCGCAACTAGATCAAAACGAGTTGGACGAAACTGATAAACAAATAAAGGGCTATCTGAAACAGCTTTCTCTCCCTAAGCTAGACCCAGAAACAGCTGATCAACTCCTGGTCCCTGCTACGGAAACGGAGGTTGATGAAATCTTAAACTCTTCCCCACCGGGCAAAAGCCCTGGCCCTGACGGCCTCCCCCTCACCTATTATAAGTCCTTCCGTACCACACTAGTACCACGTCTTACAGAACTATTCAATGCCCTGCTGGTAGGTGGATCCCTCCCGAGGCAAACTCAGGAGGCCCACATCACGTTGATCCTGAAGGAGGGCAAAGACTCGGAGATGTGCGGCAGCTACCGTCCCATCTCTCTCATTAACCTAGACGCTAAATTATGGGCCAAACTCCTAGCGAAGCGTATGGAGGCCCTTATACCTAATTTGGTGGATAGGGAGCAGGCCGGATTTGTGAAGGGGAGGGAGGGGAGGGACAACTGCTTCCGCATCCTTCATGCAATGCATTACGCCCACATAAATAAAATCCCACTCGCCTTGGTAAGCACCGATGCCGAAAAGGCATTCGACAGAGTCGACTGGCAGTACATGAGGTCGGTTCTTCTTCACTTTAACTTCCCACCGGCCTTTGTCGCAGCCATTTTCTCTTTATACGCTGAACCCTTCGCCAGACTGAAAATAAACAACATCCTCTCACCACCATTTGATATAAAAAATGGCACGCGCCAGGGCTGCCCCCTTTCCCCTTCCCTGTTCGTACTGGCATTGGAGCCCTTGCTCCAGTGCATCAGACTGGACCAGGAGATACGGGGACTCAAGGTGGGAGACCAATCTCTGTCTGCAGCCGCGTTTGCGGATGATATCATCTTCCTAGTAACTAACCCAGAAACGGGCCTCCCCAAACTTACCTCACGTCTGGAGCAGTTTGGGAACCTCTCAAACTTTAAAATAAACTTTAATAAATCAACGGCCCTCAACGTCTCGATCCCAAGAGCGCGCTGTGCGAACTTGATGTCTGGCTCCCCGTTCTCCTGGTCCAATACTGAAATTGCCTTCCTGGGTGTAAGGTTAACAAGGAGGACAGAGGACCTCTTCGCGGCAAACTTCCCCCCACTGATTTCTAAAATTAAAGCTCTTCTGCATAACTATGACCTCCCTTACATTTCTTGGTTCGGGAGGAGAAATATAATAAAATCTTACATATTTCCAATCATCTTGTATCAGATCCGGTCTCTCCCTGTCCATCTACCTGCACATTTTTTTAACAACCTCCGCAAGATGTTTACTAAATACATTTGGAGGCAAAGAGGCTCCAGATTGCCCTATAGCCTCTTGACAAGGAGAAGGGAGGAGGGTGGGATGGAGCTGCCGAACATTTCTGACTTCTACGTCGCATCTCACATTAGCTACTGGCTGAGATTGACCAGGCCAACAGGGGACCCGCTCCTGTTCCGGATGATTACGGCCATGTACGGCCCCTCGCTGCTGGAGAACCTGTGGTTCCCTAAAAAAGCCATTTATAGAAATAAGAACTACAACACGCTCCTGAGGGGCCCTAGTGAAGCGTGGGCTTCCCGAATCGAAGTATTAGCGCCCACCCCCTCTCCAATCTCCCCACTTTGTTCTCTCCCCTCCCTGATGGGTCTCCCCCTGGACCCTTGCTCGGCCAGACTCTGGCAAAGATTCAATAACAAGTCCCTGGGAGAGCTCCAGTCCCTGAGACATTTGGACCCTGGGGAGATAGTGGGGTCACTGCTACCCGACCAGTCCCTACCTTTCCTTCAAAGAGCTCAATTTGAAGGTGTTATTAAGGACTTCAAGAAAACCTTCACTTCCACTAGACCCCTCACAGCCTTCGAGAGGGCAGTAGAAGCAAACAGCACGTCTGCCGGAAAGATTGCGCGCTTGCGCAGACTTTGTTTCCCGCCCCCTCCACCTGGCAAACCCGCGTTTATCTCCTCCTGGGAGAAGGAGCTAAATATCACCTTATCCTCATCAGACATACAATTAATTCTAAGGTTCGCCTACGGAGTCTCCGCTTGCATCATCAACCAAGAAGCCCACTACAAGTTACTAGTCTGTTGGTATAGGACCCCACAGTGGTTGGCCGACCACAAACTTACCTCTAACAGCAAATGCTGGAGATGCGAGAAAGACTTGGGCTCATACCTCCATATTTGGTGGTCCTGTCCTCTCCTAGGGACCTTTTGGCATAAGATAGCTGATGCACTAAAAATAATACTACCCAATTTTACTTTGACCCCGGAGGTGATGTTTCTGTGGAGGCCCTCTGGTGACTTTAACCCTCTGAGGCATAGATTATTGGCGCACGCAATTGACGGTGCCAAGGCGCTTATCCCCCCCCTGTGGTTGCAGAAGACTCCACCTGTTTTCTCCCAGTGGAGGGACAGAATGGACCGGACTTACAATTTAGAGGAACTATCTAGTTGGTCCAACGGCTCTCATGAAAAATTCATTGAAATCTGGGGCCCATGGCAAAGAATACGCTCAGAGCTCTCGTGCTGACACCCTTTGGGTGGGGAGATGGCGGCGGTAGGCCTTGGTTTGCTGGCGCACGGGAGAGGCTCCCGTCAGGAGACGTGATTACCAGCACAGATCACACGTTAATGTCCCCCCCCCCCTTACCCTCCTCCGACCTCCCCCCCCCCCTCCCCTGTGTTGTAAGTCTTTGTCTGTCCACACGTTTTGTCGGGATATGTTCTTTCATAAGTGGAATCATCGGCCCAGGTCCGTGATGTATGATGCAAACCCTCCCGCTGGATTTACCAGGGACCTTTGATTCCCGACATTTTCATTGATACCTGTTTGTTGTACCTTTTGTTAAAACTCAATAAAACTTGGATTTGAAAAAAAAAATAAAAAATAATACAAGCAGTTTATAGTCAGTTTCTATAGAAGACATAAATAAAGTGCAAATAAATAGAGACAATAATAAGGGGTCAGAGAAGGTGCTGCTTTTAATGATGAAGTAGCGGATGAATGCAAGAATAAGTGATGGGGGTGAAGTTATGTATTAATAATCTAAAGGTTATCATGCCAGTTTAGAAATCTGATAAACATCAGAAAGCAGCGTGATGTGGTTTCGGGGCACATTTAAACTTTGAATGTCAAAAATTATACTGAAGATCCAAATGTGGTGAAAGAATAAATGATGAAAGAAGAAGGAATGATGAAAGCTGTGTAGGCCATAGAAGTAGGGTGATGGGGAAAAGCTAAGAAAACAGAACACACGTTAGTATCACTGGTACAGCAAAATAGACCAGCCTGGAAAATACTGTAGAGTAAAGCCGTGTCAGTTGTTACAATAGATGTAGTGACATAAGAATACTATCCTTGTCACATTATTTTAAAATAACATAAAACAATGGCGCACAGTAAGAGTCTGATAACATTTAATTTGTACTTTACGTTCAGCATATGCACACCCTAAGGGCTTAGTCAGACGGGCGTTTTTTGCCGCGATTTGCGGATCGCATGACGGATGCGCATCCGCAAATCGCGTGACCGGTGCGCGCAAGTCGCCCGCAAATCGCCCGAAAATCTGCTCCTAGCCGCGTTTCATTAGAAACGGGCCGGAGCTGTCCAGCGCATTGCATTCAATGGAGACGGCAATACAGCCGTCTCCATTGAAAGCAATGCGCTGCGGGCGAGCCCGGGATGAATTGTCGGTAAGGGCTTAAATATATAAGCCCTTACCTGCAATTCATCCTAAAATGTGTTAAAATAAAAAAAAATTGCATTCTCACCTTCTGCTGGCAGCTCCGAGCGGCCGTCCTGCAGTGGGTGTGAAGGGGGTGTGAGTCAGACCTGCCCCCTGATTGGCTTAGCGCTGAGCCAATCAGAGGCATGCCTCACTCACACCCATTCATGAATTCATGAATGGATGTGAGTCAGACCTGCCCCTGATTGGCTCAGCGCTGAGAGGCAGCAGTCACTCACCCATTCATGAATTAATGAATGGGTATGTGAGTGAAACCGGCCTCTGATTGGTCAGGCTGTGACCAATCAGAGGCAGATCATTCAGCAGGCGGGGATTTTAAAGCCCCGCCGGCTGAATAGTGCCGAGAAGCAGTTCAGGAGAACTGACAGCGGCCGCGGCTGGACTCCGGCTGCAGCGGAAAGGTGAGTATACAATTTTTTTTTATTTTAACACATTTTAGCATGAATTGCAGGGAAGGGTTTATATATTTAACCCCTTCCCGACAATTCACCCCGCGCACGCCGGCAGCCCATTGCTTTCAATGGAGGGGCTGTATTGCCGCTCCATTGAATTCAATGGGCAAACATCGTTCTTCTCTGTCACAGCTGTTACAGCTGTGGCAGAGAAGAATGATTTGTCTTCTATATGTTCTCAATGGGGTCGGCGCTGCTGCCGCCGGCCCCATTGAGCGCATATACAGAAGCGAACAGAAATCGCAGATCGCAGATAGGTGCGATCTGCGATTTTTTGTTCTATAATTTTTCGGACGAGCGCATAAAAAGCGCTCATGTGTCCGATACCATTGCGAAGCAATGGTTTTAAAAAATCGCCGGACGCATGCGCATGCGCAAATCGCGGCAAAAAACGCCTGTCTGACTAAGCCCTAAGTGTATCTATAAGTCCCTTGCATCCAATGAATTGCAAAAGAGTGATCTTGGGCTATTATGGATCGGTATACATTTTTTTTTAATGTATAGGAAAGTGTAGACTTCTAGAGGGACACAGTAAAACACCTTATACCACACAGTGCACTTATTTTTACTATATTATGTGTTAGGCCTTAGTCACACGGGCGTTTTTTCACGCGATTTGCGGATTGCATGACGGATGCGCATCCGCAAATCGCGTGACCGGTGCGCGCAAGTCGCCCGCAAATCGCCCGAAAATCTGCTCCTAGCCGCGTTTCATTAGAAACGGGCCGGAGCTGTCCAGCGCATTGCATTCAATGGAGACGGCAATAGAGCCGGCACCATTTAAAGCAATGCGCTGCGGGCGAGCCCGGGATGAATTGTCGGGAAGGGCTTAAATATATAAGCCCTTCCCTGCAATTCATCCTAAAATGTGTAAAAATAAAAAATATATATATACTCACCTTCTCCCAGCAGCCGGAGCTCTGCGCGGCCGTTATGCAGTGGGTGTGAAGGGGGTGTGAGTCAGACCTACCCCCTGATTGGCTCAGCACTGAGCCAATCAGAGGCATGTCTCACTCACACCCATTCATGAATTCATGAATGGATGTGAGTCAGACCTGCCCCTGATTGGCTCAGCGCTGAGAGGCAGCAGTCACTCACCCATTCATGAATTCATGAATGGGTGTGTGAGTAAACCTGCCTCTGATTGGTCAGGGCTGTGACCAATCAGAGGCAGATCATTCAGCAGGTGGGGATTTTAAAGCCCCGCCGGCTGAATAGTGCCGAGAAGCAGTTCAGGAGAACTGACAGCAGCCGCGGCTGGACTCCGGCTGCAGCGGAAAGGTGAGTATACAATTTTTTTTTATTTTAACACATTTTAGGATGAATTGCAGGGAAGGGCTTATATATTTAAGCCCTTCCCGACAATTCACCCCGCGCACGCCGGCAGCCCATTGCTTTCAATGGAGCGGCTGTATTGCCGGCTCTATTGAATTCAATGGGCAAACATCGTTCTTCTCTGTCACAGCTGTTACAGCTGTGGCAGAGAAGAATGATTTGTCTTCTATATGTTCTCAACGGGGTCGGCGCTGCTGCCACCGGCCCCATTGAGCGCATATAGAGAAGAGAACAGGAATCGCAGATTGCAGATAGGTGCGATCTGCGATTTCTGTTCTATAATTTATCGGACGAGCGCATAAAAAGCACTCATGTGTCCGATACCATTGCAAAGCAATGGTTTTATAAAATGGCCGGACGCATGCGCAAATCGCGGCAAAAAACGCCTGTCTGACTAAGGCCTTATAGTCACTAATTACTTTCGAAGGGTTGTTGATCTAGGGATTATTCTGATTGCTAGACGGGGAGTAACTTTTTACCTTAAATGGGGAAAATTGCCATTTACCTCATTGAAGTTTTTGCCTTCCTCTGGATCAACTTTGGGGTTAATAGGCTGAACTGGATAGACATATGTCTTTTTTCAGTCTAACATACTATGTTACTATATTATGTCTGGTGTATGGCTATCTGCATTCCTATACAGCAGCATTCTTCTATTAGAAGTATACATTGGAGAATACTCCAGAGATACCTTAGATGGAAACAAAAAATTAAAAAATATAAATAGACCCTAAGACATAGCACATATGGTCAGGAACTTACAGAAGAAGATTACTACTGTTGCACATAGATATTCCATGGATGGAGCTTCTGATGGCTCAGGAAACTTCACATTTTGCCGAAGATATACTAGTAGAGGAACCCACCACAGGAAAAGGCCGCTGCAAAGAGAAAACAGCCCCAGGAACACAGCTGAATCCTGCCAGTTCAGCCTACCAATAAGAAATCGGAAGAGTACCTGTGAACATTAGAAGAATCAATAGCCTTATTTATTATACAGTTGTTGCAGTATGTTGCAAGATTGAGAAAGAAATTTCATGTGATTCTTACTCATATTTTATACAATTTAACTGGTACAATGTGTGTTTGAGCACCACTTACACATGATGAGACACCTACAGTATACTTGTCTCAGACTTTCAGTGACTGTGATGGAATGTAATCGTTACTATACACAGCCAAGTTCAGCCATTTTCAGTCATGATTAGAGATGAGCGAACGTACATGTTACAGTTGCAGTTCGTTCGCATTCACAGAAATCTGCTGTTGTCATAGTTATTCATGGCCTAAAATACATGGAGTTAATATTCCTGGGGATTATTACATGGTCTGCCCGTTATGTGGCCTTTACATGACAGCATATTTAGGTTCACAAGTACTATTTCTGTTAACATTCACTTGCAACAGCAAAACAGTCATTTGCTTTAGCTTATGTTTAAATGTGTGTTGTAGTGACATCTAGTGGTCCATGCCAAAACTGCAATCATGATAATTTCACTATTCATTTTTCTGCTAATATCCTGAGATTAGATTTGTCCTACAGTTTATAGGGGAAAGGCATTTACAATTCTATCAGTTGCATTCTTAGCATCTTGCTATCAATTGGTGCCCTCCTAAATAGCAGAATATGTAGTTGTGGTAGCCAATAGATGTGACAGTCTGTCGATGTGGTGGTCTACAGGTGTGGTGCTTGCTAGTTGTGGCAGTGGTAGTCTGTAGATTGTTGCTAGAGAACAAGTGGCAGAAATTTAAATGGTATGAAACAAATTTCAGAAGATTAGTCGTGAATGCATGAAATACATTTCACTGTGTGCTAGGTTACCTCATTGGATGCGGTCACCGCAGCTGCAGAGAGTGTCAGAATTTGACCATTTCGTGGCTCCTCCTCAGGCCTTTCTGCATGGGACATCATCACCACCCCAGCCATGCAACAAATCACAGCAACAACCTGCGGAGTGCATTGTGCAACCAAAAGAGCATGTAAGCAAGTGCCAGGAAGATGCAGAGCTGTAAGTGTCAGAGCTGCATAACCTCGTTTATGGTGCTGTGGGGATGTGACAGGTACCCTTTAAGGCTCTTACCCATTTGCGTTTTTTAATGCGATTGTCAATGGGACTTTTTATTGTAAAAAAACGCATCGCACAAAAATCGCAAAGCACAAACTTGCGATGCGTTTTTAACATTAGAAAGTCCCATTGAAAATCACGTTAAAGAAACGCAGCGATATCGCAGCATTAAAAAAACGCAAGTGGGTAAAAGCTCTTAAAGGCAGATTTAATATTAAGTTCAGTGGGAGCTGTGTAAATCTATCTTCAGCTCCGCTAATTGTAGCTGCAAGCGGACAAAATTTTAGCATTTAACCCCTTAGTGACGGAGCTTTTTTGATTTTTT
Source organism: Eleutherodactylus coqui (assembly GCF_035609145.1). NCBI lineage: Eukaryota > Metazoa > Chordata > Amphibia > Anura > Eleutherodactylidae > Eleutherodactylus > Eleutherodactylus coqui. Next base: position 72,203,984 of record NC_089847.1, read on the forward strand.
CCATTTTCAGTTTTTTCCTCCTCCCTTTTAAAAAATTGTAACTCCTTTAGTTATCCATCGACGTCGCTGTAAGAGGGCTTGTTTTTTTGCGGGACTAGTTGTAGTTTTCAATGGTACTATTTATTATACCATATAATATATTGAAAAACTTTTAAAAAATTCTAAGTGGAGAGAAATGGAAAAAAACGACATTCCGCCGTCTTTCGTTGCGTCCTGTTTCTAGGGCGCACAAACTGCAACAAAAATGACATGATAACTTTATTCTATGGGTCAGTACGATTATTACGATACCAAATGTGTATAGGTTTTTTTTTTTTTTGCTGTAGTACTTGTATTTTTTTTTAAGATATTAAATTTTTTAAAATAATTTTTTACGTTCATTTTCTGCGCACAATAAATTTTTCCATCAACATAGTTGAGTGAGGGCTCATTTTCTGCGGTACGTCCTGTTGTTTGCGTTGGTACCATTTTTGCAAACAATTGACTTTTTGATCGCTTTTTATTACATTTTTTCTTGGAGATAGGGTGACCAAAAAAGTGCATTTCTGGTGTTCTTTATTTTTTTTTTTAATACCACGTTCACCATGCGGGTAAAATAATGCATTAATTTGATAGATCGGTCTTTTACAGACGCAGCGATACCAAATACGTATTTTTGGTTTAATATTTAGATTTTTCATTGCAAATACGGCAAAAGGTTTTTTTTGAACTTTTATTACTTTTTTTTAAAAGTAATAAGTAAAACTTTTTTGTTCTAATTTATATACTTTTTTTTATTCCTCCTACAGGACCACAACCAGCGATGCTTTGATCGCTCCGGCAGTATGACATAATGCTATAGCATTACGTCATACTGCTTTTTAAAAGGCAGTCTATCAAGCCACCCCACGGGGATGGCTTGATAGGCAGTCTCCCAAGGCAGCCCTGGGGCCTTTTAGAAGGCCCCTGGCTGCCATGACACTTGCACGGCTGCATGCAACACTGTTTCTTCCAATATTTTCAGCCGTATATGGGATGAAACTTCCGGGCCAGAGGTTCCAATTCAGATGTGAAGCCACCCTAGAGCCAATACAGGCTGGTGTATGAGCAAATACGCTCGATACTATGGATCATATTAGCGCATGCAGCAGTCTGTTTTTTGATGATTGATGTGGTATTGCTCGCAAGAACATAGGTCCTGCCCTGTATATCTTGCACATAGTTTTTACACATGCAAAAAGGTAGTGCAAGTCCTATCTTTTCTCACACGTAGTATTAACGCATGAGAATCCCACTAGTGAAAACAAAACCATTAAAATCAGTGGACTTGTTTTGTCCTGTTATGCAGCCGTGATTTTTACGGCTGCAACATGGGATGAAATCGCGGCCATCTGAAGAAGCCCTTATGGAGAGTGCTGATGGGTTTCTCTCCTGTTTGCAATCCCACATATTTACTATTTTATCAAACAATGTACTACTCACTTTGGTCCCCAAAAATTGGTCCCTTAGTATGGTCCAAGAGAGAAGATAACAGAAAGCCTTGTTGCAGGAGTAAAGGACAGCTACATCTGAGGTGCATAGGCTGCATAATGCAAGAAAATAGAGGGAGTGGGCTAGCAGGGACAAACTACAGATTGGAAGGACTCTTTTTAGGACTAGTGAAGCACTAATAGAGTGTGGACCAAGTTTCCAGCTACAGGAACAGGAACAGAGGGTTGAGGACAGAAAAGGGACAGAAGAGAAAACAGATTACTTTTTTATATGTACAGGTACGCGAAGAACCAAATAAAATGAGTATAATTACATGGGAACATCATATCAATTCTTAACTCATAATCCGATGTAACTCCTTACCTCCTGGTCAGGGTTTGTACATATGACAAACCTGAAAAAAAGCTAGAACATGACAAAGTGATATTTACCTTTCTCTTCTCATCTTTGCTAGCACCCTTATTTTGCACTGCAACATTGTTGTGCACATAGGAAACTAATTCCTTGAAATAAAAATAATTTGTAATAATCTGATTTTTTTCTGATTCTGCTCCTATTTTTTGCAGTTGGATTGGGCAGGCAAAATAAGGCATTAATCTTGTAAATAGAGATGAGCGAACGTGTTCGTCCGAGCTTGATATTCGTGCGAATATTAGGGTGTTCGGGATGTTCGTTATTCGTAACGAACACCATGCGGTGTTCGGGTTACTTTCACTTCCTTCCCTGAGACGTTAGCGCGCTTTTCAGGCCAATTGAAAGACAGGGAAGGCATTACAACTTCCCCCTGTGTTGTTCCAGCCCTATACCACCCCCCTGCTGTGAGTGGCTAGGGTGATCAGGTGTCCGCCGAATATAAAAGTCGGCCCCTCCCGCGGCTCGCCTCAGATGCCGTGTGAGTTAGATGAGGGACAGTGCTGTTTGTACCGGAGCTGCTGTAGGGAAAGAATTGGTAGTTAGTGTAGGCTTCAAGACCCCCCAAAGGTCCTTATTAGGGCCACTGATAGCTGTGTGTTGGCTGCTGTTAGCAGTGGCAATTATTTTTTTTCTCAAAATCGCCTCTGCAGAGCGTTGCACCCGGCATTAGGGACAGAAGTGCTGCATAGGCAGGGAGAGTGTTAGGAGTGAGTGTAGCCTTCAAGAACCTCAATGGTCCTTTCTAGGGCCATATTTAACTGTGTGCAGTACTGTGCTGGCTGCTGTTAGCTGTGCTGCATTTTTTTTTTCTTCTCAAAATCGCCTCTGCAGAGCATTGCACCATCCATTGATACTGCAGGGAAAGAATTGTGTAGGCAGGGCCACAACACAGTTATTATTCATTGAATATACGCAGTGCTGCCTTTTGGTGGAAAAAAACTGAAAATAATTCTATTTGTCCTGCCTCTGTCCGTCCTAAGGGCGGTGGACACGTGTCGGCTGCGTGTGCAACGTTTAAAAATCAGACGCACCCAGCTACGTTTTACTCCTGGCTTCGCCATTTGCTTTCCTTAATTGGGAAAAAAAATACCTGCTCTGCCAGAGTTAATAACTCTGCTACCCTCACGTTCTGTGACACATTAGCAGGGACACAGCACAGTTATTCAACTTCTCATGTTCATTGAATATACGCAGTCCTGCCTTTTGGTGGAAAAAAACTGAAAATAATTCTATTTGTCCTGCCTCTGTCCGTCCTAAGGGCGGTGGACACGTGTCGGCTGCGTGTGCAACGTTTAAAAATCAGACGCACCCAGCTACGTTTTACTTCTGGCTTCGCCATTTGCTTTCCTTAATTGGGAAAAAAAATACCTGCTCTGCCAGAGTTAATAACTCTGCTACCCTCACGTTCTGTCACACATTAGCAGGGACACAGCACAGTTATTAAACTTCTCATGTTCATTGAATATACGCAGTGCTGCCTTTTGGTGGAAAAAAACTGAAAATAATTCTATTTGTCCTGCCTCTGTCCGTCCTAAGGGCGGTGGACACGTGTCGGCTGCGTGTGCAACGTTTAAAAATCAGACGCACCCAGCTACGTTTTACTCTTGGGTTCACCATTTGCTTTCCTTAATTGGGAAAAAAATACCTGCTCTGCCAGAGTTAATAACTCTGCTACCCTCACGTTCTGTGACACATTAGCAGGGACACAGCACAGTTATTCAACTTCTCATGTTCATTGAATATACGCAGTGCTGCCTTTTGGTGGAAAAAAACTGAAAATAATTCTATTTGTCCTGCCTCTGTCCGTCCTAAGGGCGGTGGACACGTGTCGGCTGCGTGTGCAACGTTTAAAAATCAGACGCACCCAGCTACGTTTTACTCCTGGCTTCGCCATTTGCTTTCCTTAATTGGGAAAAAAAATACCTGCTCTGCCAGAGTTAATAACTCTGCTACCCTCACATTCTGTGACACATTAGCAGGGACACAGCACAGTTATTAAACTTCTCATGTTCATTGAATATACGCAGTGCTGCCTTTTGGTGGAAAAAAACTGAAAATAATTCTATTTGTCCTGCCTCTGTCCGTCCTAAGGGCGGTGGACACGTGTCGGCTGCGTGTGCAACGTTTAAAAATCAGACGCACCCAGCTACGTTTTACTCCTGGGTTCACCATTTGCTTTCCTTAATTGGGAAAAAAATACCTGCTCTGCCAGAGTTAATAACTCTGCTACCCTCACGTTCTGTGACACATTAGCAGGGACACAGCACAGTTATTAAACTTCTCATGTTCATTGAATATACGCAGTGCTGCCTTTTGGTGGAAAAAAACTGAAAATAATTCTATTTGTCCTGCCTCTGTCCGTCCTAAGGGCGGTGGACACGTGTCGGCTGCGTGTGCAACGTTTAAAAATCAGACGCACCCAGCTATGTTTTACTCCTGGCTTCGCCATTTGCTTTCCTTAATTGGGAAAAAAAATACCTGCTCTGCCAGAGTTAATAACTCTGCTACCCTCACGTTCTGTGACACATTAGCAGGGACACAGCACAGTTATTAAACTTAGATTATTCATTCACTAGAGGCAGTGGGGCCTTTCGTTTTCAAAAAAGGGAAAAAATTATATTTGGCCTGCAGTCTTGCGCCAATTTATTTCCTGCCTGTGAAATCAAATCACTGGTAATACAGCATGCTGAGGGGTAGGGGTAGGCCTAGAGGACGTGGACGCGGCCGAGGACGCGGAGGGCCAAGTCAGGGTGTGGGCACAGGCCGAGCTCCTGATCCAGGTGTGTCGCAGCCGACTGCTGCGCGATTAGGAGAGAGGCACGTTTCTGGCGTCCCCACATTCATCGCCCAATTAATGGGTCCACGCGGGAGACGGTTATTAGAAAATGAGCAGTGTGAGCAGGTCCTGTCCTGGATGGCAGAAAGTGCTTCGAGCAACCTATCGTCAACACGCAGTTCTGCGCCGTCCACTGCTGCAAATCCGAATCCTCTGTCTGCTGCTCCTCCTTCCTCCCAGCCTCCTCACTCCACTACAATGACACCTGCTCAGGAGCGGGCAGACTCCCAGGAACTGTTCTCGGGCCCCTGCTTAGATTGGGCAGCAGCGGTTCCTCTCCCACCAGAGGAGTTTATCGTCACTGATGCCCAACCATTCGAAAGTTCCCGGGGTCCGGGGGAAGAGGCTGGGGACTTCCGCCAACTGTCTCAACAACTTTCTGTGGGTGAGGAGGACGATGACGATCAGACACAGTTGTCTTGCAGTGAGGTAGTAGTAAGGGCAGTAAGTCCGAGGGAGCAGCGCACAGAGGATTCGGAGGAAGAGCAGCAGGACGATGAGGTGACTGACCCCACCTGGTGTGCAACGCTTACTCAGGAGGACAGGTCTTCAGAGGGGGAGTCAAGGGCATCAGCAGGGCAGGTTGCAAGAGGCAGTGCGGTGGCCAGGGGTAGAGGCAGGGCCAGACCGAATAATCCACCAACTGTTTCCCAAAGCGCCCCCTCGCGCCATGCCACCCTGCAGAGGCCGAGGTGCTCTAAGGTCTGGCAGTTTTTCACAGAGACGCCTGACGACCAACGAACAGTGGTGTGCAACCTTTGTCGCGCAAAGCTTAGCCGGGGAGCCAACACAAACAGCCTCACCACCACCACCATGCGCAGACATATGATGGCCAAGCACCCCACAAGGTGGGACGAAGGCCGTTCAGCGCCTCCGGTTTGCACCCCTGCCTCTCCCCCTGTGCCCCAACCTGCCACTGAGATGTAACCCCCCTCTCAGGACACAGGCACTACCGTCTCCTGGCCTGCACCCACACCCTCACCTCCGCTGTCCTCGGCCCCATCTAGCAGTGTAGTTCAGCGCACCGTCCAGCCGTCGCTTGCGCAACTGTTAGAGCGCAAGCGCAAGTACGCCGCCACGCACCCGCACGCTCAAACGTTAACCGTCCGCATAGCAAAATTCATCAGCCTTGAGATGCTGCCGTATAGGGTTGTGGAAACGGAGTCCTTCAAAAGTATCATGGAGGCGGCGGCCCCGCGCTACTCAGTTCCCAGTCGCCACTACTTTTCCCGATGTGCCGTCCCAGCCCTGCACGACCACGTCTCCCGCAACATTGTACGCGCCCTCACCAACGCGGTCACTGCCACGGTCCACTTAACAACGGACACGTGGACAAGCACAGGCGGGCAGGGCCACTACATCTCCCTGACGGCACATTGGGTGAATTTAGTGGAGGCTGGGACAGAGTCAGAGCCTGGGACCGCTCACGTCCTACCCACCCCCAGAATTGCGGGCCCCAGCTCGGTGGTGGTATCTGCGGAGGTGTATGCTTCCTCCACTAAAGCACCCTCCTCCTCCTCCTCCTCCTCTGTCTCGCAATCAAGATGTGTTAGCAGCAGCATGTCGCCAGCAGTCGGTGTCGCGCGGTGTGGCAGCACAGCGGTGGGCAAGCGTCAGCAGGCCGTGCTGAAACTACTCAGCTTAGGCGATAAGAGGCACACGGCCCACGAACTGCTGCAGGGTCTGACACAGCAGACCGACCGCTGGCTTGCGCCGCTGAGCCTCCAACCGGGCATGGTCGTGTGTGACAACGGCCGTAACCTGGTGGCGGCTCTGCAGCTCGGCAGCCTCACGCACGTGCCATGCCTGGCCCACGTCTTTAATTTGGTGGTTCAGCGCTTTCTGAAAAGCTACCCACGCTTGTCAGACCTGCTCGTAAAGGCGCGCCGGCTCTGCGCACATTTCCGCAAGTCCCACACGGACGCTGCCACCCTGCGCACCCTGCAACATCACTTTAAGCTGCCAGTGCACCGACTGCTGTGCGACGTGCCCACACGGTGAAACTCTACACTCCACATGTTGGCCAGGCTCTATGAACAGCGTAGAGCTATAGTCGAATACCAACTCCAACATGGGCGGCGCAGTGGGAGTCAGCCTCCTCAATTCCTTTCAGAAGAGTGGGCCTGGTTGGCAGACATCTGCCATGTCCTTGGTAATTTTGAGGAGTCTACCCAGGTGGTGAGCGGCGATGCTACAATCATTAGCGTCACCATTCCTCTGCTATGCATCTTGAGAAATTCCCTGCAAACCATAAAGGCAGCTACTTTGCGCTCGGAAACGGGGGCGGGGGAAGACAGTATGCCGCTGGATAGTCAGGGCACCCTCCTGTCTATTTCTCAGCGCGTACAGGAGGAGGAGGAGGAGCATGAGGAGCATGAGGAGGAGGGGGAAGAGACAGCTTGGCCCGCTGCTGACGGTACACTGGCTGATTGCCTGTCATCCTTTCAGCGTGTATGGCCTGAGGAGGAGGAGGAGGAGGATCCTGAAAGTGATCTTCCTAGTGAAGACAGCCATGTGTTGCGTACAGGTACCCTGGCACACATGGCTGACTTCATGTTAGGATGCCTTTCTCGTGACCCTCGCGTTGCACGCATTCTGGCCACGACGGATTACTTGGTGTACACACTGCTCGATCCACGGTATAAGGAGAACCTGCCCACTCTCATTCCTGAAGAGGAAAGGGGTTCGAGAGTGTTGCTATACCACAAGACCCTTGCGGACAAGCTGATGGTAAAATTCCCAGCCGACAGCGCTAGTGGCAGAAGGCGCAGTACCGAGGGCAAGGTAGCAGGGGATGTGCGTAGATCGAGCAGCATGTACATCCCAGGCAGTGCAACAGTCTTTAAGGGCCTGGCCAGCTTTATGGCTCCCCACCAAGACTGTGTCACCGCTCCCCAGTCAAGGCTGAGTCGGCGGGAGCACTGTAAAAGGATGGTGAGGGAGTACGTAGCCGATCGCACGACCATCCTCGGTGACGCCTCTGCCCCCTACAACTACTGGGTGTCGAAGCTGGACACGTGGCCTGAACTAGCGCTGTATGCCCTGGAGGTGCTTGCTTGTCCTGCGGCTAGCGTCTTGTCGGAGAGGGTGTTTAGTGCGGCTGGGGGAATCATCACAGATAAGCGTAGCCGCTTGTCAACCGACAGTGCCGACAGGCTAACACTCATCAAGATGAACAAAGGCTGGATTTCCCCAGACTTCTGTTCTCCACCAGCGGACAGCAGCGATACGTAAGCAATACGTAGGCTGCACCCGCGGATGGAAGCTACGTTCTCTCTCACCATCCAAAACGGGGACATTTCTGCTTCATCAATCTGTGTCTAATATTCCTCCTCCTCCTCCTGCTCCTCCTCCTGAAACCTCACGTAATCACGCTGAACGGGCAATTTTTCTTAGGGCCACAAGGCTCACTCAAATAATTTTTCTGAACAATTTTTATAAGTTTCAATGCGCTTAAAAGCGTTGGAACTTTAACTTGAACCAATTTTTCGTTACACTGGGCTGCCTCCAGGCCTAGTTACCACTTAAGCCACATTAACCAAAGCGATTCACCTGCCATCTTGGTTGGGCATGGCCAATTTTTACTGAGGTACATTAGTACTGTTGGTACACCAAATTTTTGGGGCCCTCACCTACAGTGTAATCATAGCAATTTGTATGTTCTTCGCCTGCACTCATGGTACAGAAAGGTGTGTGGGGTTGGCCCACACTTTAGCTACATAAATGTAACTTGGGCCTTGGCTATACTAAGGCTACTGAAATGGAACTAAGACTGCGCTCCCGCTATACTGCTGCTTCGGAATTGTTACTGGGGCCTGTCTTGAGTGCTACTATTGCTGACATGGAACGAAGACTGCGCTCCCGCTATACTGCTGCTTCGGAATTGTTACTGGGGCCTGTCTTGAGTGCTACTATTGCTGACATGGAACAAAAAATGCGCTCCCGCTATACTGCTGCTTCGGAATTGTTACTGGGGCCTGTCTTGAGTGCTACTATTGCTGACATGGAACGAAGACTGCGCTCCCGCTATACTGCTGCTTCGGAATTGTTACTGGGGCCTGTCTTGAGTGCTACTATTGCTGACATGGAACGAAGACTGCGCTCCTCCTATAATGCTGCTAGTGATATGTTAGTGGGGCCTGTCCTAATGCTACGGCTGAAATGTTACGAATTCTGGGCTCTGCCTATACCGCTGCTAATGGTATGTCTCTGGGGTGTGGAAACAGAGGCTTCCCAAAGACATGATGGCGGCGAGGCCATTTCCCACCAACGCGGTTACTGTTAAGGTGCATATAACCACGGACACGTGGAGAGGACACGTAGTGCCTCAAAAACATCCCCCTCCTCCTCCAACAGGGAAAACATTCTTGGCAAATGCCTTTGCATTGGTTCGTCTGGTGGCAGTCCAAGAATTTCACCTTTACCGACACAACAAGAGAGCCCCCACACCATCCCCCCGCCACGGCCCACTTAATCCTGGCCGCATTCCGAAAACCAACAAAATACAACCGTGCTACTAGGTCCGCAGTCACCACCACATTACCACCAACGCGGTTACTGTTAAGGTGCATATAACCACGGACACGTGGAGAGGACACGTAGTGCCTCAAAAACATCCCCCTCCTCCTCCAACAGGGAAAACATTCTTGGCAAATGCCTTTGCATTGGTTCGTCTGGTGGCAGTCCAAGAATTTCACCTTTACCGACACAACAAGAGAGCCCCCACACCATCCCCCCGCCACGGCCCACTTAATCCTGGCCGCATTCCGAAAACCAACAAAATACAACCGTGCTACTAGGTCCGCAATCACCACCACATTACCACCAACACGGTTACTGTTGAGGTGCATATAACCACGGACACGTGGAGAGGACACGTAGTGCCTCAAAAACATCCTGTTAACATACTGTTAAGGTACATATTACCAGTCTGACTGGGGAATGCAGACATCTTGACAGAATGAATAGTATGTGGCACATAGGTTCCCCATTGCTATGCCTACGTGTGCAGCTCCTGATGGCGGTGGCACAGGATTCTATTTCTCATTGCTTCTGTACAGCATTGTGGGCTATTGCCCCGCCACTTTTAAAGAGGGTCGCTGCCTAGCCATGCCAACCCTCTGCAGTGTGTGCCTGCGGTTCCTCCTCATGGCAGACGCACTTCTAAATAGACATGAGTGTGGCGTGGCATGAGGGCAGCTGAAGGCTGCGCAGGGACACTTTGGTGTGCGCTGTGGGGGGGAGGGGGGGCAGTTGGTCAGCATGTAACCCAGGAGAAGTGGCAGCGGAGTGTCATCCAGGCAGTGATTGTGCTTTGTTGTAGCTAGTGTGGTGCTTAGCAAAGGTATGCCATGCTAATGAGGGCTTTTCAGAAGTAAAAGTTGTTGGGAGGGGGGGGGCCCACTCTTGCCGGTATTGTGGCTTAATAGTGGGACCTGTAAACTTGAGATGCAGCCCAACATGTAGCCCCTCGCCTGCCCTATCCGTTTCTGTGTCATTCCCATCACTTTCTTGAATTGCCCAGATTTTCACACATGAAAACCTTAGCGAGCATCGGCGAAATACAAAAATGCTCTGGTCGCCCATTGACTTCAATGGGGTTCGTTGTTCGAAACGAACCCTCGAACATCGCGGGAAGTTCGTTCCGAATAACGAACACCCGAACATTTTGGTGTTCGCTCATCTCTACTTGTAAACTTTTATTAAAAATACATTTTTTTTTACCGCTGAAGATCAAGCCAATATCACTGCAATAATGATATATAATGACGGGGACCAACAACAAGGCACTAATCACTGCAAAAGCATACCCCTTTAAAAATATACTTTATTAGAAATATTTAAATACATTATTAATCCCAACACACGCACACACACACACAAAAAAATATGCATGTTGTTTTATAGTCAAGGTTTAAACGTCAGGTATTTCTGCACTATTTGTGGTATCGCATAGATAGATGATTTTCCAGGCATAGCCGTGCTGCAACCTTACAAAACCCTGCCGAAGCAGAATCTTGACAGACTGAAAAGTGGAACTGCGTACCAGAGACAGACAATGTCACAGGTAAATACAAACCTAGAGAGGACTGGTTTATACCTAGGGTAGCTACTCCTACTGACTCTAGGCTCACAAGTTTTTCTGATTTATGAGGACAGGTATGGACATTATGCCCCTGTGCCCCACAGTAAATACACACATTTTTGGCATGTCTGCGTATGCGCTTCTCCTTTGATAGTTGGAGGACAAAAAGTGTTCTCTAGTACTTGGGTGCCTCTCCTGGAACCGGAGATCAATTCTCATGGCCAGGGAGATCAAGACATCCAGGGAAGTCAGAACCTTGCGACCAGCCAACTCATCTTTGATGCGATCCATCAAGTCTTCCGAGAATGCCGCTATCTTGGCCTTATTATTCCAACCCAACTCTGAGGCCAGGGTTCTAGACTTAATGGAGTATTGCCCCATGATGAGACTACCCTGATGCAGATGTAACAGGGAGCAGGAAGCTGAAATAGTACGACCAGGCTCATCATACCCTCATCAAAGAAAGAGGGTCACCAGCTCACTTAAATAGAAGGGTAATTGCTATTTAAGCTGCAGCTGGGCTTTGAGCACTAAGAGGGGTTAACTCCCTCATTGCTGGTAGAAAACAGAACAAAAAGTACATTCAAACCGGAGTAGCAAAAGGGCGGCAGACCTAACAGCAGGGAGCCCTTTTAGGCATGTATACACATTGATACATACACTGGAGTTAGTCTTATGACGCATGAAATCCACAGGATGTTGATATCTTTGGGCACAATAATGTGTTTATTAAACATAGCATTTCCTTCACATAAACGTACGTTTGAACATAAACTTGCACACAATTTATGATCATATGCATACATTGGCAAAAGTTGGTGGGTGTTCCATTGATATGCTGCAAAATTTTGCAAATACTTATTGAAGTATTGAAAGTACACACTTGGTATTTGGCATCCATAATTGGCTTATTTTGGGTGGTAGATGAAGCTCTGTGCTGTTTAGTTCTGGTATTTTCTCATGGCAGGTTAGCAAGCATCTATCATTATGATATCCACATCATTGGGGAATAGTGGTTATATGGCTCTCCATTTCCCTCCATACTATGAATATCACCTGATGACCCCATCAATTATCTATATGGGAGAAACGAGTTGGTCTTGGATGTGGTGTTGGTCTTAGGGTTTTGTAAGGTTACAGCAGGGTTAACCTCCGTTGAGGAGGGGCGCTCTTATCCGGGCGATCACTTTACAATTAGGCATGGTGATTACAGGGCCTTTTATAGGGATAGTGTGCTATCTGACATGGTCTCCAATTTAGGCTAATTATTAGAGATGAGCGAGCACCAAAATGCTCGGGTGCTCGTTACTCGAGACGAACTTTTCGCGATGCTCGAGGGTTCGTTTCGAGTAACGAACCCCATTGAAGTCAATGGGCGACCCGAGCATTTTTGTATATCGCCGATGCTCGCTAAGGTTTTCGTTTGTGAAAATCTGGGCAATTCAAGAAAGTGATGGGAACGACACAGCAACGGATAGGGCAGGCGAGGGGCTACATGTTGGGCTGCATCTCAAGTTCCCAGGTCCCACTATTAAGCCACAATAGCGGCAAAAGTGGGCCCCCCCCTCCCAACAACTTTTACTTCTGAAAAGCCCTCATTAGCAATGCATACCTTAGCTAAGCACCACACTACCTCCAACAAAGCAGGCAGTGATTGTGCTTTGTTGGAGGTAGTGTGCCACTTCTCCTGGGTTACATGCTGCCCAACCCCCCCCCCCCCTGCGCACGACCCAGTGTCCACAGCGCACACCAAACTGTCCCTGTGCAGCCTTCAGCTGCCCTCATGCCACGCCACACTCATGTCTATTTATAAGTGCGTCTGCCATGAGGAGGAACCGCACACACTGCAGAGGGTTGGCACAGCTAGGCAGCGACCCTCTTTAAAAGGGGCGGGGCGATAGCCCACAATGCTGTACAGAAGCAATGAGAAATCCAATCCTGTGCCACCTGCATCAGGAGCTGCACACGTGGGTATAGCAATGGGGAACCTATGTGCCACACACTATTCATTCTGTCAAGGTGTCTGTATGCCCCAGTCAGACCGCGTTTTTTTATAAATAGTCACAGGCAGGTACAACTCTGCAATGGGAATTCCGTGTGCACCCACAGCATGGGTGGCACCCTGGAACCCACCAGCTGTACATAAATGTATCCCATTGCAGTGCCCTGGACAGCAGAGCTAACGTCAGATTAAATGCAGGTGGGCTTCGGCCCACACTGCATGCCCCAACCTGACCGGGGTTTTTAATTCATAGACACAGGCAGGTACAACTCCCTATTGTGAAGTCCCTGTGGACCGACAGCATGGGTGGGTGCCAGGAAGCCACCGGCGGTACATAAATATATCCCATTGCATTGCCCATCACAGCTGAGGTAATGTCATGTTTAATGCAGGTGGGCTTCGGCCCACACTGCATGCCCCAGTCAGACTGGGGTTCTTTAGAAGTGGACACATGTAGTTACAACTCCCTGTGGACCCACGGCATGGGTGGCTCCCTGGAACCCACCGGCGGTACATAAATATATCCCATTGCATTGCCCATCACAGCTGAGGTAATGTCATGTTTAATGCAGGTGGGCTTCGGCCCACACTGCATGCCCCAGTCAGACTGGGGTTCTTTAGAAGTGGACACATGTAGTTACAACTCCCTGTGGACCGACAGCATGGGTGGGTGCCAGGAAGCCACCGGCGGTACATAAATATATCCCATTGCATTGCCCATCACAGCTGAGGTAATGTCATGTTTAATGCAGGTGGGCTTCAGCCCACACTGCATGCCCCAGTCAGACTGGGGTTCTTTAGAAGTGGACACATGTAGTTACAACTCCCTGTGGACCGACAGCATGGGTGGGTGCCAGGAAGCCACCGGCGGTACATAAACATATCCCATTGTATTGCCCATCACAGCTGAGGTAATGTCATGTTTAATGCAGGTGGGCTTCGGCCCACACTGCATGCCCCAGTCAGACTGGGGTTCTTTAGAAGTGGACACATGTAGTTACAACTCCCTGTGGACCCACAGCATGGGTGGCTCCCTGGAACCCACCGGCGGTACATAAATATATCCCATTGCAGTGCCCAACACAGCTGATGTAACGTCAGCTGTAATGCAGGTGGGCTAAAAATTAATTGGATTACACTGTAGGCGAGGGCCCCCAAAAATTGGTGTACCAACAGTACTAATGTACCTCAGAAAAATTGCCCATGCCCAACCAAGAGGGCAGGTGAGACCCATTTATCGCTTTGGTTAATGTGGCTTAATTGGTAACTAGGCCTGGAGGCAGCCCAGTAAAACTAAAAATTGGTTGAGGTGAAAGTTTCAACGCTTTAATGAGCATTAAAACGTATAAAAATTGTTTAGAAAAATTATATGACTGAGTCTTGTGGGCCTAAGAAAAATTGCCCGTTCGGCGTGATTATGTGAGGTTTCAGGAGGAGGAGCAGGAGGGGGAGGAGGAATATTATACACAGATTGATGTAGCAAAAAGGTCCCCGTTTTGGATGGTGATAGAGAACGATGCTTCCATCCGCGGGTGCAGCCTACGTATTGTTTAGGTATCGCTGCTGTCCACTGGTGGAGAAGAGAAGTCTGGGGAAATCCAGGCTTTGTTCATCTTGATGAGTGTAAGCCTGTCGGCACTGTCGGTTGACAGGTGGGTACGCTTATCCGTGATGATTCCCCCAGCCACACTAAACACCCTCTCTGACAAGACGCTAGCCGCAGGACAAGCAAGCACCTCCAGGGCATACAGCGCGAGTTCAGGCCACGTGTCCAGCTTCGACACCACGTAGTTGTAGGGGGCAGAGGCGTCACCGAGGACGGTCGTGCGATCGGCTACGTACTCCCTCACCATCCTTCTACAGTGCTCCCGCCAACTCAGCCTTGACTGGGGACCGGTGACACAGTCTTGCTGGGGAGCCATAAAGCTGGCAAAGGCCTTGGATAATGGTCCCCTGCCTGCGCTGTACATGCTGCCTGATCTCTGCGCCTCCCCTGCTACCCTGGGCCGCGGAAATGCGCCGTCGGCCACTAGCGCTGTCGGATGGGAAGTTTACCATCAGTTTGTCCACCAGCGCCCTGTGGTATAGCATCATTCTCAAACCCCTTTCCTCTTCGGGAATGAGAGTGGAAAGGCTCTCCTTATACCGTGGGTCGAGCAGTGTGTACACCCAGTAATCCGTAGTGGCTAGAATGCGTGTAACGCGAGGGTCACGAGAAAGGCATCCTAACATGAAGTCAGCCATGTGTGCCAGGGTACCTGTACGCAACACATGGCTGTCCTCACTCGGAAGATCATTTTCAGGATCCTCCTCCTCCTCCTCAGGCCATACACGCTGAAAGGATGACAGGCAAGCAGCATCTGTACCCTCAGCAGTGGGCCAAGCTGTCTCTTCTGCCTCCTCCTCATGCTCCTCCCCCTCCTCCTCCTCTGGCCATACACGCTGAAAGGATGACAGGCAAGCAACATCTGTACCCTCAGCAGTGGGCCAAGCTGTCTCTTCCCCCTCCTCCCCATGCTCCTCCCCCTCCTCCTCCTCCTCAACGCGCTGAGATATAGACATGAGGGTGCTCTGACTATCCAGCGACATACTGTCTTCCCCCGCCTCCGTTTCCGAGTGCAAAGCGTCTGCCTTTAAGCGTCTGCCAGCGACGTCTGGACGCTGCGCTGAGAGACATTGCTGGATGGGGCCGAGGACAGCGGAGGTGAGGGTGTGGGTGCAGGCCAGGAGACAGTAGTGCCTGTGTCCTCAGAGGGGGGTTGGATCTCAGTGGCAGGTTGGGGCACAGGGGGAGAGGCAGTGGTGCAAACCGGAGGTGGTGAACGGGCATCGTCCCACCTTGTGGGGTGCTTGGCCATCATATGCCTGCGCATGCTGTTGGTGGTGCCTCCCTAGCTGATCTTGGCGCGACAAAGGTTGCACACCACTGTTCGTCGGTCGTCAGGCGTCTCTGTGAAAAACTGCCACACCGTAGAGCACCTTGACCTCTGCAGGGTGGCATTGCACGAGGGGGCGGTTTGGGAAACAGTTAGTGGATTATTCGGTCTGGCCCTGCCTCTACCCCTGGCCACCGCACTGGCTCGGCCTGTGCCCACACCCTGACTTGGGCCTCCGCATCCTCGCCCGCATCCATGTCCTCTCGGCCTACCCCTACCCCTCAGCATGCTGTATTACCAGTAGTGCAGAAACAGAACACTGTAATTAAATGTGCCGCTTATTGGCCTGTGGTTGGAGGCTGACTTCGCTTACGGAACGCCAGGAAATAATTTTGCGCAAGCCTGCTGTAACACTTAGCTGACTGCGTATGAATTTGTAGAACTACTACACCCAGCACAGACCCAGAACACTGAGGACGGTCACAGGCAGCCCAAATAGATTTTTTCCCCAAAATTTTTTTGCAAAGGCCCACTGCCTATATTCAATAAATAATATGTCTTCTGTCCCTGCCTAAGCGCTTCTGGTCCTAGGGTATGTCACAGAACTGCAGAGTGTTGCACTGTGAACTGCAATACAGCGGTGATTTCAGAGCCCAGACAGAGCCAGGAAATAATTTTGCGCAAGCCTGCTGTAACACTTAGCTAGCTGCGTATGAATTTGTAGAACTACTACACCCTGCACAGACCCAGTACACTGAGGACGGTGACAGGCAGCCCAAATAGATTTTTTCCCCCAAATTTTTTTTGCAAAGGCCCACTGTCTATATTCAATCAATAATATGTCTTCTGTCCCTGCCTCACAATATATGTCTTCTGTCCCTGCCTCACAATATATGTCTTCTGTCCCTGCCTCACCACTACTGGCCCTGCACTATGTCTAATTACTGCAGAGCGCAATGCTCTGCACGGCCGATATACCAAAAAAAAAAAAAGTGCAACACTGCAAAAAGCAGCCTCAACAGTACTGCACATGGTCAGATGTGGCCCTAAGAAGGACCGTTGGGGTTCTTGAAGCCTACAATAACTCCTAACACTCTCCCTATAGCAGCTCCAACAAGATAGCACTTTCCCTCAGCTATGTCAGAACGCATCTGTGGCGAGCCGCAGGAGGGGCCGATTTATATACTCGGGTGACACCTGATCTCGCCAGCCACTCACTGCAGGGGGGTGGTATAGGGCCTGAACGTCGCAGGGGGAAGTTGTAATGCCTTCCCTGTCTCTCTATTGGCCAGAAAAGCGCGCTAACGTCTCAGAGATGAAAGTGAAAGTAACCCGAACATCGCGTGGTACTCGTTACGAGTAATGAGCATCTCGAACACGCTAATACTCGAACGAGTATCAAGCTCGGACAAGTACGTTCGCTCATCTCTACTAATTATCCCTGGAAAATCATCTGTCTATGAGGTTCCACGAACATCAGAGTTTGAATCAATAAACCACATGTACTTCAGAAATACCTGCACTATAGCACTTGACCCTAAGACTAGGCACATTTTTTGTTTATTATTGTTATTTTGTGTGTGTATATTGGAGTTAATAATATTTTAAAATATTTTTAATAAAGGAGTTAATTTTGTAAAGAGGTATCCTTTTAAGTGATAAGCACTGAGAATCAAGGCTGAAGTGCAGTCCTTCTGCAATCTACTGCTTGTTGCTAGGCATTTAGCTTCCGTAGCCATTGTGACGTTAAGGCCTCCTTCCCACGAACGGATTTACGCCGCGTAAATCCGCGGCAAAAATCCGCTGCGTTGCACCCTGCTATTAGGTTCTATTGAACCTAATAGCACAATGCTCACGATGCGTAATTCCACCGCGGAATTACGCACCGTGAAATCTCCCGTTCTCACCCGCAGCATGTTCTATTTGCTGCGGGTGTACGCACTGACGGCTTCCATTGCAGTCAATGGAAGCCGTCCGTTCACGCTATCTCCCGCTGCAACCAGCGGAAGATAGCGTGAAAAAACGCTTCCCCGCCTACCGCCGCGCGTCATATGACGCGGCCGGCGCGTCACGTGACACGGCCGGCCGCGTCATGTGACGCGGTGGGCGTGTCACATGACGCGACGGCGGTGGGCGGGGAAGCGTCTTCACGCGATCTTCCGCTGGTAAGTATGGGGTCTCTGGGGGGCGCCGTGACGGGCTTCACTGCGGAATATTACGCGGCGGAGCCCGTCACGCTCGTGGGAAGGAGGCCTTAGGGTGTTTCTTAGCCGTTGGGAAGAAGCTATCTTCACAAGATCAGCTTCCCTGCTTGTTTCTCGCAAATCTTTAGTTGGTGTGTGCAAATATGAGCTAATGAGCAATTTCATGATGGGATAACACCATGGACAAGCCCTATGCTGAGTAGATGCCAACTGTATCTATAGCACAATCCCTTTAAGTACATCTGATGATAGAATCTTGTAGCAGACGTAACAATCATTGGCTGATATCTCCTCTCTCATTATCTTACATGTGGCAAAAAACACTGGGCACAGTTTGTGTTTCAGAAATGTTGACATTTTCCTGTTTAATTGCAGTGGCCATTTTTGGATGAAATGATAACAGTACACAGTCATATTCATTTTAATTTGTAAATTAGCTTCATAGAATCCAGCGCTAAAAAAATAAGTATGTATATTACACATTGCCCAGAATTTCCTCCCAATCAGAGTTTATTAAAGGGGTTATCCAACCTTGTATAATTGATGGCCTATACCTAGGATAGGCCAAAAATATCTTATTGTGGGGGCCACCACTCAGGGTCCCTGGCAATCAGCTAATTGAAGGGCTGTGATGCTCCTATGAGCGCAGCCTCTTCAGTGTTTACACCAGAGTACAATTGTGCTGGTACTGCAGCACGTCATATTATTGATTGCGGCCATTCTGAGTACTACTCATACGGGCTTGTCCCATTGAAGTAAATAGGACAAGCTAGTACTACTCAGAACTGTTGTTATCAATAACACGGCCTTTGGCCGCACAAGCATCATTGTGCTGAAAATGTAAACATTAAAGAGGCCAAGGTGCTGTGGTCCCTTTAATCAGCTGATTGATGGGTGTCCCAAAGAGTAGACCCCCACCAATCAAATATTTATGGCCTATCCAGACCCTACACTATCAATTTTACAACATGCTATGCAATGCCAATACCTATGCACTGTGTCACACAATTAAATTGTTTAATATACACATTTTAATTTTTCCACCCACCTACCCAAACTGTAATTCTTCATCTATAATCAGAAATATTTAAAACTAATCTATAGCTCATTTACACATATTTTTTTGTGGAACTAGTTCAAGACAATTGATGAAAATGTACTTTAGCGTCTGAGAGGTATCACTATAGAAATAGTCAGTGAATTTTTCGCAAAGGATTGTGTGCACCCAGGAGATGAACGGTGTAATAGTTATGTGTTCAAGTTTGGGAACCATTGTATAGGAAACACAAAGCATTAGAGTGCATTTAGAAGCAACCAACAAAAACAATTAACTGAATGGATATTCATCCAGTATCATTAAGGAAAATTAACAAAATTGGTGCTTTTACTTTGATGAAAAGACGGCTTAGAACTGACCCAATTACAGCTTGCAAATACACGTCAAAGTTTGATACAGGGATGTCACCAGGCTTTAGTGACAATGAAACATGACATCCTCTCTTTTAAAGGAAAATAGTTTCTTTACTGTTATTGAAGGGTTTCTTTACTGCGCTGTACATTATCCAATGTGTATGACCACCTCAGGAGCAGCGAGACGATGGAGCTACCTGACACAGCTTCTTGCTAATTCAAAAAATACTTTAAAGGAGGTGCTGGTTGTCTTTCTAGATATTACAAGCATTTGGATTACATTGCTGAAGATGGTCAGGCTCAGCTCATGCCGTGGTTATACTTCAGCATCTAGGTTTTATATATAAACAGCTACAGGTACATTCAGAAAACCGTAATTGAATGGGATCCATTTGAGTCTGTCTGTAATTGACTCCAATTGTAATAAAAGGACATCTAGTATTTATTTTTTAAACATGCAGAGTAAAATAACATGTTCATTTATTTGGACAATTGAGAATCAATCACAGATGGACTAATATACAGTAACCCTTCGGCTAGGTTCACACATTCATGTTTGCTATCACGGGTAAACAAGGATTATATTAAAATACCTTAAAACTTTATATAGAATTGCTTTAATACATTTTCTGTAAACTCTGAAGTAAAAAAATTCTCACCTATTTCTTTGCTCACCACGTCCCCACATAACCATCCGGCACAGAACAGTGGCTAACACTGAAGTCATACCGCAAAGCCAAGCCAAGAACACAGGACCCCAGCCATACTCAACAGCAAAAGATGCAGTATGGGTACCGCAACCCCACAAAGGTACAGAGATAACAACAGAAAGTAGGAAACGTCCATAGTCATGCCAATTAATTGCTGACTCTTCTGGAAAGGGAGACAGAATTGAAAAACTAACAACATATAGAAAGAATATTAGACAAACCTCAAGTCTAAGAGAATAGCTGGTTCAGAGGTTGTAGTCTAACCTGGGCCTCTCTGCCACATGAAGTATTATAAATGGTACTTGATAGTTGAGAAGTCCTGGTACAGATTTTGCAAGGGGCTTCATGTTACCCATCTACACTAATCAGCCGTAACATTGAAACCACTGACAGGCAAAGTGAATAACATTGATCAGGGGCGTAACTATAGAGGATGCAGGGAATGCGGTTGCACCCGGGCCCAGGAGCCTTAGGGGGCCCATAAGGCCTCTCTTCTCCATATAGGGAGCCCAGTACTATGAATAAAGCATTATAGTTGGAGGCCCTGTTGCATGTTTTGCTTTGGGGCCCAGGAGCTTCAAGTTACGCCTCTGACATTGATTGTCTATCTACATTGGCAAGGGGTGGATTATATTAGGCAGCAAGTGAATAATCTGTTCTTGAAGTTGAAGAGTTAGAAGCAAAAAAAATGGGCAAACATAGGGATATCCTTTGACAGGATTAAATTGTGATGAATAGATGACTGGATCAGAGCATCTCCAAAACGGCAACTGTTATGTGATGTTCCTGGTTTGCAGTGGTCCAAGGAAGCACAATTGATAAATTAGTGACATGATCATTGGCATCCAAGACTCATTGATGGCTGTGTAGAGCATAGTCCGATCCCACAAAAGAGCTACTGTAGCACAAATTGCTGAAAAAGTAAATGCTGGACACCTTCAGAGGTCTTAAGGACCCTATGTTTAGACAAATCAGGGCTATTTGAGCAGCATGAGGAAGACATAATATTAGGAAGGTAGTTTCAATGTTTTGGCTGATAGATGTATATGCAGACATAAGAAATGATTCTAATGCTTCTTCAAAGGTAGGCCAATCACTCTGTGCTGGATTTTATGAGCAATTATTTTTATTACTGCGGATACAATATTATTTTGCACAATGCTGAAATGTAACATAAGAAGCAAAAGACATGGAGGACAGCGTATTACTGCTAGTCCACTTATGTCTAATTTTAGTAATTACAGCACTGCCTTGGTGCTCTGCACAGACAATGAAATATAATAATGGTTTGCAGAAGAAAGACAGTGTGATAGACTGCAGGGAACAAACAACGCGACATTGCAGAAACTAAAGCAATTTGTAGAGAGAAGTATTCATTCTCTTATAATTCAGGCAAAACTGGAAAGTCATAATCACACAAACACTGACACATGCTGTATACAGCAGGCTGCAGAACTGAAAAGGAGATCATCCGCAGAGGAACAGCTAACAGCCCTGTGCAAATTAATAACAAAGGCAGAAATTGGGGGGAAACAACAAAATGTAGCTTTCTTAGCAATTCTGTAGTTATAAACAATTTACCTACAAGGTGGGCTTATCAGAACTGCATCTTTCACATAGCATTATATGGGTGCTTTCACACAGGTGAGTGCGATATTGGTCAGAGAAACTAGGACTTATATCGCACTTGCAAACCTGTGAATTTTGCCTGCAAGTGCGGAGGCATTTGTGAGAAAAACACATATTGCATCACTATTAGAGATGAGCGAACGTACTCGTCCGAGCTTGATGCTCGTTCGAGTATTAGCATGTTCGAGATGCTCGTTACTAGAGGTGAGCACCACGCGATGTTCGAGTTACTTTCACTTTCATCTCTGAGATGTTAGCACGCTTTTCTGGCCAATAGAAAGACAGGGAAGGCATTACAACTTCCCCCTGCGACATTTAAGCCCTATACCACCCCCTTGCAGTGAGTGGCTGGCAAGATCAGGTGTCACCCCAGTATATAAATCGGCCCCTCCCGCAGCTCGCCACAGATGCATTCTGACATAGTTGAGGGAAAGTGTTGCTGGTGCCGGAGCTGCTACAGGGAGAGCGTTAGGAGTTATTTTAGGCTTCAAGAACCCCAAAGGTCCTTCTTAGGGCCACATCTGACCGTGTGCAGTACTGTTGAGGCTGCTTTTTGCAGTGTTGCACTTTTTTTTTTTTTTTTGTATATCGGCCGTGCAGAGCATTGCGTCCTGCAGTAATTTTACATTGTCCAGGGCCAGTAGTGGTGAGGCAGGGACAGAAGACATATTTAGTGTATATAGGCAGTGGTCTTTTCCAAAAAAATTTGGGAAAAAAATTCTATTTGGGCTGCCTGTGACTGTCCTCAGTGTACTGCGTCTCTGCTGGGGGTAGTTGTCCTAATTCATACGCAGCCAGCTAAGTGTTACAGCAGGCTTGCGCAAAATTCTTTCCTGGCTCTGCGTTGCCCGTCACATCACCGCTGTATTCCTCTCCACAGTGAAACAGTCTGCAGTAATTTTACATAGTCCAGGGCCAGTAGTGGTGAGGCAGGGACAGAAGACATATACAGTCTATATAGGCAGTGGTCTTTTCCAAAAAAATTTGGGAAAAAAATTCTATTTGGGCTGCCTGTGACTGTCCTCAGTGTACTGCGTCTCTGCTGGGGGTAGTTGTCCTAATTCATACGCAGCCAGCTAAGTGTTACAGCAGGCTTGCGCAAAATTCTTTCCTGGCTCTGCGTTGCCTGTCACATTACTGCTGTATTCCTGTCCACAGTGAAACAGTCTGCAGTAATTTTACATAGTCCAGGGCCAGTAGTGGTGAGGCAGGAACAGAAGACATATACAGTCTATATAGGCAGTGGTCTTTTCCAAAAAAATTTGGGAAAAAAATTCTATTTGGGCTGCCTGTGACTGTCCTCAGTGTACTGCGTCTCTGCTGGGGGTAGTTGTCCTAATTCATACGCAGCCAGCTAAGTGTTACAGAAGGCTTGCGCAAAATTCTTTCCTGGCTCTGCTGTGCGTTCTGTAAGCGAAGTCAGCCTCCAACCACAGGCCAATAAGCGGCACATTTAATTACAGCGTTCTGTTTCTGCACTACTGGTAATACACCATGCTGAGGGGTTGGGGGAAGGCCTAGAGGACGTGGACGCGGAGGCCCAAGTCAGGGTGTGGGCACAGGCCGAGCTCCTGATCCAGGTGTATCGCAGCCGACTGCTGCGGGATTAGGAGAGAGGTACGTTTCTGGCGTCCCCACATTCATCTCACAATTAATGGGTCCACGCGGTAGACCTTTTTTAGAAAATGAGCAGTGTGAGCAGGTCCTGTCGTGGATGGCAGAAAGTGCATCCAGTAATCTACCGACCACCCAGAATTCTGCGCCGTCCACTGCTGCAACTCTGAATCCTCTGGCTGCTGCTCCTCCTTCCTCCCAGCCTCCTCACTCCATTACAATGACACATTCTGAGGAGCAGGCAGACTCCCAGGAACTGTTCTCGGGCCCCTGCCCAGAATGGGCAGCAATGGTTCCGAATCCTCTCCCACTGGAGGAGTTTGTTGTGACCGATGCCCAACCTTTGGAAAGTTCCCGGGGTCCGGGGGATGAGGCTGGGGACTTCCGGCAACTGTCTCAAGAGCTTTCAGTGGGTGAGGAGGACGATGACAATGAGACACAGTTGTCTATCACTCAGGTAGTAGTAATTGGAGTAAGTCCAAGAGAGGAGCGCACAGAGGATTCGGAGGAAGAGCAGCAGGATGATGAGGTGACTGACCCCACCTGGTTTGCTACGCCTACTGAGGACAGGTCTTCAGAGGGGGAGGCAAGGGCAGCAGCAGGGCAGGTTGGAAGAGGCAGTGGGGTGGCCAGGGGTAGAGGCAGGGCCAGACCGAATAATCCACCAACTGTTTCCCAAAGCGCCCCCTCGCGCCATGCCACCCTGCAGAGGCCGAGGTGCTCAAAGGTCTGGCAGTTTTTCACTGAGAGTGCAGACGACCGACGAACAGTGGTGTGCAACCTGTGTCGCGCCAAGATCAGCCGGGGAGCCACCACCACCAGCCTCACCACCACCAGCATGCGCAGACATATGATGGCCAAGCACCCCACAAGGTGGGACGAAGGCCGTTCACCGTCTCCGGTTTGCACCGCTGCCTCTCCCCCTGTGCCCCAACCTGCCACTGAGATCCAACCCCCCTCTTCGGACACAGGCACTACCGTCTCCTGGCCTGCACCCACACCCTCACCTCCGCTGTCCTCGGCCCCATCCACCAATGTCTCTCAGCACACCGTCCAGCCGTCGCTAGCGCAAGTGTGGGAGTGCAAGCGCAAGTACGCCGCCACGCACCCGCACGCTCAAGCGTTAAACGTGCACATAGCCAAATTTATCAGCCTGGAGATGCTGCCGTATAGGCTTGTGGAAACGGAGGCTTTCAAAGGCATGATGGCGGCGGCGGCCCCGCGCTACTCAGTTCCCAGTCGCCACTACTTTTCCCGATGTGCTGTCCCAGCCCTGCACAACCACGTCTTCCGCAACATTGTACGCGCCCTCACCAATGCGGTTACTGCCAAGGTCCACTTAACAACGGACACGTGGACAAGCACAGGCGGGCAGGGCCACTATATCTCCCTTACGGCACATTGGGTGAATTTAGTGGAGGCTGGGACAGAGTCAGAGCCTGGGACCGCTCACGTCCTACCCACCCCCAGAATTGCGGGCCCCAGCTCGGTGCTGGTATCTGCGGCGGTGTATGCTTCCTCCACTAAACCACCCTCCTCCTCCTACGCAACCTCTGTCTCGCAATCAAGATGTGTCAGCAGCAGCACGTCGCCAGCAGTCGTCGCGCGGCACGGCAGCACAGCGGTGGGCAAGCGTCAGCAGGCCGTGCTGAAACTACTCAGCTTAGGAGAGAAGAGGCACACGGCCCACGAACTGCTGCAGGGTCTGACAGAGCAGACCGCCTGCTGGCTTGCGCCGCTGAGCCTCCAACCGGGCATGGTCTGTGTGACAACAACCATAACCTGGTGGCGGCTCTGCAGCTCTGCAGCCTCACGCACGTACCATGCCTGGCCCACGTCTTTGATATGGTGGTTCAGCGCTTTCTGAAAAGCTACCCACGCTTGTCAGACCTGCTCGGAAAGGTGCGCCGGCTCTGCGCACATTTCCGCAAGTCCCACACGGACGGTGCCACCCTGCGCACACTGCAACATCGGTTTAATCTGCCAGTGCACCGACTGCTGTGCGACGTGCCCACACGGTGGAACTCTACGCTCCACATGTTGGCCAGGCTCTATGAGCAGCGTAGAGCTATAGTGGAATACCAACTCCAACATGGGCGGCGTAGTGGGAGTCAGCCTCCTCAATTCTTTACAGAAGAGTGGGCCTGGTTGGCAAAAATGTCTGCCAGGTCCTTGGAAACTTTGAGGAGTCTACCCAGATGGTGAGCAGCGATGCTGCAATCATTAGCGTCACCATTCCTCTGCTATGCCTCTTGAGAAGTTCCCTGCAAAGCATAAAGGCAGACGCTTTGCGCTCGGAAACAGAGGCGGGGGAAGACAATATGTCGCTGGATAGTCAGAGCACCCACCTGTCTATATCTCAGCGCGTTGAGGAGGAGGAGGAGCATGAGGAGGATGAGGAGGAGGGGGAAGAGACAGCTTGGCCCACTGCTGAGGGTACCCATGCTGCTTGCCTGTCATCCTTTCAGCGTGTATGGCCGGAGGAGGAGGAGGAGGATCCTGAAAGTGATCTTCCTAGTGAGGACAGCCATGTGTTGCGTACAGGTACCCTGGCACACATGGCTGACTTCATGTTAAGATGCCTTTCTCGTGACCCTCGCTTTACACGCATTCTGGCCACTACGGATTACTGGGTGTACACACTGCTCGACCCACGGTATAAGGAGAACCTTTGCACTCTCATACCCGAAGAGGAAAGGGGTTCGAGAGTGATGCTATACCACAGGACCCTGGTGGACAAGCTGATGGTAAAATTCCCATCCGACAGCGCTAGTGGCAGAAGGCGCAGTTCCAAGGGCCAGGTAGCAGGGGAGGCGCGGAGATCAGACAGCATGTACAGCACAGGCAGGGGAACACTCTCTAAGGCCTTTGACAGCTTTATGGCTCCCCAGCAAGACTGTGTCACCACTCCCCAGTCACGGCTGAGTCGGCGGGAGCACTGTAAAAGGATGGTGAGGGAGTACGTAGCCGATCGCACGACCGTCCTCCGTGACGCCTCTGCCCCCTACAACTACTGGGTGTCGAAGCTGGACACGTGGCCTGAACTCGCACTCTATGCCCTGGAGGTGCTTGCTTGTCCTGCGGCTAGCGTCTTGTCAGAGAGGGTGTTTAGTGCGGCTGGAGGAATCATCACGGATAAGTGTACCCGCCTGTCAACCGACAGTGCCAACAGGCTTACACTCATCAAGATGAACAAAGCCTGGATTTCCCCAGACTTCTCTTCTCAACCAGCGGACAGCAGCGATACCTAAACAATACGTAGGCTGCACCAGCGGATGGAAGCATTGTTCTCTATCACCATCAAAAACGTGGACCTTTTAGCTTCATCAATCTGTGTATAATATTCATCCTCCTCCTCCTGCTCCTCCTCCTGAAACCTCACGTAATCACGCCGAACGGGCAATTTTTCTTAGGCCCACAAGGCTCAGTCATATAATTTTTGTAAACAATTTTTATACGTTTCAATGCTCATTAAAGCGTTGAAACTTGCACCTGAACCAATTTTTATTTTAACTGGGCTGCCTTAGGCCTAGTTACAAATTAAGCCACATTAACCAAAGCGATTAATGGGTTTCACCTGCCCTCTTGGTTGGGCAGTTCATTAGTACTGTTGGTACACCAATTTTTTGGGGCCCTCGCCTACAGTGTAATCCAAATAATTTTTTGCACACCTGCATTAAAGCTGACGTTACATCAGCTGTGCTGTGCACTGCAATGGGATATATTTATGTACCGCCGGTGGGTTCCAGGTAGCCACCCATGCTGTCGGTCCACACGGAGTTGTAACTGCATGTGTCCACTTCTAAAGAACCCCAGTCTGACTGGGGTATGCAGTGTGGGCTGAAGCTCACCTGCATTAAACATGACTTTACCTCAGCTGTGCTGGGCACTGCAATGGGATATATTTATGTACCGCCGCTGGGTTCCAGGGAGCCACCCATGCTGTGGGTCCACACGGAGTTGTAACTGCATGTGTCCACTTCTAAAGAACCCCAGTCTGACTGGGGTATGCAGTGTGGGCCGAAGCCCACCTGCATTAAACATGACATTACCTCAGCTGTGCTGGGCACTGCAATGGGATATATTTATGTACCGCCGCTGGGTTCCAGGGAGCCACCCATGCTGTGGGTCCACACGGAGTTGTAACTGCATGTGTCCACTTCTAAAGAACCCCAGTCTGACTGGGGCATGCAGTGTGGGCCGAAGCTCACCTGCATTAAACATGACATTACCTCAGCTGTGCTGGGCACTGCAATGGGATATATTTATGTACCGTCGGTGGCTTCCTGGCACCCACCCATGCTGTTGGTCCACAGGGACTTCATAATAGGGAGTTGTACCTGCCTGTGTCTATGAATTAAAAACCACGGTCAGGTTGGGGCATGCAGTGTGGGCCGAAGCCCACCTGCATTTAATCTGACGTTAGCTCTGCTGTCCAGGGCACTGCAATGGGATACATTTATGTATAGCCGGTGGGTTCCAGGGAACCACCCATGCTGTGGGTGCACACGGAATTCCCATTGCGGAGTTGTACCTGCCTGTGACTATTTATAAAAAACTGCGGTCTGACTAGGGCATGCAGACACCTTGACAGAATGAATAGTGTGTGGCACATAGGTACCCCATTGCTATGCCCACGTGTGCAGCTCCTGATGGCGGTGGTACAGGATTATATTTCTCATTGCTTCTGTACAGCATTGTGGGCTATCGCCCCGCCCCTTTTAAAGAGGGTCGCTGCCTAGCCGTGCCAACCCTCTGCAGTGTGTGCCTGCGGTTCCTCCTCATGGCAGATGCACTTATAAATAGACGTGAGGGTGGTGTGGCATGAGGGCAGCTGAAGGCTGCGCAGGGACACTTTGGTGTGCGCTGTGGACACTGGGCCGTGCGGGGGTGGGGGTTGGGCAGCATGTAACCCAGGAGAAGTGGCAGCGGAGTGTCATGCAGGCAGTGATTGTGCTTTGTTGGAGGTAGTCTGGTGCTTAGCTAAGGTATGCATTGCTAATGACGGCTTTTCAGAAGTAAAAATTGTTGGGAGGGGGGGGCCCACTCTTGCCGCTATTGTGGCTTAATAGTGGGACCTGGGAACTTGAGATGCAG
This sequence comes from Eleutherodactylus coqui, assembly GCF_035609145.1. NCBI lineage: Eukaryota > Metazoa > Chordata > Amphibia > Anura > Eleutherodactylidae > Eleutherodactylus > Eleutherodactylus coqui. The sequence continues at coordinate 72,232,331 of NC_089847.1, forward strand.
CCCAACATGTAGCCCCTCGCCTGCCCTATCCGTTGCTGTGTCGTTCCCATCACTTTCTTGAATTGCTCAGATTTTCACAAATGGAAACCTTAGCGAGCATCGGCGATATACAAAAATGCTCGGGTCGCCCATTGACTTCAATGGGGTTCGTTATTCGAAATGAACCCTCAAGCATCGCGAAAATTTCGTCCCGAGTAACGAGCACCCGAGCATTTTGGTGCTCGCTCATCTCAAATCACTATATCACAAATGTGAAAAATGCGAGTGAAAAATCATATTTTTTCAATAGTAAAAATTGAAAAATCACATTGTACTCATGTGAAACTCACATTTATATACTAGTGTGATGCAATTTTTTTGCCTGCCATAGGAAATAATGGGCAATTTAAACAAGAATCGTTTAAAAATAAGTCATGCCGCAATAGTTCTGTCTTGGGCCATCAATTCCAGAAAAACATCACTCATGTGCATTACATCATTGAAATTAATTAGTGTGCGATATAAGACCATATAACAATTGTTCAGATATCGCACATGAAAAATCGCCAGTGTGAATGCACCTTCAAGCTCATAATTGTAGAGTATCAATAAATGATTCTCACGCATTGGATACCTCAATTGCCATAGTGGAGGGATGGCATGGTATACACAATCACCTCTTCCTAAAAACCAGCTGCGGACCCAATTGTTCACAACATCTATAAGCATCCCAGTTGCTGGACGGCCATGAATGTGGCTTAGGGCTCCTACCCACTTGCGTTTTTTTTTAACGCAAATATCAATAAAGCTTTCTAATGTTAAAAACGCATCGCACAAAAATCGCAAAGCACAAATTTGTAATGCATTTTTAACATTAGAAAGTCCTATTGACACTTGTGTAAAACAAAAGCAGAATTAATACAGCATTTTAAAAAACACGAGTGGGTAGGAGCCCTAAAAATGGGTGAAGACTTTTTATTTCTAGTTTTCCTGGTACTTTTTAAAGCTTTTTTCCCCCCAAAAAGCTGCTGCCAGATGCTGGCTTAGGGTGACTACCCACTAGCGTTTATTTTTCTGCTGCGAATTTCCTCCTATTTTTTCTTCCAATTGTCAATGGGACTTTCTAATGTTAAAAACGCAAAGTTGCGTTGCCTCGCGATGCGTCCCGTTGCGTTGTATCGCGTTGTGGTTTTGTCGCAGCAGAAAAAAACGCTAGTGGGTAGTCACCCTTAAACTCAAGCTAATAATGAAATATAAACTGCATTACAGACTGTTTTTTTGTGTAGTTTTTCTTGAGTCAGTTTTTTCATGCATTTTCCCATATGCTTCTTATAGAACTGGAAAAATGCATGAAAAAAAGCATGTAAGAAATGTACAAACACTTGTCTTTTTTAGCTTGGATGGTATGCTGGTTGCCTTTTACACGAGCAGCTGATTAATAATGAATTTTAGTTCAAATATTCAATCACCCTGACATTGCTCTATATGAAGGTTTGCCGAACTGCCAAGAAATGAGCAAAGCTCATTTGTCAGGTGTTCACGTCTTGTATGCAGCACCAAAAAATCATCAGTTGTCAGCAGCACATCAATCTATATATATATAAAGATGAAAGCCCTGACTGACTCACTGACTGACTGACTCACTGACTGACTCGGCACTAATTCTCCAACTTCCCGATGTCGTAGAATCATGAAATTTGGCAGAAGCATAGATTATGTCCAAAATAGGAAAAGTAAAGTGGTCCCAACTCGACTATTCAATTCTAAGCGCAAAAGAATTAGCGTCCAAATTTTACGTACGGAATCTAATTCTCTCACTTGCCGATGTCATAGAAACTTGAAATTTGGCACGGGCATTGATTATGTCATAAATAGGAAAAGTTAATGGGTCCCAACTCAATTATTCAATTCTAAGCGCAAAAGAATTAGCGTCCAAATTTTACATACATAATCTAATTCTCTCACTTCCCAATGTCATAGAAATTTGAAATTTGGCACAAGCATTGATTATGTCATAAATATGAAAAGCTAATGGGTCCCAACTCGATTATTCAATTCTAAGCGCAAAAGAATTAGCATCCAAATTTTACGTACATAATCTAATTCTCTCACTTCACGTTGTCATTTTATATAAAGGAAACGTCGCATGGTTACCTCCATGTGGTGTTTCCTGGGTAACGCAAAGAGCCATGCAAAATAGTGAACATATTTTTTTCCTCTGTATCTCTAAAGTAACCACAACTTCATAAGATTTTCCGTGTGAACACCAGATAAACACGAGTACCAAATTAACTCGGCGAAGCCGCGTATATCAGCTAGTTGCTTTATATAAGCAGAGATGTGCTGCCATCAACAATGTATGTCTGCTAAATCTGTTCAGGCACATACAGTGGTATTGATTACTCCATGTAAATTGAGGTAAATGAGCTGATTCACTTGCAAAAACATCAGTCAGTTCTCATTCCCAGCAGTGTCCAGTAAAAGCATCCTTCGTGCTCCCACTCACCGGCGTCTTCTGTTGCATTGATCGTTGGATCAGATGTAGGAGCTTCCGGTGCTACTTTTGCTGATAATATCCTCACACTCTCACTTTCCATAATTTGTATGATAGAAATCTTTACTGCCGTCCTCGGGAGAGTGATGGTACATCAGTTTCCACAACTTCTTCTCACATGATTACTTTCTCTTCTCTGCTTACTCTTTCCACTAATACCAAAGAGTCCGTTACAGATTAGTGGATTAATTCAAAGATCTCAACAAACAGATTGTAGATTTTGTGTGTAAAGCTTAAAAGGCATATGTTCTCTCACAGAACCTCTGATGTTAGTGCATCAATGTTGCCATAACATACAAGAGATATGCAGTAGGTGCACTAGAAACCAACAAAATATGGGGATAGGGGCAAGCTTGCTGTGGCCCCCTCACATCGCTTCAACTTCTTCTGAGTCTATGCAGATGGAAGTCGCACAAGACCTTTTTTCACACCTGATCAGCTGAGAATACTCTCAGGTGCTAATTAGCATAGTTCAGCCCCTTCCCTCCACACACACCCTCCCTGATAAGAGTAACAGGGACATGAAGTGCACATCTGCCCATTAATTCTTGTTTATTAAAGCATCTTTTGAATATCATGGTGGAGATCCGTGATACATCTTTGGCACATCTACAAAAAATCTAAGCATTGTCTCCAGATTTCAGCAGTAGATTCTTTTTAAAAATTGTGTCTATGGTAAATCTGTTATGTGTGAATATATCCTTTAGGGTGGATTTACACAAGCCTGTTTATGTGCGTACAATTGGTGTTCACATGTCCGTGTCTTACAGGCGTGCAAACGCACTTAACTGCAAAACATAGGACATGCGTGCACCATAGATCTGTGGTGCACGTCAATATTCCCCAGCGAGGAGTCCCCTCATCACTGAACACTGTGACAGCACTGTCACAGTCTTGAGTGACAAGAGGACTCCAAATCCGGGGAGTAAAGAATCCCCTGCCACAGCTGTCACAGCTGTGGCAGAGGATCGCAATGTTCTCCCATTGCTTTCATTAGAACCAGCACTTCTGCAGTCCCATTGAAAGCAATGGGCTGCTGGCAAGCCATGCAGGGATTTTCGGGGAAGGGCTTTAAATATAAGCCTTTCCCTGAAAAATCATCCCTAGAATGTGTAAAAAATAAAAAAAAATTATACTCACCTCCCTTCAGCCGCTGGGGCTCAGGCGCGTCCAGCCTGTTTTCTCCCTGCACTGCACTGAAGCTCTTTCAGCAGCGGGGATTTAAAATCTCCGCCTGCTGAAAGGGTTATATCTGATTGGCTGAGCGTTCAGCTAATCACAGGCAGCTCTTAGCCATTCATTGAATGACAGCTGAGTGCTGCATGTGATTGGTGACAGCACTCAGCCAATCATAGGCAGTGCTTGGCCATTCATTGAATTCAATGAATGGCCAGGTGCCAGATGGCCAAGGAATACATAGCGATCCTCTGCCACAGCTGTGACAGCTGTTGCAGGGGATTCTTTATTCCCTGCGGGGAGTCCCCTTGGCACTAATCACTGTGACAGTGCTGTCACAGTGTTCAGTGACAAGGGGACTCCCCGTGGGTAATATTTACATGGCAGCGGCAGAGAGGTGAGTATATATACATTTTTTTAAATTTTTTTTTACACAAACAGGGATGATTTTCAGGGAAGGGCTTATATTTAAAGCCCTTCCCTGAAAATCATTGCAGGGGTTTGTGCACGTATGTGGGTGCGCGGTTTTGTGCGCACCTATGTATGGCACACGCACACGCTCGTGTGAATGCACCCTCAGGTCATAAAAAGAAACAGGCAGACAAAAACATATTCAAAGCAAGTGAAAAGGTACAAAACAAGTACAAAAAAACCAAGGGTGATTAAGAATGATAAGCGGATCCTTCCTGAAGGCTATCAACTTATCATAGTTTGATCGGTTTTGCTCTTTTGGTACTTATTTTATACCTTGTTTGATAGTTTGTAATTTAATTGTTATTAGCTGTGAAATTTTGCAGGTAAAGCCACTGCACACATGAAGCAAGGTACCTCTCGCAGAGCCACATCGCCAACAAGAGTCCGATATTGCCGGATAAATATGGTGAATGAGGTCTGGACACCTATACCACCTGGTGAGCAATTTATATTTTTTTCCTGTGTGGCGCAAGCCGATGGCAACTTGTGTGAAAATGTAATTGCCCTTTCCCAATCAGTCCAATATCGAAACAGACAACTCGCTCTCACATGTGCATTTTAATTGACCCATTGGTGCAGCACTAGCGGCCAGGGGTGTTGCTAGGGTCTTAAGAGAGCACAGAAACAAACCTGAAGAATTATTTTCACCTTCCTTCTCTAACACAGTAATAATCCCCCTTTGTGCTGTCCTCCACAATGATAAAGTCCCCTTTTGTGCCCTCTCCTCAGTTATAGAGTCCTCCTATATGCCCCCTCCTCGGTGATAGCATTTCCCTTTGTGCTCCCACACAGTGTTAGCTCTCTCCCTTCTCCTCATCAGGGTCTACATTTTCTGCACTGTAGAAAAAACTGCAAGAAACTTCCCTGACAGCAGCACAGCTCGAAGTCTAACTCTTCCCACACGTGACTGATCACATGCTCATGACAAAGTTCTAACAGATTCTCCAGCAGTCTATACATGTGACTGGTCACCTGATCATTATATAAACGGTCCTTTTAGCCCTAAAGTTATGTCTTCGTATGCTGTCCTGTTGAACACAGCTGATTATCTCTTTTGACTGTAGTTTAGTCTGATGCCTCCCCTCCTCAATGCACCCAGGGCCCATGCCCCTCCTGCTTCCCCGAGCTATGCCCCTGGTTATTAGTTCACCGCCCAGCACTCTTTTCTAAACTTAATTACCTCAAGTTTGATAACTTCTCTGGGTATCGTAGTCCTTTTATTCCATTTATCGCTTTAGTTGCCCACCTGTAAATCTGCTCAAGCTCTGACATAGCTTTTTTGAATACCGATGCCCAAAACTGTACACAATATTTCATGTGTGGTCTAACCAGTGATTTATAAAGAGGAAGACGATGTTCTCGTCATGTGCTTCTAGACATCTCTTGATGCACCCCATGATCTTGCTAGTTTTGGCAGCAACTGCCTGACACTGGTTGCTCCAATTAAAGCGCTCCAGTGATTATATTAATTAACCCCTTAGTGACAGCCCTATCGTAAAGCTACGTCCTGCTGTTGCAGGACGTGTATGGAGGGAGGTAGCGCCGCTATCTCCCTCCATACAGCGCGGGCATCAGCTGTTTATTACAGCTGACACCCGCAGGCAATAGCTGCTCGGGGGTCCCGCACGCCTCCCCCCCCCCCGCGGTGAGATCGGGGGAGCCGTGCAAGTGTCATGGCAGCCGGGGGCCTAATGAATGGCCCCAGGGCTGCCTTAGCAGACTGCCTTTCAAGCCATCCACACAGGGTGGCTTGAAAGACTGCCTGTAAAAAAGCAGTATGACGTAATGCTATAGCATTACGTCATACTGCAGGAGCGATCAAAGCATCGCATGTTAAAGTCCCCCAGGGGGACATCAATGTAATGTAAAAAAAATAATCAATAAAGTTTTTTTAATTGTTAAAAAAAAAAGGTATAAAAGTTTAAATCACCCCCCCTTTTGCCATATCCATTATTAAAAAATCAAAATCATAAAATAAAAATATGTATTTGATATCGCCCTCGTCCGCAAAAGTCCGATCTATCAAAGTAGTGCATTATTTTTCCCGCACGGTGAACGTCGTCTGAAAAAAAAAATAAAGAACGCCAGAAATACACTTTTTTAATTACCCTGTCTCCCAGAAAAAACGCAATAAAATGCGATCCAAAAGTCTTATGTATTCCAAATTGATACTATCGGAAACTTCAGGACATTCCGCAAAAAATGAGCCCTTGTTCAACTACATCGACGGAAAAATAAAAAAGGTATTGCGCGCACAAAATGACCGCAGAAAATAATTGAAAAAAATTAAATATCTTAAAAAAAAAAGTACTACAGCAAAAACAATACTATATAAGTTTGGTATCGTAGTAATCGTACTGACCCATAGAATAAAAATATCAGGTCGTTTTTGTTGCAATTTGTGTGCTGTAGAAACAGGACGCACCGAAAGATGGTGGAATGTCGTTTTTTTTTCCATTTCTCTCCGCTAAGAATTTTGAAAAAGTTTTTCAGTAAATTATATGGTACAATAAATAGTGCCATTGAAAAATACAACTCATCCTGCAAAAAACAAGCCCACATACAGCGACGTCGATGGATAAATTAAGGAGCTACGATTTTTTAAAAGGGAGTAGGAAAAAACTAAATGGAAAAAAGCAAAAAAGCTCCGTCACTAAGGGGTTAAAGCTATAGACTTACTTCACTGGGGAACCTTCCTGTCGGCACCTCTAATCCCAGAAAGCGTATATACGGGTTGTCCCGCCACCCAAACTGATTTTTTTTCCCCATTAATGCCCTGTAGAGTAGAAGCATCATACACTACAGCTTTACACATAAAAAACGATATTTTGCTCACCTTTTTATTCCTTTTATTCCCCTTATAAAGCTGGCCTGAAGGATTTTTCAAAGATGGCACCGCTGCGTAGTTCCCATGACGCACTGCTGCCTCTCTCTCCTCAGCGCGCACGCTCCTGATGACACCGGTCACATGACTGGAGGACCGGCATCATAATGGAGACGCACGCTTCACTGCTTTGAATGGAACCGGCAGCCAGCCGGCTCCATTCAAAGCAATGAGAGGGCAGGGAGAGCAGTGCAATCTCCTGCTACTGCTGTGACAGCTGTAGCAGGAGATTCCTTCCTCTCCCTGGCATGTCCCTCGTCACTGGACGCAGAGTCCAGTGACGAGGGGACATGCCGGGGAGATGAAGAAATCTCCTGCTACAGCTGTCACAGCAGTAGCAGGAGATTGTGATCTCTAGCAGTACTTTAATAGCAGAGGATCGCGATCCTCTGCTATTGAAAGTGAAAGTAGCACCAAACATGCCCTACACACACACACACATGCCCCCCCCCCCTCACAGTGCCCCCTCCAGGGCCCACACACAGTGAACCCGCTTCAATGACCCCCTCAGTGCCCCCACCACACACATGCCCCTCCACAGTGTCACCCCACACAGTGCACCCCCACAGTGCCCCTACCACAGTGTCCCCCCACAGTGTCCCCCCCCACCCCGCAAGAAGTCTATGTGACAGCACTCAACAACGACAAGTCTATGTGACAGCACTCCCACCCCCGCAAGAAGTCTATGTGACAGCACACCCCACAACGACAAGTCTATGTGACAGCACTCCCACCCCCGCAAGAAGTCTATGTGACAGCACCCAACAGCGACAAGTCTATGTGACAGCACCCCCACCCCAACAAAAGTCTATGTGACAGCACCCAACAGCAACAAGTCTGTGACAGCAAACAGCACAGTGACAAGTCTATAAGACAGCACCCCCACCCCACAAGAAGTCTATGTTGCAGCACCCAACAGCGACAAGTCAATGTGACAGCACACCCCACAGCGACAAGTCTATGTGACAGCACACCCGACAGCAAACAGCACAGCGACAAGTCTATGTGACAGCAAACAGCACAGCCACAAGTCTATGTGAAAGCACCCCCACCCCCGCAAGAAGTCTATGTGACGGCACCCAACAGCGACAAGTCTGTGACAGCAAACAGCACAGCGACAAGTCTATGAGACAGCACCCCCACCCCACAAGAAGTCTATGTGACAGCACCCAACAGCGACAAGTCTATGTGACAGCACACCCCACAGCGACAAGTCTATGGGACAGCACACCCGACAGCAAACAGCACAGCGACAAGTCTATGTGAAAGCACCCCCACCCCCGCAAGAAGTCAATGTGACAGCACCCAACAGCGACAAGTCTATGACAGCAAACAGCACAGCGTCAAGTCTATGTGACAGCACCCCCACCCCACAAGAAGTCTATGTGACAGCACCCAACAGTGACAAGTCTATGTGACAGCAAACAGCACAGCGACAAGTCTATGGGAAAGCAACCCTACCCCCGCAAGAAGTCTATGTGACAGCACCCAACAGCGACAAGTCTATGTGACAGCACACCCCACAGCGACAAGTCTATGTGACAGCACACCCCACAGCAAACAGCTCAGCAACAAGTCTATGTGACAGCAAACAGCACAGCGACAAGTCTATTTGAAAGCACCCCCACCCCCGCAAGAAGTCTATGTGACAGCATCCAACAGCGACAAGTCTATGTGAAAGCAAACAGCACAGCGACAAGTCTATGTGACAGCAAACAGCACAGCGACAAGTCTATGTGACAGCAAACAGCACAGCGACAAGTCTAAGTGACAGCACCCCCACCCCACAAGAAGTCTATGTGACAGCACACCCCACAGCGACAAGTCTATGTGAAAGCACCCCCACCCCCGCAAGAAGTCTATGTGACAGCACCCAACAGTGACAAGTCTGTGACAGCAAACAGCACAGCAACAAGTTTATGTGACAGCATCCCCAGGCCACAAGAAGTCTATGTGACAGCACCCAACAGCGACAAGTCTATGTGACAGCACCCTCCACCCCACAAGAAGTCTATGTGACAGCACCCAACAGCGACAAGTCTATGTGACAGCACCCCTCACCCGCAAGAAGTCTATGTGACAGCACCCAACAGCGACAAGTCTATGTGACAGCACCCCCACCCCCAGCGAAAAGTCTATGTGAGAGCACCCCCACTGCAAAAAGTCTGTGATAGAACCCCCTTCCCCGCCACCCGTAGGACCAGCCCGGCACCCTTCCCCCCTTAGACCAGTGTCATGATGACACCCCCCGACCAGTGCTAAGACTGCCCGCTCGACTCCCGTACCCCCCCTCCCCCGTGAAAAGTGACAGCCTGACTCCAACCAGGCACATTCAACCCCCGTACTCCACCCAGACCAGTGATATGCTGGCGCCCGCACCCCCCCATGTCCTAAGTGACAGCCCGACTCCAACCAGGCACATTCAATCCCCCTCAACCCCCCATTGTTTGCCCGACCCTCTTCCAGTTTAAATGGGCCTTAACAATAAAACTATTCCTCATCACATATATACCTTCTACAGTCCACAGTCTCCTACAGAAGTCTCCAGGAATGCCTTACACAACTCAGCTACTTCCGATTCTCACTTGCCCACACGAATGTAGCATAATGCACCTCATTTAAAACTGGGGGGCATTATATTACGTTCGTGTTGGCAAGTGAGCACCGGGTCCACACAAACATTACCAAAGATAGGGAACACCAGGTGAAACAACCACCAATTAGCACCTCTCCCTATCTTCTACAAAGGAAGATGACCAAGGACCTACCTGGGCAGGGAAATTGCCCCAATAAAGAGTGACCAAGCAGTCTTCGGATCTTGTTTGTTTCCCATGCTCTGTGCATTTGTGTAAAAAACATTTTAGATTGTGGTCAGTGTCTCTTGCTCCTCTACTTAACTTCAGAATTTTTTGTCCTTGTCCTTTCTCCCACTTGCAATTGCAAGGTTCTCCAATGTATCTGGGCTTCCAAATGTTCAACATGCGCACATCTTTTACAGCTCAAACGGCTGTTAAAGAACTGCATATATTGCATAAGATGGACACTGGAGTGCACATTCTAATTAATGGTGATAGTACAGATAAAAATCAAGTAATTTATTAAAACGATCATTAACAAAGATAAACAGTGCATAACTATAAGTGACTATAAGTGATTCCTGAATCTAAAATCACTTAATCTCAAGTCAAACACAAAACAAAAAACCCACTTTAGTTCACACTACACACACACACTTGCTTTTCCTGTTTGCTTACAAAGCATTCAGTTTCAGTAACTTCTGCAATTAATCCTGTTTGGAAAGCAAAGACAGTGAATCTGCTCTTCTTCCTCACCTTCCCCAATCCTGTATATCACGTAATATGGCATTACAAACAGGATCTGGGAGTGTTGTTATAAGAAAGCGAGACTATTATTTATGGAGAGTGCGTGTTGGAGAGGATGGCTAACTGCCAGGCCATGGGTGTTACCAGATCCCATTGCAGCCCTGATGAGAAAACTTGGGAAAAGCCTGAAGATGTACCACCGTGTGGCCTTATGTGTATTCCAGGGGGACTGCTGTTCAGAGCACTTCCACCAGTGTGGTGCAAGACTTTGGGACCCCTTCCCAGGACTTCTACAATATAGCTGCAATGTATAGTTTGTGATGGAAAACTACTGTGCCTAATTTTAATTTTTGATGGAAACAGAAGGTAAACTATAGTAACATAGTTTGTAAGGCCGAATGAAGACAATGTCCATCTAGTCCAGCCTGTTTATCCTCTTATGTTGTTTATCCAGAGGAAGGCAAAAAAAAACAAGAGCAGGAGCCAATTAGCCCTTTTGGGGGAAAAATTCCTTCCCGACTCCCTAATGGCAATCTGACTACTCCCAGGATCAACCCCTAATATTTCTTACCTGCTGTGTATCCAGATTAACTGTGTTCTGTTTAATATAATAATGAAAATATCTGGACCACAACCCCTTTTTGGAAGCTGCCCACAGTTAAAACCATTTTCTTAAATATATTTAAAAAAATGTTTATTTCAAAATAATTTCAGAATAACCTAGTGTTCTATATTGTAATAATTACAGCACAAAACATATTGTATACTTTAACCTTGGTTTGCAGATGCATATTCGGTACATTAAATTTATTATTTCTGTCAGTGAAGCTTTACACCTCATCAATTAGAATCATAGTGTAAATTTACATGCATCAGTTTGTTTCAGTAATTTCCGTGTCCTATTGAACTACACGGGGGTTGCAGAAATCTGTGTGTTTGAAAATACTGCAGTCAGATGAATGGAACTGCAGAAATGTCTATAACAAATTTGCCACATCTGTATATATCTAGAGGAATATAATGAGTTTCATGTACAGGAACATATTTCAACTAAGGTTTTTAAGTGGCTGTTCAACTTACACTTACATGTCAGAAGTTATGGGATAGCAGTATGTAAATTGATTATAAAGAAATGTTATTTCTGGTAATGGCTTGGGAACGCCCACACCTGTATAAATTGTGAGGTGTTATCTTGTGAATGAGGTTGAAAATTGTCCAGCATGCTCATGGCAAGGTGATGTGAATTTAGAGTTCAAATGAGTCATGACAGTGAGTGCCAGATGAAAGTGACATTCCTTTTGTGAAGTTGCGTGGGCATGTAACATTCCTTGCTCCACAGTGTCACATGTGTACCAGGAATACATCGTAGAAGGTATTGCTACTCACAGAGGGCAATACAGTGGCAATCCATTGGTGCTTAATAATTGTAACCAGTACCCCAAAGTCGGGTACTCCAGGATGGTCTGTGCCCACAATATCTCTGCAATCGGGTTAAAGTGATGTTTAATAATTGTGAAATGTTATAATGTTATTGTTCATATTTCTTAGGTGTGTGTGACTTAAATTGATGACTAAGGTGTTAATTTCAAGTGTTCCTACCACCTAACCCTGAATGACTTTGTAGAATACACCCTAACCTGCTATCATTCCTGTCAATCACCCTTAGCTAGTTCTGGGGTTGGATAGTCAGATTTCCCCTAGCTCAGGATTGGGTGAGGGAGAGGGGTATAAGGGATGGAGTGGGTATAGTCCAGGCCTGGAGAGAGTCTAGTTCAGGGAAGTCTGAGATAGTGACCGGGGAGGAACAAGGAGACTATCTTTACTCCAAAGTCAGTGCGGTCGGAAGTGAAACATCTAAGTGTGAGTACTCAAAGTAAAGTCATTTTGGAGTGTTAGCAGAGATGAGAGAGAGTGAGAAGGAGAGAGAGAAGAGAAAAGTTCAAAGAAAAGAGACAGAAACCGGAGTCAGTGTCAAGAACAAGAGAGTAACAAGTTAATCCTTTCCAGTCCATACCAGCTAACAGAATCTATAATGAATGATGTATGTGGAGTATGTGTTCTAATAATGCCCGTAATGATCTTTTCCATGCAACCGTAATGCGAATTATGTAACTGCTACCAAGAAAAGAACTCTCTAAATAAAACTATTAAATTGTTTTCACCATATAAGTCTGCTTCCTGGAGGGCTTCCTACCATCTACAACACTAGACCCACAGGACAGCCTGGATCCCCATTTTTGTTTATTTCTCCATTTTTTTGTATTTTGTTTTGCTTGAACCAGGTCCCTAACCTGTATGTGAGCTGACATCACAACGAACTAACATGTTACCCTACCCAACTCCGCAGTAGCATGCAGTAATAATTGCCAATAATTACAATTGCAGTCATACCAGCCCCAGATCTTCTGCGGCAGCAGAGCCACCGTGACTACCATCTCAATTTACTCTTGCTACTTAACCTCTCCTAGGTCTGAGGTGCTGCACTAGTAGCATCTGGCTAGAATTGTCTGTACAAATGACTTTTGCAGAAAGCATATCCAAATTCAATGCAGTAGGATCCATACATGTATCAATTCAAGTCAGTGCAGTGTTCTTTAGCTTCCATGGAATATGGAAGTAGAGGACCCACCAGAGTGCCTCTGTTAAAACAATGACACTGAACACAGTGTCTCCCCTGGATTTGTGAGGCTGTTTACTGGACCCTAGAGGACTGGCCACATGTGACATGGTCCAATGAGTCATGGTAGCATTTGTTGTGGGCTGATGACTGACTTCATGTGTGGTGCAGACCCCATGAAACTATGGACCCCAGTTGTTAACAAGACACTGTGCAGGCTTGTGATGGTTCCATACTGATGTAAGGTGTGTTCTGATGGCATGGGTTGGATCTACTGGTATATCTAAATACATCATTGATTGGTGGCAGCTATATTTTATTGCTTTGTGGTCATTTGCAGCCCTAATGGACTTCATACATCCCTGCAATGATGGGATATTTCAGTAGGATAATACACCATGCCATCAGGCCTATGTTGTCCAGAATTGGTTCAAGGAGTATTTTGGAAAGTTCCTTCGAATGGTGTGACCTGCATGTTCACCCAACATGAGCCCAATTGAGCATTTGTAATGTGGTGGAGAGGTCCATTCACACATGAAATACTGGACCTACAAATACCACTGAACTGTGAGTGGCTATCCAGAACGTATGGCTCAACCTCCCTCCAGATATCTGCAATCCATTTGTGGAATCAATGTCACATTGAGTTACTGCACTTAGCTCCTGTCCCATGAGTTTTGGCATATCAGTGTAAATATCAGTGAGAAAGAAATAGGACATATTGACTATACAGTAGAGTGCTGGTAATCCAGCCACACAGTATGTTAGTATTGAATTTTAGTATTGTGTGCAGTGCACCATAGTCATACATGTGATTGAGGAATATAGAATGTACCACGCCAGGTTGTAATTTTAATTTGCATCGATCCTAATTTTAAACAATTGCCTCCTCCCCAACTCTCCAAAATAGCTATTTTTTTCTTGGACAGTTAAGGCCCATTTAGACGCAACGATGATCGCTAAAAATTCGCTCAAACGTCAGTTTGAGTGACAGTTTTGAGCGATCGTTTTGCATAAACTCTTAAGTAGCTACTTACCTACTTAAGAGTTTATTAACGTGCAAATGAAGCCTTTCACTGAATGCAGATAACAGCTGGAGGTCTGTCATCTGCATTCAGCTGCTTTGTTCTCCAGCGGGACTGAATACTATCAGCGCTACCCCGCTGAGAACTCAGCGTGCAGTCCCAGACAGCTGGCTTGAAGTCAGTGATGAACGAATAGTGCACAATGGGCACATGCTTAGATGCAGCGATTATCGCTCAAAGGATTGCTTTTCTTGTATCTTAATGGGCTTTTATCCACAGGAACCCTCAGTTATGGCCATTTGCACTGGTTACAATACAATAGCCACATTAATAATATTGCAAATATATCCTAGCCCTTAAACAGTGCGAATTTGGATGGTATAATAACAGCATGTCAGATTTTGCACTAAAATGTCTACATATGTTTGAAATGTCATGATTTATTTCTTCACATTTAAAATATCTTTCCATTTTTTGATTAACTGTATCTCCTGATGACCACAAGGTACAACAATTTGGGGACTTTTGTTATAGAGCATCTAATAGAAGTGTCTGTTCTGGTAACAGTTTATCTTTAAGCACTGCGATTTAAACACTGCAGATAATCTGGTGCCATCTTGTGGTGTACATTGTCAAAAGTGGAGAGAAAGAACCCAGTGCAAAATATAGATCACACTGAATGCTATCAACTAATCAGATTGTGTCTTTCATCTCAGGATGTGATGTTTAAAGAGGACCTGTTGCTTCTCCCAACTTGTCTGTTTTAGTAAATACTTGTATTCTCCCTGGCAGAGACGACTCCAGGTTTATGTGGGCCCTTGGGCAATAGCGTCTCAGTCTCAGAAGGGCGCTGGCTTAGTTATTATAATGAGCCAGCAGCCAACACCTCTGTGATGATGTCACGACAAAGGAGAGGCTGCAATACTTCATGATCGCTTGTCGGAACTTAGCTGAAAGTATCTGTTCCGACTCCACTACTCCACTACTCCGGATGAATCTTTAAAATCCCTGCATAACCCCTTCAGGCATTAATATGTTTTAGATATGCCACCTCTTTAGCATATAGATGCCACATTTTGCCACCTTTACATGCCTTTACATGCCTTTTGTGCCCTTGTACATGCCATCTTTTGCTCCCTTTAATATGCAGTACCCCTTATAGATATGCAATAAAATTACTGGGCTCATTATGTCTGGGGGGTCCACAGTGCACAGGGTTCCAGGAGGCTGGAGCAGCACAACAGTCGCTCCATGGCAGCTGCAGTAAGTGCAGATGTCCCTGCTGACTTCTGGGTTGTCTGATCTTGTGTCACACACATAATCATTGAGGCTGAGGAATGTCTGCAGTGATCATATTGGTGTCACATGATCATACAACCTAGAAATCAGCAGGGAAATCGGTGCCAACTGCAACTTCTGAAGAGCAACAGGGGATATATGTATCTTTTAAATTTTTTTTATCAGATGAAATAAAATTAAAATGAATGGGGCCTAACTACTGTTCTGACCCAGCAGCCCAGGCTATCTACCCCTCCTGGACCACTTCATTTAAGTCCTACGGATTTGATTTTAAATGATTTGCGTATGCCACTCACAGATAAAAAAATATCTCATGCTCCATTTTACCGTGGATCACGCGTGTATCTGGCTTCATTCATCTCTATGGGAGATTAGGATCCACAGTGCATCTGCAAATACATTTAAATACATTTGCAGATCCGCTGCAGATTTGAAAGTTTAAAGCAATTAGGGAGGTGGGGAAAAGGCTGGGAGGTGGTGTTGCATTTTTTTTTCCCGCACAAATGAGCTGCAGTGAATCCGCATACATCCGCGCAGAAACAAATCTGCAATCCATGATCTCCCACAAGGAAAAAAAAAACTACTTTAAGATGACCCGCAGTGCATCTGCTGCGGAAATCCACATGACATATCAGTGCATGCTGTGGACATGAGGCCTATGACTTTGAATAAATGAAACATTCTCAACTCCTTGAAACTGGACACTGCAAGCAAAATGCCTATGTACTGATATTAATGGAGCTTCAGTATGCAGAACAGATATACTTCAATTCTTCCTGTTTTGTTTCAATAGCATCTGTGAAATTAAATCACTAAGTTATGCTTTTTCTGCTGATGCTGCAAGTTAGATAACTTGGAAGTTGCCCAATATTTAATTTGATAAACATCAAATTGGTTATCTAAGCCTAGAAAACTGTCAGCAGAGTGCTTAAATGGAGGATGCATGACACAGAGGAGTTGTGCCCCTTAAAATATGTCTGTCTTGACTTACAAATTGGCCTGGAAAATGCTAATAAAAAAGAAAAGATATAAATGACCCACAAATACACAATGCATAGAGGATATTTGTAAATGTGACAGAAAAGTATTACCATGTAAAGTTTATCTATCAGCAATTCTTGAGAGTTAGGGTTTATTCACACAAAAGAATTGGCCCAAAATCTGATGGAAATGAAGCATATTATTTTAAATGGAGATAAGTACACTTGTGCCATATGAGGGCTTAGGGCTTATTCAGATAGGCGAATATCGGTTGGGTTTTCACGCCCGGACAATATACGCTGCCCCTCCTGCTACGATAGGAGGTGGGATAGGATGGGGGCTAGTGCACTGAGCTCCCGCACCGTCTCCTCCCCTCGCCACTGTTTGCAGTGGGAGGAGGCAGGACAGCGCGGAACTTAGCTCTGCCCCTGTCCTGTCTTCCCATTACAAACAGTGGCAGGGGGCGGGAGCTCCGTGCACTAGCTCCTGTCCCATCCTGCCTCCTCCTCTTGCCGAGAGGGGCAGTCTATATCAGCCGGGCGTGAAAACCCCGACCGATATACACCCGTCTGAATAAGCCCTTAAGTTGTATATTTTAATTACATCATTTTTGGGTACATAATGTATTGTATAACTTTTATTAAACAAATTTAGGGGGATTAGGAAAAAAAGAAATTCTGCCATTTGTTTGTTTATTTCAATTTTACGGCGTTTACCATGTAAAATAAATAATGCGATAAGATTTTTCTCTGGGTCACCACAAATCCGGCGGCACCAAGTTTATGCAGTATTTTTGTTTTGCTAGTTTTGTACACTTAGGCCTCATGTCCACGGGGAAAATCAGGCCCGCTACGGATTCTCCATGGAGAATCCGTAGCGGGTCCCTTCTGCCCCGCGGACATGAGCGCTGAAAATAAGAATAAATCAGAATAAACTTACCTCCCGCCCGCTCCAGATACTTCCTTCGCTGCGGCGTCATCTTCTCTGCGTCGCGGCCGGATCTTCTTTCTTCGGCCCGGCGGATGCGCAGGATGACGTCGGTGACGTGCCCCGCGCATGCGCCGGCCCGAAGCAAAATGATCCGGCCGCGACTGAGAGAAGATGGCGCCGCGGCGAAGAGAAGAACCGGAGCGGGTGAGTAAAATCTGATTTTTGTCTCCCGCGGATCCGGACGGCTTCCATAGGCTTCAATAGAAGCCCGCGGGAGCCGTCCCCGTGGGAGACCCGCATGAAAATGGAGCATGGTCCGGATTTTTTCATGCTCCATTTTTTTTAAAATCACTTTTATTGACCATTCGCGGGTATTTATCTACCCACGGGTGGTCAATGCATCCCTATGGGATGCGGATCCGCGGGCAGGAGAAGAGTTAAAATCCGCTGCTGATTTTAATTCTTCTTTTGCCCGTGGACATGAGGCCTAAAAGCACTTTTTGTTTGAAGATTTGCTTTTGTGTTGCCGCATTCCAAGATCCATAGCATTTTAATTTTTCTATCACAGAGTTCTGTGAGTTATTATCATTTGCTGAATGAGCTCTAGTCTTCATTTATTTAATGCTTAGGAATGTATAACATTTTGATTGCTTTTTATTCCATTTTCTAGAGGTTAGATTAACAAAGTCTGCAATTTTAGCATGTTTATTTTTTTTTAACGACGTTCATCATGTAGTATTAATAATATGTTAAATTAATTCTGCAGGCCGGTACAATTATGTCAATACCGAATCTTTTTTTTTTATTTAGCTTTTTTTACACTTTAAAAACTAAAAAATGTATCCCTGCATTCAAAGACGCCTAACATTTTTCTTTTTTTAATTAATCTTGCTGTGTGAGTTGTTTTGTGTGGGATGAGTTGTAATTTTTAATGGTGCCTTTAATGGTTCTTGATTAGAGATGAGCGAACGTACTCGGTAAAGCACTACTCGTCCGAGTAATGTGCTTTATCCGAGTATCACTCTACTCGTTCTGAAAGATTCGGGGAGCACTGCGGAGCGGGGAGCTGCAGGGGAGAGCCGGGAGGAACGGAGGGGAGATCTTTCTCTCCTTCTCTCCCGCCCGCTCTCCCCTGCTCCCCGCTGCGACTCACCTGTCAGCAGCGGCAGCTCCCGAATCTTTCAGAACGAGTAGAGCGATACTCGGATAAAGCACATTACTCGGACGAGTAGTGCTTTACCGAGTACGTTCGCTCATCTCTATTCTTGATTCATACAACGTTTTGATCACTTTCTATTCCGTTTATTATCTATTTTTGCCATGTTTTTTGCATTTTCTTCATGGCATGCACCGTGTCGCATAATAAAGTGCTAACTACTTTGGGGGGTCATCATGAATGCAGCGATACTAGATCTGTGATTTTTTTTCCATATTTTTTTCTTACATGGAAAGGGTGGGGTTTTGAAAATTTTATTTTTTTTAATACTTTTTAACTTTTCATTTTTTCCCCACTGCGGGACTTGAATATCACCATATTTTATCATTATTTTAATACACTACTATACTTCAGTATAGTAGTGCATTAGAAAGCCTATCAATCTCAGCCAGAGGCTTCATTCATACAAGCGTATATCAACCGTGCTTTCATGCCTGGCCAATATACGCTGCCCATCTGAATGCATTGGTTTACAATGTATCAGTTCAGATAGGCGCATTCGTGCGGCGTAAAAACACCCAGCCGGCCAACATAGCGCATTTCGGCTGGGTGCTTTTACGTTGTCCAGGAAAGATAGTTCAGGAACTATCTTCCTGGCTGGAATATGGCGATGGCTCCCATAGACTCCTATGGGAGCCTATAGTAGCTGCCGGAGAAGAGAGATAGGAGGGAGTTTAGCAGCATATCTTCCCTTTCCAACCCCTTCTCTCCACTCCTTGCCGACTGTTTGCAATGAAAGGAGGCGGGATGGGGTGGAAGCTAGTTGTTAAGCTCCCACCCTGTCCCGCCCCCTCCCATGGTTGGCAGCCGACAAGGGGTGGAGAGGGTGTGGGAGATTAGCACAATAGCTCCCCCCCTCCCCCTTTCCTTGCCAAGAGCCATCAAGGGGGCAGAAAGGGGAGGCAGTTTAGCAGAGCTCACCCGCCTGACAGCATTCCGGGCTCAGCTTATATGCGCCGGGCCTGGACCATCTGAACGGGTGCAGAAACGACAGATTTGTGAGCCCGTTCACACGACTTTTGGTCACACTATGGCTGTGACACAGCCGAGCAAAAATAGCTACACTCATGTGAAAGAGTCCAGAGGCTGAACCTCATAGGCTATTGTAGCTGGCAGACCTGGAGGCCATGTTCAAGCTTCCAGGTGCCATAGCGACTAATCCCAACCCCGCAATCACATAGTGGGTGTCCGATGGGTGACAGTGGGATGTAAAGGGCTAAACAGCAAGAATTGGAGGTTTCTCCAGTCCCCGCTGTTTGAACAAGTGCTAAGCTGTTATTCAACAGCCGAGCACCCCCCCCCCCCCCCCCTCAGCACAAGAGACTTCTGCTATAGTTTTGTTAAAAGATCAGTACATCAGAATAGAGCCCCTTAACGGTGCCTGTAAAAAAGAAATATGAGTGGTTGTTAGGGGGTTGAAAAAAGCCTACATTTATCATATCTACCATTTAGTGCTGCGGTCCTTCTATAAAAGCTTATGGCTACATATGCTGATTACCTTCCTAGGAAAACATGGGAAGTGATCTTAGCCATTTCCAGTCATAATATTGCATCCATGTGTGCTAACATATCAGAAATTATTTCTTAAATGGCTGGAAGCAAAGGTGTACTTATCATAGAGGGAGACCATGCAATTGTTATGTGGCCCATAGAAAGAGGGGGCCGCAGCTTTGATTGCATAATCCCCTTTTACTACTGGGTAGTGAAAACATACATAGGATCAGCACTAGAGATGAGCGAGCACCAAAATGCTCGGGTGCTCGTTACTCGAGTCGAACTTTTCGCGATGCTCGAGGGTTCGTTTCGAGTAACGAACCCCATTGAAGTCAATGGGCGACCCGAGCATTTTTGTATATCGCCGATGCTCGCTAAGGTTTTCATTTGTGAAAATCTGCAAAACCCAAGAAAGTGCTGGAAACGACACAGAAACGGATAGGGCAGGCGAGGGGCAACATGCTGGGCTGCATTTCAGGTTCCCAGGTCCCACTATTCAGCCACAATAGCGGCAAGAGTGCCCCCCCCCCCCTCCTAACAATTTTTACCACACTACCTCCAACAAAGCACAAGCACTGCCTGCGGGACACAACCCTGCCTCTTCTCTTGGGTTACATGCTGCCCAGCCCCCCCCCCCCCCCCCCCCGCACGACCCAGTGTCTACAGAGCACACCAAAGTGTCCCTGCGCAGCATTCAGCTGCCCTCATGCCACACGATGGCCTCACAGCCACACCACCCTCATGTCTATTTATAAGTGCGTCTGCCATGAGGAGGAACCGCAGGCACACACTGCAGAGGGTTGGCAGGGCCAGGCAGCAACCCTCTTTAAAAGGGGCGGGGCAATAGCCCACAATGCTGTACAGAAGCAATGAGAACTCCAATCCTATGCCACCTCCATCAGGAGCTGCAAACGTGGGCATAGCAATGGGGAATCCATGTGCCACACAGTATTCATTCTGTCAAGGTGTCGCATAGCTCAATCCACCCTGCAAGGGGAAAGCCGTCAGCGCTCTGCCCTCTACCCAAGTCAGTCAGTGCCTTTGTGCCAGACAGGTCAAACACCGCGATGGGAACTAAGTTTGCAACAACAGCATAGGGGGGTTCTAGGAAGCCCAAGACATGAACGAAAAATTGATCGGAGCGGCCAAACATGGCAGACTTGCACCGCGCCCACGACATAGGCCTCGGCCCACAGCTTCAGCAATCCTAGGCAGGAAGCGGACTTTCACTGCACCAAGGACATAGGCCTCTGCACAAACCCTCAGCAATCGTGGGCCTACAGCGGACTCCTATGCTAGCGTAGCTGTGCACGTCTCATTAGCGCTGTATTGCTCCTGTAGTTTGTCCCAATGCAGAGTCCCGGATAGTAGAGCTAACGTCAGATTAAATACAGGTGGGCTTCGGCCCACACTGCATTCCCCAGTCAGACCGGGGTTTTTAATACATAGACACAGGCAGGTATACCTCACTAATGTGAAGTCCGTGTGGACCGACACCATGGGTGGGTCCCAGGAAGCCACCGGCGGTACATTAATATATCCCAATGCATTGCCCAGCACAGCTGAGGTAACGTCCGATTAAATGCAGGTGGTCTTCGGCCCACACTGCATTCGCCAGTCAGACCGGGGTTTTTAATACATAGACACAGGCAGGTACAACTCACTAATGTGAAGTCCGTGTGGACCGACAGCTTAGGTGGCTCCCTGGAACCCACCGGCGGTACATAAATATATCCCATTGCAGTGCTCAGCACAGCTGAGGTAACGTCAAGTTTAATGCAGGTGGGCTTCGGCCCACACTGCATGCCCCAGTCTGACCGGGGTTTTTAATGCATAGACACTGGCAGGTACAAATCCCCAATGTGAAGTCCCTGTGGACCCACAGCATGGGTGGCTCCCTGGAACCCACCGGCGGTACATAAATAAATCCCATTGCAGTGCCCAGCACAGCTGAGGTAACGTCAGGTTTAATGCAGGTGGGCTTCGGCCCACACTGCATGCCCCAGTCAGACTGGGGTTCTTTATAAGTAGACACATGCAGTTACAACTCCGTGTGGACCGACAGCATAGGTGGGTCCCAGGAAGCCACCAGCGGTACATAAATATATCCCATTGCATTGCCCAGCACAGCTGAGGTTACGTCCGATTAAATGCAGGTGGGCTTCGACCCACACTGCATGCCCCAGTCTGACCGGGGTTTTTAATACATAGACACTGGCAGGTACAAATCCCCAATGTGAAGTCCCTGTGGACCCACAGCATGGGTGGCTCCCTGGAACCCACCGGCGGTACATAAATAAATCCCATTGCAGTGCCCAGCACAGCTGAGGTAACGTCAGGTTTAATGCAGGTGGGCTTCAGCCCACAGTGCATGCCCCAATCAGACTGGCGGCGTACTTGCGCTTGCGCTCAAACAGTTGCGCTAGCGACGGCTGGACGCTGCGCTAAGAGACATTGCTGGATGGGGCCGAGGACAGCGGAGGTGAGCGTGTGGGTGCAGGCCGGGAGACGGTCATGCCTGTGTCCTGAGAGGGGGGTTGGATCTCAGTGGCAGGTTGGGGCACAGGGGGAAAGGCAATGGTGCAAACCGGAGGCGGTGAACGGCCTTCGTCCCACCTTGTGGGGTGCTTGGCCATCATATGCCTGCGCATGCTGGTGGTGGTGAGGCTGGTGGTGGTGGCTCCCTGGCTGATCTTGGCGCGACAAACCTTGCACACCACAGTTCGTCGGTCGTCTGCACTCTCAGTGAAAAACTGCCACACCTTTGAGCACCTCGGCTTCTGCAGGGTGGCATGGCGCGAGGGGGCGCTTTGGGAAACAGTTGGTGGATTATTCGGTCTGGCCCTGCCTCTACCCCTGGCCACCGCACTGCCTCTTCCAACCTGCCCTGCTGCTGCACTTGCCTCCCCCTCTGAAGACCTGTCCTGAGTAGGCGTTGCAAACCAGGTGGGGTCAGTCACCTCATCGTCCTGCTGCTCTTCCTCAGAATCCTCTGTGCGCTCCTCCCTCGGACTTACTGCCCTTACTACTACCTCACCGATAGACAACTGTGTCTCATCGTCATCGTCCTCCTCACCCACTGAAAGGTCTTGAGACAGTTGCCGGAAGTCCCCAGCCTCATCCCCCGGACCCCGGGAACTTTCCAAAGGTTGGGCATCGGTCACGATAAACTCCTCTGGTGGGAGAGGAACCATTGCTGCCCAATCTCGGCAGGGGCCCGAGAACAGTTCCTGGGAGTCTGCCTGCTCCTCAGAATGTGTCATTTTCATGGAGTGAGGGGGCTGGGAGGAAGGAGGAGCAGCAGCCAGAGGATTCAGAGTGGCAGCTGTGGACGGCCTAGAAGACTGTGTGGTCGATAGATTGCTGGATGCACTTTCTGCCATCCACGACAGGACCTGCTCACACTGCTCATTTTCTAATAAAGGTCTACCGTGTGGACCCATTAATTGTGAGATGAATCTGGGGACCCCAGAAACTTGCCTCTCTCCTAATCCCGCAGCAGTTGGCTGCGATACACCTGGACCAGGAGCTCGGCCTGTGCCCACACCCTGACTTGGACCTCCGCGTCCTCGCTCCCGTCCACGTCCTCTAGGCCTACCCCTACCCCTCAGCATGGTGTATTACGAGAGTAGCAGAAACAAAACGCTGTAAATAAATGTGCCGCTTATTGGCCTGTGGTTGGAGGCTGACTTCGCGTACGTAACGCACTGCAGAGTCAGGAAACAATTATGCGCAAGGCTGGGTATTAATTCACCAACTACTACCCCCAGCAGAGACGCAGTAAACTGAAGGCAGTGACAGGCAGGCCAAATACAGTATTTTTTTGAAGTTTTTGTGAACAACCACATTGCCTGTGAAATACACTGTATTTTGATTTCCCTGTTGGAGGCTGACTTCGCGTATGTAACGCACTGCAGAGCAGGAAACAATTATGCGCAAGGCTGGGTATTAATTCACCAACTACTATCCCCAGCAGAGATGCAGTAAACTGATGGCAGTGACAGGCAAGCCAAATACAGTATTTTTTTGAAGTTTTTGTGAACAACCACATTGCCTGTGAAATACACTGTATTTCAATTTCCCTGTTGGAGGCTGACTTCGCGTACGTAACGCACTGCAGAGGCAGGAAACAATTATGCGCAAGGCTGGGTATTAATTCACCAACTACTACCCACAGCAGAGACGCAGTAAACTGAAGGCAGTGACAGGCAGGCCAAATACAGTATTTTTTTGAACTTTTTGGGAAAAAGCCCACTGCCTATATAGCCAGTATATCTCTTTCCCACTGTCCCTGCCTCACCAGTACTGCCCCTATACTCTGTAAAATGACTGCAGACTGAGGACGCTATGGTCTGCACGCCCGATATACAAAAAAAAAAATTGTGCAACACTGCTCCCAGCAGCCTCAACAGTACTGCACACAGTCAGATGTGGCCCTAAGAAGGACCGTTTGGGTTCTTGAAGACTAAAATAACACCTAACACTCTCCCTATAGCAGCAGCAGCATCAGCAGCACTTTCCCTGATCTATGTCAGCATGCATCTGTGGAGAGCCGCGAGCGGGGCAGATTTATATACTCGGGTGACACCTGATCTCCCCAGCCACTCACTGCAGGGGGGTGGTATAGGGCTGGAACGTCACAGGAGGAAGTTGTAATGCCTTCCCTGTCTTTCTATTGGCCAGAAAAGCGCGCAAATTTCTCAGAGATGAAAGTGAAAGTAACTCGAACATCGCGTGGTGCTCGTCTCGAGTAACGAGCATCTCGAACACCCTAATACTCGAACGAGCATCAAGCTCGGACGAGTATGCTCGCTCATCCCTAATCAGGACCTTACTCCAAAGAGGAAATACATTGTTAGCAAACAAGGAGGTAGAGAATTGTCCCAAGGGTCATTTTAAAGGGCATGGAAGTTGAAAGAAACACCCAGCCCTCCTGTCCTAGGTGTGGTGGCAAAAATGGGCACCATAATGGGGGACCCATTAAAGTTTTGGGTATGGCGTCCCATCTCTTTTATGTTCACCACTAGATTGAAGGCTACTTAGTTTTTTATTTTACACATTTAGGCCTCATTCACACTAGCGTGTATTTGCACGTACATACGCGCATGCAAAAAATGCACATCTATTAGAGCAATTGGTTCCCTGTGGTGTGTTCACATATCTGTGTTTTACAGGCATGCAAATGAACGCACCTGCAAAAGATAGGACATGAGTGGACT